>NC_089980.1:102788501-103091531 GCF_036417845.1 Apteryx mantelli
ATGTATGTATTTATTTCCCTTTCTCCCCCACTGCTCTTTCCTAAGATGTCAAAATCCAATTTAAAATGAGTTCTGGTGGATAGCTCTGGAGGCAGATTCAGATGTACTCAGTTTGCTTTGCATTCACCTGGAGAGGAGACGTGGTGGCAAACATGGAGTAAGCAGGCTCTGAGTACTCTTGTGCAGCACAGAGAAGGCATATGAGGGATGTATGTGGATGTGAGACTCCTGTAGCTGAAGACTCAGAATCCACAATGGCTTCAAGCCAAAGCCCTGAATTTGAAAACCTAGAACTGAATGCCCATCCAGCAGCTCTTGATACTCATCTCTTGGCAAAATCGGTAAGGAGCCATTCTACCAAAGCAACCTCCATACCAGACAATACAATGATTCATTCTTTGTCCATGTGAACTATCGGTGAATTTTAAACAGATGTACATAGTGTCAATTCTGGCACGTGGTGCACCAGGAAGGACTGTAGTGGCAGATGATCACTGTGTGCTGTGTCCTACCTCTCTTCTTTTTATCCTGTGAATTAGATGCAATAGTTCACACATGTGAAAACAAACAAACAAACTAATAGGATGAAGGTTGAAGTCTGTGACAGGTGGAATAACTGTGAACACCATCTACACTCTTACCCTGGCAAACATGTATACTGTCTCTTGTGTCCCTGTGACCCTTGATGATCTTGACAGGGGTCAGTGTCCTACTGACATCATACCTAACTGCCACAAACTTATGCAGTATATTTCAATAGTTTTGCCACCAGTGATTTGCAAGACAGAGTCAGTTGTACTCGATAATTTGTCAGTCAAACCAGCTTGGCAATACCACACACACAGCTTCAACAATCTGATGAGACAGTTGCTGAGGGTATGGTCACAACTGCCAGAGCATACCACAACTGACCAGAGCTTCCAGGTGGAATATAGGGCACCTTACTCATTCAGCTTATTTTTTCGTCCAGTCACACCAGTAGCAAACATCCAGGATTGTGCTTTTGGAAACAAAATCACACTTACCCTTCCTTACTAAGGTTGGAAGAGAGGCCTTGCCAAAACTATGTAATCTGACCATTTTTCTTTTGTTCATGAAAATAAGTAGAGGTAATTTTCCTAAATAGAGGCTTGTAGTTTGGTCTGGAGCTGTTCAATTCCTCACTCTGATGCTGACATGATCTTCCCAAACTTTTCTCTCCTGAACCATATAGCCTCTGGTATAGAAGATGGGAGAAGGCCAAGGCACACGTTTATGGGCTGGGACAAGTATTGTGGGAAGGACCACTGCATAGGCTGAGAGGCATATTTGAGTTCAAATCTGCTGGGTGCAATGCAGCTCTGCCCCTGTGCTGTGACATGATCATCAATTGTAGCTGCAGACAGATCCCAGGACAGGCTGGATCAGTTGTCTGAAGGAGACAATGTTGCGCTGCTCCACAAAAGAATGTGGTCCAAGTCTAACTGCAAGGGAACACACTTGGGGAGCCAACTGTGCAAGTCTTGTATTCAGCATGCGAGATTACATGGGTCTGTACATCAAGGGAAAATCATTGTGGGCTCCATGAATGTTTCCCACCATCTCCTGTATAAAGTCTAAGTGCAGCCACTTTGCTCTCTGAAGAAGTCCTGGGAAGGAATGATGATTTGGAATTGCAAGCCCACAACACCTTCTGGGTAGTGTTTTTAGAAGCAGGTTTTTGAAGGTGAGGTGTTTTGGGCTCTTTTTCAACACATCTATTCCTCCAGTTTGTGCAGCTTATTTCTGTCATGGTTCCATCTCTGTCCCATCCATCTTCTGGATTCCTAGGCTCATAGCTTCTGCTCAGCTCTGATAATAACTAGATCAGTAAATGAAATAGCTTTCAGTTGCCAATAAACTTTTCCTGGTAGCTCCAGACAGCACAGCAGCAGTCAATAGCCAAAGATTTTGGCTTAGGGCTTCAGGTTGGACTGTAAGAAAAATTATTTCACCAGCAGCATAAGGCAACCCTGGAACAGGTTGCTCAGAGAGGTCGTCCATTCTTGGATCTTTTCCAGACCTGACTGGACAAAGAGGTGGCAGACATGATCTAAGGCTTGCAATAGTCCTGTTTCGAGTGGGAAGTTGGACTAGATGATCTACAATGACTATTTGTATGATTGTCTCTATTGTTAAATTATCAGAATGGTCTTTGAGTTTGGCCTGAGGCAAGTATCACTCCCCCGAACAATCTCCAGGCATGGTCTGGGAATTAGCATAAGCCATTCCCAGTAAGCAGTTTGGATGCTGCCACCTTGTTTATAACGGAAAGAGAATTTTAGTATGGAAATGAGGTGTTCTGTGCCAGTTGGCCTCAGTGCCAGAGAATGTCCAGAAAACATACAATTCCTTTAAATTCCTGGTATAGATATGTCCAGTCAAGGAAGGGGAAGTGGGAATCAACGCAGATGTGTTTCTTACTTGGCTATGTCCCTGGTAAAGGCAATGACAGTGTTGCCAAAGCCACACTGTGGCTTTCATAGAATGCTAACAAAATGTGCACTTATTTACCTCATCAGAGCATTTGATTTCATAAGTTTAATATTTAAAAAGTTCTTTAGGGCATGAAAATGACAATCATTTATCACTGCCATCAATGGGGTAATCTAGTTGAGATCTGTTTCAGATATGTTTCTGAGTATTCTGTAAAAAAATAAGTAAAATTTGTCATTGTCTTTTTCTATAGAGATGTAGTGTCATGTTAAATTCAATTAGGATATACAATAAGAAGGGGTGCTGTCACATAATAACTTGATTTCTAAGGCCTTCTGGAGTTTATTATTTTGAATTCTTTGAGAGGGCTTTCCAATTATTATTTTGAATTCTTTGAGAGGGCTTTCCAATCAAAGAAACATCAGACTCTGGTAGTCTTTCTTCATGGGTAGTCATGTTCATGGGTTCCAGGCTACATGTATCTGCAAGCTAAGTGGTAATTTTGTGCTTAGTACTTATGAATATTGTTTTTGCTTACTTTACTATTGATTTTACTTCCAGGTAGGATCACCAGAATTCTCTTTCTGAATCTGACCAACAGGAATTTAGTCCAATGTTTTGTCACAGACAATGACTGGGATCATCATCAGGGTGAGCCTGAGATTCTGGTATTCATGGAAACCAGTGGAGACAATGGTTGGTACCAGATAGTGAAGGAAAAAACTCCAAGGAGCCCTGCAGCAAGGTGTCTGGGATGAGAGTGCTCAGGGAAATTCACCCTAGCCATATTTAGACATTGTTTTAGGACCTCAGCCAGTGGGCTTATATCCCATCCAAAAAGTCTCATCTCATTTTTCTGATGTTCACCATCAGCAAATGCTTGGCATCTGTGCAAGTTATCCCATTCAGGATGATGCTGACTTCTTGTCCCAGAAAGAAGGTGCAACAATGAGTGTCACGGAAGAATAGGGGAAGCTCCAGGCTTGCCGCCTTCTGGTTCCTGGATGTTCCCTCTTCCTTGTATAATGACAAAGGGTCAAAGGATGCTAGAAACAAGAAAGTATATGAATAAAGCAATAGAGAAGAGAGGTCATGCATACCAACCTTGAGACATATGAAGAACTGCAAGAGAATTATATGTGCCTGAACAAGGATGTCATTTCTACCCTCCCCCCTCTGATGTCCCTTTCTAAAGGGGAGATCAGGAAAGTCTTCCCTGATTTGTCAGATATAAGGTGCTCTGTCTAAATTGCCCTTTCCCAGAGCTGCACTCTCACTGCTGAGTGCAAGTGAGTTCTGATGCTGAGGTGCTGTGCTCAGGCTAAGTGGAGACCACAGTGCCTTCGGACAGCACTGCCTTGTGTCTCTGCAATGTGGAAGGTAGACAGACCAAGCACGGATCTGGGCAAAAGAGTGTGCAAACAGAGTGGTATTTAATTATCTTGCCTCAGATGATTCACAAATTGCTGTTTGGGGTTGAAACTGGGAAAGTTTCTCCAAAGGCACACAGGGAGTTAGTGGGAGGGTTGGAATTTCAACTTTTTTTTTTCCCCCAGCCCTGAGCTTACTTCTACAGAGCTTACTGCCTCCTTCTTCCTTTCCTGTTTTCTTTGCCCTATATTCACTTGGAGAACAGTGGTAACTGTGCATCGCATCCCCTCTCCAAGTTCAATCCCCCAGGTCTTTTATATCAGTTGCATTTATCACCTTGTATATTCACTCGATCAGTGACAGATTTACTTTTGTAGTGGAACATTAAGTTCAGCAGAGCATTATTTTCTGAGGCATTTTAGTCTTTTTTAAAATAAAAATGATTTTGTTGGAGTGGCTCTTTGCAAAAGAAACATTTTCAAGTAACATATAATTATACTCTACAGTTGTCAACAGAACAGTGGCTAAGTGGCTGTTCAATAACATGCAACAGCAATGCTATGTCCGGTACTTACATTGCTTACCCTGTATGATGTAATTATTGGTATTTTAGGCAAAGTACTGCATTTATTCCCACGTGAAAGTGCTGCTATAATGTGTGAAGAAGCATTCTTATATCATAATGCTTATCAAAGTTCATGTGCGTGTGAGTGAAAATGAACATGTCAATCACTCTACAAAGAAAATGGAGAGTTATTCATCCTTTCAGTAATTTTTAAAAAGGTACAAGTATGTTAGAGGCATCTGACTCCTAGTGTTCCGAAAAAGTTCTGAAGACTTGCTCTCTTCCCCCATTTAAATAGAGTAGCAGAAGGGCTATAAAAGAAGATGATTCTTGAATGTAGAGGAGAACAGAACATAATGAGGGCCCTTTAACCTTACTCAAACTGGTAAGTGGCTGGTAGCTTTCAGTTCAGCATGTTTTTCAGAGTACCCTAAATTAAACATCTAAAATTTTTAGAAGATTGTGTTTGAGTCTAGGAAAACTGCATTGGAAGAGCTAAATTATCTCTTAAATTCTTGAAGACAAAGTGTGTTTTCTATTGTGTTTTGAAACCTGGACACACTGAGAAGGCTTAGCAAAAAAAAAGTCTGCATAGAAGTGTTTGTGCATCTTAAGTATATGTTTCTGTGCTTCCTTCACGGTTCCTCAGGATCAGAGTGTGGGAATTTGGGGGGTGCTGTACCATCCTCAGACACTGCAGGTCCTTGCACCCTTGTCATTGCTTGGCACTAACGATCTGTTAACCTGTAACAGGCAAGACTAAAAAGCTATCTGACACCTTTTCCTATATCATTACACAGAAGCACAGCAGCAAACACACAGGCTAATATGAAAGCAATTTAAAATGCTCAGTACTAGAGGTATTACACTATAGGGAAAATATTGTGAACATTTCTTAAAATTTCAAATGGTTCTTCGTAGAAAGTATTTTTTTACTAAGCATCCAAATGAAAGGCTGCAAAACAATGTCTTTTCAATGTCTGAATACTTGTATTCATGTCAGGAAAGTGGTAGCTGCACAGGAACAAGAATGCTGGCTAGTTTTAGTTGGTTGCTATTTGTCCATTGCTGTTATGACTGAATCTCTAAAAAGATCCATCTGAAGAAAAGGTGTCATGTGAAACATAGCCAGGCCTATACCAAATAGAGATTAACTATCTATTTATAGACTACCTGAAACAGAAATTTCTTTGTATATTAAGTTTCCCCTCTCATTCCCAAGAATAAATGACACTTCATACAAGACAGGATTGTTTGCACAGAATATAATGGATAAATGTTTTAGATTTATTCACAGTGAATCAATCAAGCTGCCTTACTCAGGATTTTTTTTTTCTTGGAATAAAGGGCTGCTAATAGATAGAAAGGTAGGTTTAGTGCCCAAAACATGGAGCATGAGATACCAGTTGGAAACAGAGGAGCAGCTGAATTCTTTTGTATGCACATAGCTGTAGTAAATGTGCAGAACTTTAACTGGGTATATGTATTTCTGAAAGGAGACTTAAAAAAATACAGGACTTGATCCACATGGTACCTGTGTGTTGCAGTTCCTGTGACCCAGCCATATTAAAACCTCTTTGGAGTTCTTCAGAGCTTTGGTCAGAACTAGGTCTTCGAGTTGTTTGTTGCTGTGGGTTAGCATCAATGTTCAGTGTACCAGTGGGGGCTTGGTCAGTTTTGGAGTCAGGTAAAGGCTGAACAGTGGTTTTGAAACTTATATTCCCAAATGGTGGAGTTTAGATGTTTGAAAATATGAAGACCTGGACAGAGATCTTAGGGGTGCTGAAGGGACAGGAAAGACTTCAGATGTTTCTCAGAACAGGAGAATATTGTTTTCTTGGCCAAAGCCTGATTTCTTGTTGGTTGTGCAACATCAGATGGCAGCTCCCTGCCTTGCTGTCCTCTGTCCTGAAATGAATAGTATTATCTGCAATCATTGACCATGACCACCTGTGTATTCCTAACAAAACAGACACTTTTTCATAACATTAGTAAAATGTGGTGAATATTTTGCATCAAATGGCGAATTACTGATTTACTGGATAGTCACAAGCTAACCTTCTTGGTTTTAATTGTTCTAACTCCAAACATCAGATCAAAACAGAAGCTGACTAAACTGGGAACTAAGTGCTTTCACTTACTGAGTCAACTGCTTGCCCAGTGACAGAAGTATCTCTGTATGGGATGAGCAAACTCTCTTGCTCAGTTTTCCATTTGAATCATTATATTAGATCCCACAAACAGTGTAGCATCCATGCTCTCACATCCATCCTGTCAAAGACAGAAGAATGAAAGATCAAAGAATTAGAGAGAATTAATAGAAAAATTTCTGACTGTCTTTCTTTCTTCTCTTGTACCTCATGAGGTGCACTGTGCAAAGAGCTCCTGCACTGCTGCTCTTCACATTAAATAAGTGTGAATATCCCACCAGTTTTTCTTCTTTATGCCATGTGCACAACAGAATTCCCTGCTAAAAATTGCCAGTAACCTCAGCTCAGTTTCCCTTTTTCCCCTTAGGAATGTTTAAAACTTCCAAATTGCCTGGGACTTTCTGGCAGCTGTTTTTTCAGAAGAACAGAGCCATACTTAAACCTTTGACATCAGTTCAGTCTTCGTCCGTCTGCCACCGGCACTTTTGCTCATCTGATTACTTTGCTCCTTGACTTACAAGAAGTGAGCTTTTGGCACCAGAATAACTAAGTGTTCCCAAAGTGCCATCAGTCGGCTCAGGGGCTGATGGGCAATGGGCAACGGAAAACCAAGTGACTTGGGGGCAGATACTGGGGAAAGAGGTCTTTCAAACCTGCAGCCCTGATCTAAGGCTGGCTCAGTTCTGTGGGGACAGATCTAACAGAGGAATGTGCAGGCTGCTGTCACTGGGCAGAGTCTCCTCTGAAGTATATAGTGCAATTAAAAATAAGTCACTAGGGTTCTACAATTCATTTCCCAATGGTATTCTACTCAGTCATGTGCTTAATTTCTTGATGAGTTTTGGAAGCATGGTAATAAAGAGATATATCTGTGCAAAGCCAACTTTCAATTCTTTAAGCCCTTTGAATACAGCGCCTCTAGGCACCTTCAGTAGCATCGGTCCAAAGGGAAACATAAAGTTTCAGGCACCTCAAAAACACAGAGATAATCATTTAAAATGCTGAGTGAGGCATAATTATGAATTTGGACTGATAAGTCCCCATGCTTGGCACATCAATTATTTCAATAGGTGATTCAAAGATGAAGAAGGACATGACCTGAGGCTGTTTAAAAATCAATGATGAAGCAGTTTAGCAAGCATATTCTTTAATTCTTGGTCTTTCAGAAAATGAATGATTAATTAAAATACGTATATGTATGTATAGCCAAAGAAATCATAGTTTTTAACTGTTTTATATTAATGGCTACGCTGTATTTTTATCTCCTCCTAAGGCATAGATTATCAGTCTCATTTTATATTCGTTTACTGAGGTAACCTACTTATATTGATTGAGGTAACCTACTTATATTGGTTCTGATAACAATGTGTGTAAGAGACCTAGAACTTCCCCCATTAAATATAATCTTGTAACCCCCAGGAATCTCAGTAAACAGGGATTTGGAGTAACTCTCAGTTTAGTGATATTAATGTAAAGTCTGTGGTGCTACTGAGCATCTATGGCTGCAGATTCAGACCCTAGAGGGACATAAATGGCTCAAGTGTTTGAGCCTTTGAACTAGAGAGTAATCAAAACAGGGAAGACATGCACTTTTTATCTGTTAGAGCAGAACTTGAAGGAGTTAAGCTTAAGATGGACAGTATCTGAAATATATCTTTAGTGCCTAATTTGAATCTAAAATGTACTTGCATCTGCCCCATTTGAGAAAAAACATTTTAGCACCTAAGTAGACCTTTTTTCTTTCCTGTGAACTGTGGACTCAAGGTCTCTCGGTGTAGTGATTTAACAAGCATATCGGCTTAGTGCAAGCCACTGCAGAGAGACAGATATCTCCACTGCAAACTTCTTCCAGATACTGAATCTTGGTCAAATCTTTGGCCTTATCTTGAAACAGCCCTCAGATGTTTGAGCTCAGCTGATATGAAAGATTGTCTGAACCTGAAGGACAAAGCTGTGGGTGAGAACACTGCGCCTTTAGCATGTTAGTGTCTGTGGAGGGGGGCAGCCCCTTTATTAGCTTTTTCCATGCTCTCCTGCTACCTCTGCAGAAAACTCTCTAAGGTCCATTATATGCCTTATTTCCATATTCTTTGGCTGTGTCTTCTTCAGTCGATTAGGATATTGATTTTGCACAGCTAATTATTGTATTAGATGCACATTTTTGCCTTTTACCAGAGTGAGGGTGAATAAAGAACAAAGTGCTGTGTTGTTCAGTGCAGTAGCAGAAGGGACTTTGACATCCTGGGAATGAGAAAGCTGCAAGGATTTCTGCAGAAGAGAATGAGAGACTGATCACTGCTCTCAAATCCCACCAAGCTTTGTGCATTCACTCACTGCAGTTATTAGGATGGGACTGGTCCATAAAGAAAGGCTTTCAGAAATGTCAGTCAGCTTTGTTCAATAAACAGAGCTTACTGGGCAAGTAGCATGGCATAACAGAGTGGGAACGAATATGATCTATGTAAAAGGTTTTTGATCTGAGAACGGGGATAAATAATAGCAATAGAGTGAGAATTTGTGTAATTGAGGCCTTATTCTGCTCCAGACCATACAAACAACTTACCTGGCACTGCTCTTCGAATAGCAAATGGCCAGGCTAGCAGCAGCAGCCCCAGATGGTGTTTGGAGTTCAGATGCCCTTAAGACTGATCCCCAAAGCAGCAGCCAGGAGATCTGACCAATTTGAAAGTGCTAGCCAGAGGCCAGCTCTCTTCTCTCCTGCTGCCTTTGCTTGGTCATTAACCATTTGGGCTTGGCTTGTTTCACACAGAGAGCTTGTTTCAGCTAGAGATGGACAGAGCTCATGGTTTTCCACTGCAGGTTTCATGTGCTAACATTGCCATTTTATTTCTTGGGATATTGCGTGCAGACCCACAGAGGAGTTTAGCTTTATCTGCAACTTTTCAGGCAATAGCTATTTTCGCTTTTGCAATTTTTCTTCCTTTTACCAAAAATTGAGTGAGATTTGCCAGCTGTTTCTTTAGCAACAGCAGAACAGACACCAGTTTGTACCACTTGGTGATCTGTGTTGGGAGCTTTCTCGTGGCTGCTGCCTGGCAGGTTTTGCCCAGCTGACTCAAGATGTGGCAACCTTCAACCCTCTGCATGGGTAAATACAGAAACCTGACGGGGAGCAGAAAGAGAAGAGGAAATTGCTTCTGCTCTGGTTCTTTCTGCTTGGATGGAGAAAGGAAAAAATGGGTAGGTAAAAACACATACCACAGAAATGAGAAAGGCTTATGTCATTACAGCCCTCCTGCCCTGGTCCAGTGAATGCTTTCCTTCCCTTTACTCAGTGCTAGGATGGATGAGCAAACTACTAATTTTATTATGGCAAGGCAGAGGTCAGGCCGGAGCTCAGACCCTAATTGCTAGGTCTGGGCTGAGTTTCCTACCTAGTGACCTCCTTGGCAGGATAAGCAAAGGCTCCAGAAGCTTTTTCAAAATGTATGTGTAAATTATATCTCACAACATAAATACTTGTCTTTTTTTCATGTGTTCTATATTTAATGGGACAAGGAGAGCAGGAATAACTGTATACAATAGCCTTGGGCTACAACTCTCACCTAGAAGAGGATGAGAATACACAAGGGTCCTGATGCCTGCTCAGATTAGTGCATATACACACTTTATACATTACTTCACAGGGAGCAGTGCAGATAGGGGAGAAGAGAAACCTTACCACTGCTTGGTAAGATCCTCTCTGGGAAGTGGCAGAACTCTGCCCCAATATATACTATGAACAAGATGGAGAGCTGAAGCTAAATTTCCCAGAACTCAAGTGAGTGCTTTTACTAAGGGGTTAGCTATTGCTGATGTTAGGGAGGCAAATGCCCACTGCTGAGTGGTGCCCGTCTACACCTGTGCTGCAGTCTGCAATGTGGTGTGGAGTTAACCTGCAAAGCTTTTCCCAAGGGACCTGAATGCTAGATGCAGATTAACTACAGCAGAACACACATCAGCATGGCCTTCTGCTCCTTGGAAGGGAGAATTGACTCATACGGAGCTCTGTGTTGCTGCAACCAGACTGGTTTGGGTCGGACGCTATCTCTGATATCTCTGTACCACATGGCAGCCTGCATATAAGTGCCCCCTTTTAGTTCACTGTGATGATTTGAGAGAGCTTAATTCTCAGTTAGTTATAAAATCGACTAGTTGCCAAACTTGGCTTATATTAACACATAGGCATGGCCATGCAAAACTGCATATTGTGCTTGGGATTGGATTTTCTGGTTTACACACATGCAAAAACAGGCATAACCATTCTTCTCTTTTCAGTTATGCTAACCAATACAGTATTGTTACTTTCTCTTTTATTCCCCAGCCATCTCTTACCCTTCTGTTGTTTTACAGTCTCAATACACACAATAAATAAAAACAGCAGGACTAGTTAAAGCATAAGCACACGTGCAGCCGTCTGTGGTAACAGGCTGTGAATGGTGGTAAAAGGATGCCAGCAAAAGAAAGCCAACATCCTGCTGATTTTGCCTAGGCTGGAGCCTTGGAGAGCCAGGTTTGCTCTTGAAGGAGAGATCAGGGTAAATGGGGCAGAGGCTCCTGCTAGGGAAAAGGAGTCTGTGCCCCAAGATGAGATCTGCAGCTGGTGAAAGATGAGAGACACCTACCTTCTCCCACTGTTCCCCCCCTAAATGCACTGACCCCTCCACCTCCAACCTGAACCTGCTCTGCCACTCTGTTATTCTGCCCTAATTAATTTTGTCTGTGCTGCTGAGGAGCTATGAGACAGCTTTGAGAAACAACAAGAAGACCTTCTAACTACATTCCTTGTTATGTTTTTTTATCTTAAATAAAAATACCTCTGCATTAAAGGCTCAGTTCTGTTCATCCTGAGTCTGTGGTGAGAGGTGCCTGGAATTGCTCTCAGGATGTGGTCTGTGTCTCAGATGTCTGAGAGCATACCTATTAAGAACAGGAGAAAGAAGATGCAGTTCACCGCAGTGTATTAACAAGCTATTAAGGACTGTATTTTCCTTGACTTTCATCGGTAACATTAATGTGGTGCAAGTACGACCTAATGGAAAGAAGATCAAATCCTATGGCTTGTCAAAGTCATCGTGGATGCCGAATTTGCTGGTGAATAGTTACTCCTGTGTATGGCTTCATAGTCATTTTTCTGGCTCCTGCAGTACAGGATGCATTTTAAATCTCTACCACAAATCCATAAAGAAAAATATTTATAGTTCTATGTTAGGTAATCATTTCAGCTATTTATTAAAAAACAAAAAGCCATGCAATTCTTCTTCTCCTAAACTAAATAAATTTCAACCCTTTACTTTTTAAAGAGCAAGCAGCATCACACAAAATTTTGGTGTTTCATATTCTATATTCATAACACTCTGAAATGAGCTAACATTAAAAAATAGTCACTGCACAACCAAGCATCAATGTGTATTTTTAAGGCTGCTCGGGCTTTCGATGTTATAAATCACTTTGATTTTGAGAGTTTATCATATTGATGGGACAGTTTCCACAAAGTTGGCAGAGTTGCATCTGGATGTTTAACTGGAACTTCAGCTCAAAACATAAATTTACGAAGGTGTTTCTGAGTCTGTCTGAGTCAGAAAGTACCAAACTTTTAAAAGAAGGATGGGAGCATGTACAGGTTTTTCTGAGGAAAATAGAGACAGTTATTTCAAATCTCAGAAGACATATGTACAATTACATGTTCTGGATAGTTCAAGAAACCTGAAGTACTGTATTACCTGTGGGTAATTTCCCCACCTATTGTCATTGTAACATTTTAGTGCCTGGAATGACGTAGAAGCATTACCTAAATTTTACCCATTGTGACAGATGCATCTGTGGAATCACAGAATATTAAGACATTGCTGAATTAGTGTTATAAATGGTATATATATTTTTATAACCTTGGTAGTGTCTGTGTTTTGAGGAAATAGAGGATCTAAAAGACACTATTTAGTGCTTAATAAAAAAGTCCATTTTGAAAGAGTGCAGATAAGCGACATTTCCAGTTCAGATTAATTTTACCTAGTTCAAAAGGACTGAAGTCAAAAGATTTAAAACTATGTAAAATGGCAGGACTGGCCTGTAGGAGAAAGAGGGGGAACAGGAGGTGCACAAGTTTGTACACGCCACGGCTCCTATGCAGAAGGTAGGTGCTTGCCTGGTAGTGCAGATGTGCTTAAGGACCATTCAGTGCTGCATTTTCTTCAAAGCACTTTTGTTGTGAATTAGCAGTACTTTGTTATGCAGAAGCTGGATTGTCATTCTTTTAACCTTGGTGTGGTCCCTGAGAGGACAAACTGTGGGGGCTGGACTGACCTTGGACCTGCTGTCATGACCATGAACTATGAGGAGCTGTTGCTGGACAATTTAGACATGCAGGGAGGGAATCGCTGGGTCCTGGTCCTAGTAGAGACTTTGCTAAAAGAAAAAAATATGCTAAGCTGAGAAATGTTGAAATTCACTATTGAACTTTTCTATAACCATAAGCATTTCAGCTAGTAGTTAAAAGTAAAACTACCATGACATGAAGGGAAAAAACCTTCAATTTGATGGAAACAAAGCAATCAGGTTGGAAGATTTTAGGAGTCTTCACTGCAAGCTTTGCAATTTCCTATGGGCCTTTTGTCAGAAAAAAAATGATAGAAATGTTCCCATGATTCTAAACCTGATTTCATCATACAGACTATATGTTTCTAAGACAAATTTATGCCTTATGATTATTCTGAATGACAGAGGCAAATAGTTAAATACTATAGAATCATTTTCTTTGGATGGGTAGGCTTTCATATTGTGCAAAATAAGAAGAGGGAAGCAGAGTTTCTTCACACAGATGGCCCACAAACTGTAGAAATCTCTCTCATTATTTGCTGTCAGTTTGGTACATGCAACCTATTCTGCCTTCTCCAAGACTTTGCTCTCCCTGTTGCTCCCTGAGATTAGCATCACTACTGGGTTATCACAATAGAAAAGTAATCTATGAAGTTTCTTGGGACTACAAAGTTTGTGGCATTTGGGCCTTTTCATACGACTGAGATGCTACTGCTACTCATTTATTTTGTCCTTGTGTGATATGTGCTAATTTGTTACATCAGCTCGGGAAGTGATTTTACTAGGCGCTAAGTACGGGCTAAACTACAACATCCTGTAACGAGAACATGTCCCCCACCCGAGATGATTCCACTGAGCTAGCGAAACTGCAATGTTAGTTTAGATTACCTAATATGGCAGTATTGCACAACTGTATTGTGAAATGTGTGCACACGACCTGAAGGTCATCACTCACAATGCCGAGGAAGACTCCAGCCTTCATCCCCATGACCACCAGAGGGCTGAAGAAGACCCCCTAGCAACAGTCGGCGCAACCACAGAAGTTACAGGAAGTGTCACGTATACCCGGAACTAGAGCCGCATATAAGGGGACTGTGAATGGGGGAATTTTGCGTGCCGTTGGTGGAGCAGAGACTCCCCGGCCGCCCAGCGCTGTTTTGCTTACTTGTGACTTGCTCAATTATTTTATTAAATTGGAATTTATGCAACCCAATTAGAGTGGTTGTTACGATTTGTCACGTTTACCTATAACACTTGGAGGGACAAATATTGCCAAATTATCAATCAGACTCTGACTCTCAAGGGGAAAAAGTTTTTTTTTTTTTAGCTAATCAAAACTCAGTCTTCTAAAGGTAACTGGGTTTTCATTTCAAGGAACGCAACAAGCAACTTCTTCTCTTTTTTAATATCTGCTAAAAGATTTTTTTGGAAAAAAAAGCACTGACAGAAAATACCCATAAGAATTCTTGGCCCTTTGTTGCAACTACAGTAACTCCATCTTGGTAACCGAATTCATTAGAAAATATGCACTTACCAAAAGCCTACATTTACCTTTCTTGAGGCTGAACATACTTGAGTCTGTATGCTTAATTTCAGATGGCAGAAGTGCTGACTATCTACTGCCATGGACAGAAGTTGGTGCAGTAATGCCTCAAAGTACAGAAGTGGCCAGGGAAGGACATGGAACATGGGTGCAAGAGCCCAAATACCTGCCAGCTCTTACCTAAACTGTGGGCAGTAAAAACTTATTGCATATGGATTTTCTGGGATAGGAAATGTTTTGAGCGAGTGGAGGCTGTGTGAGATCCTTCACAGCTAGAAATATGCTTATAACCTTCAGCATAAACAGCCTGCATCCTGGGCAGCCAGTAGTGTCTGTGTAGGTGTTTCATCTCTTAACAAGCAAGTGATATTCATGTAGACAGGCAGCTGAATAATAAGGTTCTTTAAAACTTCCCTTCTGCCTTGGGAACTTTCATCACAGCAAGTGGGTCTCTGAAGCTGCTTGTGGTGACGGGATTGACTGGGAAAACAACAACTACTGGGAAACTTTATTTTTCCCCGAGCTTTTCTGAGGCTCAGTTCAGTAATAAGAGTGGGGTTTGATACAAGCTGTACCTACTTACATTTTCAAGTTTGTTGCAGTTTTGAATCCCACTGTTCTGTGCTACCTCTTTGGAGCTATTGTTTCAGATTTTACAGTTATGTTTGAAAGAGCATTCTGCAAAGGGAGAGGATGCACAGGGCCAGGCTGGAACATGTGAGAGATCCTAATAGATCCCTCTCCTTTCCTCTTTGTGGAACTATGCTGTTGATATGGCCTAAGTATAATTAAAATAGAGTTTATATTCTGCAGAATTTTGCTTATTTATTATTTATTTTATTTAGATAAAATTAGAATTTTTTTTGCATAGAGGATAGGTCAAATATGCTCAATACTTCTGTGATCTGGGATATTGATACTTGTGGTCTAGTGAATAATACTGAAAAGTGCACCCACTTTCTCTGCCTGTTCCAAGGCAAGGATCTGCATGAAGCAGAAGAAGAAAGAGAAGGGGAGAAGGTATGGAAAATAGCCATAAGCTTCATGAGAACCATAACATTCCCCTCTCAGGCCCTCAAAAGTTTTGGTGAGTTCAGTTCCAACAGAGTGCAAACAGTATTTCCATGATCCACAGGATGCCCTCCCTTTCGGAAGCCGCTGCAAAAATGAGCCCTGATATTTCAGCATATTTTGAATGTCAATTATGATTTATGAAATGAGACTTCAGGCCTTATTTCCTTTTATTACTGAATAAAAAATTTTCAAATGCTTATTAAGATAACCTGAGAATCAAGAAGGAAAACAATGAATCACCCATTAAGAAGTGAATCTTGTAGAGAATCCTAAGGAAAAAGCATTTATCATTCATGCGTCTTCATTTTTCTCCCCAGGCTGTTACCTTCCCATCTGTGTGACTGATGCTGCCTTTGAACAACTTTCTTCCTGCCTCCCCCACCTTTCCTTGCCCTGCTTTGTCATGTTACCTGCCCAGAGAAGTCGATGCACTAGAGCTCTTTAGAGGTGAAATACAGTTTCCTCTCTCTTCCTCATTATCATTCATATTGCAGCCAGTTCAAAGAGTGAACACAAATCAATACTTTCAGCTGCTGAAAACAAGCAAACCTTATGGGCTGTTCCGTCTTGTCTTACATGATTAAGTCATTTTCCAATAGGGGTTTCTTAGGCTGCCATTACAATAAGAAAAAGAGCAATTTCTCCAGGTGAGGAGCTGAAAGGCAAAACCCTGCCTGAGTTGTTCGGTTTGATCCTGGCGTTTACCCAGAAACGCCTGAATGTTATGGCTGCAAGCTACAAAATGTTAAGACTTATGTATTGTATGCTATGGCCCAGTCAAGTGTAGGGCACTTATTCCTATCACCCAGACACCCCCTTGTGAATGACTGCCTCTTTGACCTGCTTAATCTCTTCTCCAGTTTAAAACTTTTTTTGTAAGAGTCTTTTGTCTCTCATTACAAATGCTCCATAGAAAAAGAAATTGCTTGCTGTTCTCATTTGTATGTTAGCTCAGAAATTGATTTTTCCAGCTCACAGCATCAGTAACAAACTGAAAAGTTTGGAAGTGTTTCTCAAAGGCACTGATGGGTAAGATTCTGGTCTTCATTCCACTCAGGACAAGACTGAACTAGTGTTGCTAGTAATTAATCTAGGTTATATTTAAAGAAATCAAGAAGAGAGGTGGAATTCAACATGTTTTTGGTGAGTTTGGAAGCCAGATTTTCAGGAGATTTTTCTTTGAGTCTTAGTTACTCCAAGGAAAAAAGAATTCTTTGAAGACTTTAGTAAACATGTGGGTCCAAATGTTTTGCAAAACCAGCATTTTTCCAGGAAGGAAAGTCTGAGCTGTGAGTGCTCGGACTTCAAAAATGTTAGTTTCAGTTTCTGTGGTTAATAGCAGCTCTGACACTGGACACCCTGCGCCTAGTTTTGCACTTCAGATAGAGCTACAAAAGGTAAGTGGAGCTCCTCCTGCGCATTAAAAGCACACAAAGTCTGGAAGTCTTTGTGTTTCTTCTCATTTCTCATGAATAATGGAAATGTGGAGAAAAGAAAAAGAACAACTATAATGTATCTCAGGTATGATGAAGGCTGACTGTTCACTTATTGCTGATGTTGGCACAGAAACAGTGTACGGTCAGGAAAGCGGCAGGCCTCTAGGGTTGCCATGAATACTCTTTAGAAAGGGGAGGCTTCCCAAGTGTTCTGCTGAATTTTGAATATGTAATCAGCAATTAAAAGACAATAAATCTGAAAATAAGAGTTAAAACCCAGGCTTGGGAAGGATTAGTTTGGCAAAGAGCAATTCATGGCCTGCAGCCAGCATGTAGCTGAATCTTTGAATAAGCATTAGAGATGACAAAGTTGTCTGAAGATGACCTGGCAGATTTTTGGGGATTGAGTATCTACCAAACTGTACTGGTTATTTTGCTTTAACAAGAGGTTTGATATTGAACACCTACATATACCTCCTATGCATACACACACATACACAGAGGCAAAGCTATTTTATTTCTATAATATAATAAAGATCTCTCTCAATCCTTGATAAAGGTTGTTCTAAATGCCTTGCTCTACCTGCCAAGCTGTCTATTTTGAATACCCCCTCCCTTACCTTGGCATGGCTTCTGCTGTCAATATGCAATTTCCCATAAAAAAAGTGATTCTCTTCACAGTTGTCAGAGAGAACAATGACAGAGACAGCATCCACATTTTTGCCTTAGGCCATAGGTGAAATACTGAAATGAACACAAATTTTACCATGAGAGTTCTTGCAAGCTGAACTCCTTTGAAAAAAATCCACAACTATTTTCTTCACTGAAATCAAAACTAATTCGTAATTATCCATAATCCTTATGCTCCTCAGTCTAGATGGAACCATATGCCAAACATATCACTGAGACAAGTGGTTACTTTGACGTGTCAAACTACAACACAGCAGTTAGGAAAACTCCAGTGCAGCAGCATATATTCTTCTTCCTGTGATTATTATTAACAATGCCACTATGATTGAAAATCTCATGAGACTGAATCCAAACTCTGCTGAAGACCTGTACTATGGTCCATGGTAGGTCAGAAACTCTTATGCAATAGGCACAGATTATGTGAAGCTAAATTCCACTGCCATTAAGTTAGTAATAAAACCTCTGGTGACTTACTGGTGCCAGGCTGAGATCTTAGTAATTCCTGTTTTAAATATATATATATATAAAACAAATTTTTTTTTATATCAATATAAATTCCATTGAAAAGCCAGATTAAATGGCACGTGACCATAATTTCTAATAAAAATAGCCAAACTGTAAATAATTAACCACATTTTAAATCATATTTCAAAATATAGACTATATTGATTGCACAGAGATGGGTGGGATGGGAAAAGCTCTGTCTGCAAATGCAAGAAAAACAAATTATGACAGTTTTCACTGCATACTCTGCAAAGGTCCAGCTATCTTTCATCTAAATAGTTTTTGCTGTATTTTTAAAATACTGAAGCATGTATAAGGGCATGGGGAGATCATGTGAGTTTAGACTGTATCAATATACATTTTACACCTATAGCATGGTCATCATACAGTATAATACAATACAATATTGCAACACAATAATACAATATTGTGTCTAAAAACTATCACAAAAAAGATCCACTGCCTTATATTAAGGTTCCACTTTTTTTTCCTGAAATGAAATGACAGAAGAAAGCAGTTAATTTCCTCCAATCAATGAAGCTGTCTCATATACTTGTCCAGCACCACCATAAGCATTTGTGTCTATGTCCATTTTTGTGACGTATTATTGGAGAAGAACTGTCAGAATGCAACACTTGCCAGAGCAAAGAAGAACAATTTTAGGGATAGGAAATCTCACCAGACATTCCAGTTATCCCATTAAGACAAGATGTGACCTTTAAATGGAAGAGTGATACTTTGGAGGCTGACATTTGAATTCCCGGTATGATCCCAGCATGCTGTAATTTGCTACAAAACAATGACTAGCATTCATCTGAGGCTAAGAATTTCTTTGGAAATGCACAATATGCTGTGAAAAGAGCAATTGCATTTTATGATTTGCCAGGCAGTCTTTCAGTGTGCTAGCAAAATTATCAGAAAAGGAATGAAAAAGGCTTTATAAATATTGCATGAGAGAAGCTGTATAAATAAACAAAAAATCTATGGTTGCAGGCATATTACTTATTTTATTAAAGCAGTATTTATTCATACATTAAAAAATCACATTCAAATATTAAAGAGCTTGGTTTAAGCTGGGAAAACTAAAACAACAGCTGCTTCAACCTCTATCTTTAATGTCCTTTCTCCCATCACTGTACAGTTCATACACTTCTATGAGTATAATTCTCCCCGTGGATATGACTCATCGTCTTACTAGAAATCTTTATAAATACTCTGGCAGGCCTCAGCTCAGGAACTAGAGATTTTACTCGCAGGGCCTGTTGGTCCTAACAAAAGATGGATGCTCAGAGCAGGAAAGAGGTTAGGAAAAGCCCAGGAGACAAAGGCTCGGTAGCTCTCAGAGGAGAGGTTTTGCAGGGCAGTACTTTAGTCCCATGCAGCTGACTTTGGCCTCGTGCTTCCAGTGTCCTTTCTGTTGCCCTTTCTGAAACGAAAATGGGGTATTTGTCGAGACCCTTCCGTGGCTGGATACTTGCACTGTCAGTGGAAGGGTCAATCTTTCCACCCGTTATTTCCATGAGGTGCTGCTGGCAGATGTAGCTGCTGGCTGCTGCATTTATCCCATCGTCTCACCAGGGAGCAGCCACCCTCCGCCGTCCCCTCCATGCTGGGTTGTGCAAGCACGGCAGCCCTTTTCCCTGGGCTCGCAGCCTCCCTGGATCACGCTTTCAAAAGCTTTTCCTTCACCAGTCTGAGACACTGGTTCTGGTACCTCCCCAGAAATTAGGAGGTACTCCTGCACGCTCCTCAGGCCTCCTACCTGGCCAGTCTGCAAGCTGGAGCTGGACAAGTAATAACCTTCCCAGCTCTTTAGCTGGACTGAAAAATAAGTTGGACTGAAGTGTTGTTTGTGGGGAGCAGCAACTGTGGAAGAAAAGTAGTTTCAAATACAGTCGAAATAAGAATTGTAAAGTCTATTTTGCCTTGATGTAAAACATTCATTTTACCTAAAATAAATAGTCGTTTCTCATTACAGGATAATCAGTCCCTTCTTATTGCTTTCTTTTCCTCTTAAAGTGAGTCAAACTGCTTTCTTCAATAGTGATTTTAACAGAAAATCAAAATTTCTTTTCACAAATCCACAAGAAAGGATTAAAAGTGTGTTCCCACTTTTTGTCATCATTTTTTTAACTGAGTGCACTGTAAAAGACCTGGGTAAGCTCACCTGTAATAAATATATAGACTGTGTTTTAGTTGTAAGAGAAATACAGAGATGTAGAAATCTACAGGCTGTTTCTAAGGCACCGAGATAGCCACCTGGGACTGCAAGGGGATGTCCCTCTCTGCTTGCAGTTCATGTCCTCAGCTCCTCTCCCCAGGGGTGCCCGCTGGCCCTCCAGGAGTGGGGCTCCCCATGGCTCCACACAGTTGCCCCATCTGGTGAAAACAGTCTTACTTAGCCACATGAATCAGGGAGGCAGAGGATTAAAACTAACAGCATATGGCCATGGAGGGCAGATGTATAGAAGCGGAGCAGGATGGAGATGCTTTGTGCATGCACCACACTGAGGAGGGCTGTGGCATGGGACGGCGAAGAAATATAGGTTACTGCAACCGAGGGTAAATCTACACTTGAATTCAAAAGGAACGGATGACATTTTTAGAGTCTGACTACTCTAAAGAATACTAGGGAACACATCCTACTTCAATTCACTTGTCTTAGCAGGAAAACCAAAATGGTTTTATTGAATTCTATTCAGAATTTCAGGTTTTGTATCTTTTGTTTGCAAAATTTTTGGGAACATTTGGGAAAGTCAGACAACCAGAAGATTCCAAAGAAAAAATATAAATGCTCATCACTAATATTCTACACTAATATTCTTTGCCTTTGAAGGGTGCTGCACATGCAGCAAAACTGTCAGTTCCAGTATGGTGCTTTTGTTGTTTGCAGTTACTGGCTAGGATGGTTTTTACCAGCTTTACCCACTGAGACCTTGAAAATGTATCAGGTCTACTCATGCAGTGTGCACCAGTAGGTCATACCTTCTCAAGTCATTAGTACCTCTAGGTTTTGACAGCCAAAATTATTCTTTAATTACTTTCCATCTGTACATGATTGTTAAATGCCATTATTCAATACAAAATGTTTCTCAGACAGTGGACTGTTTCATTAGTAATAATGGATTATTTTCCCAAACATGCAAAACAGAAGTGAGCTTCACTGTCTCTGAAATTATTAAAAAGGTAATTATATTAGTTCCACTAGTGCCAAATAACATTATAATTTTTTGTGTCCAATACAGTTATTCATTTTTTTTAATAATTTACAATTCGACTGTTACCATGGCACCAGAATGCTTTGTACCTAGCAATAATGGTACTGTAGACAAGGAACCAGCCAGGGAATCAACAAAAATGCCTAAATATCTGGAGTCTTGACTAAAAAAGGGATCTTGAAATAAAAAGACAAACTCTGCCAGGCCAGACTGCCAGGGAGACTGAATGCTAGGGACAGGGTTTCCATTCAGTGCGTCCTTTTGTTGGCTCCACAGGCAGGGTATTGAGGGGATACAAAAATGACTGGATCATCTAAGCCTCAACAGTGCTAAGCAGAAAAAAGTACATGCTGTTCTTTGTAATATTGCTTAGTCTTTAATAAGAAGTCTTAGACAAAAATAGACAACTCAGAAAATCTCCTCTTTCCAGTTTGTGCTTTGAGGCTAGGAAAGAAGTTAGTGTTATCCTCAAACCCCTCCCCTCCCAAATTTTTTAAAACTGAGAAGCAAGTTGTTCCATTATTTTCTAAGGAGAAAATGTTAAGTGATATGTTGTTAACCGTACTTTCACTTCCCCTTTTCTCCATTATTATACACAGAGTCTTAACTCTATGGTACAAGCAATTATTTTTGCTCTGGTTTTAATAATTAAGACTGAATCATTTAAAGAACCTTCTTTATAGAAGTGAAACATAGTGCATTATTTGCATTACAAAACCCCATAGGTTTAACTTAACCACCAACCTAGACAAACTTACATGATGCCAAGGCCATTTCTTGATTACGATTTGACTGATGGGAAAAGTAAACTATGTAAGTGTTCTTTAAATTGTTTAAATAAAAATGATTGCACACCTTATACATTGTCAATAAAGAACTAGTTAGGTGCCCTTTGAAAACACACAATGCACACTGCTGATTTTTTCCAGTAGAGGGCACTGAAGAAATATAACCAAATCAATGCTTATTATCATGGCATTTCTGGATTGAAAGCACAAAGGACTGGTTATTTCACAGCAACGCTTATTCTCTTAGAATTTATATTCTGAATGAATATCAAAGAAGTCTATACAGGCTGCTAATAAACATCTGAACATTTTTATATAGATGTAATGTTACATTATTCTTTTGCAAGGTTTTATCTAAGCTCTGTATACATGCAACTGTTGAGTGCCCTGTCTGTTATATGAGTGCTAAACCAGTTCTTTCTTTTGGTTTCTTCAATCATATACTTAATTAGTACTTCTGTCATGGAGGGACACTACACAGGAAAGCATTAATTTAGATGTGCCTCGTTCACAGAATGCATTAGCTTGTCCCTGATTGTTAAATGGTCCAGTTTATATCACTTTTCTTTAAATATAATGTCAACAAAACGTTGCTTAAAATTATTAGGGGAAATTTTTTTTAGGGAAAAAATTTGTGTTACCTAAAATAATCTGAATATTAATTTTACTGTGGAAATAATTAAACATATATGCATCAGGGAAGTACAAAAGCATTCTTTGAAACAAAAGAACAGTTAGAAAGAAATAGAGATGAAAAAGCACTGTGAAAAGTATCCAGGCTATTACTTAGAAGAAGCCCAAGTTTTATTTGTTAGATGTGTAACTGCCTTGCTAAGTTGCTGCCTTTTGGCAGCTGCATCAATGAAAGTTTTTGACATTAAATTTCCAATCCTGGTCAGATTTGACTGGGATTTCCATTTAATCCCCTGTCATGACTTTCCTGGTGTCATCTACATATTAATTTGATATTGGACAGCACCAGAAACAATGCTTTTTTGATTTTAAATGCTTCTGTTGGAGACTGTCAGTGGTAGACTCTTACATGGTTGACTTTGGATGCAACCTGCGGTGAATGCCTTCATACTTGTGAGAGAGATTTTTTTCAGGTAGTTTTTAGGCTACACCTTTTTTCTGCACCCCTCACCCTAAGGAGTATTAAATCTAACTTGCACCTGGACCCTAATGAAAGACCTCTGCTTAATCCAGCATGGTTGCAGGGTAACAGAATGGCAACTACCTACATATATGCTTCACTCATTTTATGAATTGAAGATTGAACTGGTTAAGAACAAACAAATCCCTCTTGCTGGGCTAACATGGAAGGTGATCATTCAAGGGAAACCTGCATGCTTGATCACCTCCCTGAAATGCCTGTACACCAATGCACGCAGCATGGGGAACAAACAGGAAGAACTAGAGATGTGTGTGCGGTTGCAGGGCCGTGATCTCATTGCCATTACAGAGACATGGTGGGATAGCTCGCATGACTGGAGTGCTGTCATGGGTGGCTACATGCTTTTTAGGAAAGACAGGCCAGGAAAGCGAGGTGGTGGAGTTGCTCTTTATGTGAGAGAGCAACTGGAATGTATTGAGCTGTGCCTAGGGGTGGATGAAGAGCGAGTCGAGAGCTTATGGGTAAGGATTAAAGGGCAGGCTAGCATGGGTGACACTGTTGTGGGTGTTTACTACAGGCCACCTGATCAGGAAGAGGAAGTCGATGAGGCCTTCTACAGACAGCTGGAAGTAGCCTCACGATCCCAGGCCCTGGTTCTCATGGGGAACTTCAACCACCCTGATATCTGCTGGAAAGACAACACAGGTGGTGGAGGAGCCAACAAGGAGAGGTGTGCTGCTGGACCTCGTACTAACAAACAAAGAAGGACTGGTGGAAGATGTGAAGGTCGGGGGCAGCCTTGGCTGCAGTGACCATGAGATGGTGGGGTTCAGGATCCTGCGAGGAGGCAGCAGGGCACCAAGTAGGATCGCAACCCTGGACTTCAGGAGAGCAAACTTTGGCCTCTTCAGGGACCTACTTGGAGGAATCCCATGGGTTAGGGCCCTAGAAGGAAGGGGCGTTCAAGAGAGCTGGTTAATATTCAAACATCACTTCCTCCAGGCTCAAGAGCGGTGCATCCCTGTGAGTAAGAAGTCAAGCAAAGGAGGCAGGAGACCTGCATGGATGAGCAAGGAGCTCCTGGCAAAACTCAAGCAGAAGAAGGAAGTATACAGAAAGTGGAAAGGGGGACGGGCCACTTGGGAGGAATATAGGAACCTTGTCAGAGTATGCAGGGATGTGACGAGGAAGGCTAAGGCCCGTTTGGAATTAAATCTGGCAAGAGATGTCAAGGACAGCAAGAAGGGCTTCTTCAAATACATCAGTAGCAAGAGGAAGACTAGGGAAAGCGTGGGCCCTTTGCTGAATGGGGTGGGTGCCCTGGTGATGAAGGATACAGAGAAGGCAGAGTTACTGAATGCCTTCTTTGCTTCAGTCTTTACTGCTCAGGCCAGCCCTCAGGAACCCCAGACCCTGGAGGCAGAGAGAAAGTCTGGAGAAAGGAAGACTTTCCCTTGGTGGAGGAGGATTGGGTTAGAGATCATTTAAGCAAACTTGACACCCACAAATCCATGGGCCCTGATGGGATGCACCCACAAGTGCTGAGGGAGCTGGCGGATGTTATTGCTAAGCCACTCTCCATCATCTTTGAAAGGTCATGGAGAACAGGAGAGGTGCCTGAAGACTGGAAGAAAGCCAATGTCACCCCAGTCTTCCAAAAGGGCAAGAAGGAGGACCCAGGGAACTACAGGCCAGTCAGCCTCACCTGCATCCCTGGAAAGGTGATGGAGCAGCTCATCCTGGAGGCCATCTCCAAGCATGTGGAGGACAAGAAGAAGGTGATCAGGAGTAGTCAGCATGGCTTCACCAAGGGGAAATCATGCTTAACCAATCTGATAGCCTTCTGTGATGGAATGGCTGGCTGGGTAGATGAGGGGAGAGCAGTGGGTGTTGTCTTCCTTGACTTCAGCAAGGCTTTTGACACTGTCTCCCATAACATCCTCATAGACAAGCTCAGGAAGTGTGGGCTAGATGAGTGGACAGTGAGGTGGATTGAGAACTGGCTGAATGGCAGAGCTCAGAGAGTTGTGATCAGTGGCACAGAGTCTAGTTGGAGGCCTGTAGCTAGCGGTGTCCCCCAGGGGTCAGTCCTGGGTCCAGTCTTGTTCAACTTCTTCATCAATGACCTGGATGAAGGGACAGAGTGCACCCTCAGCAAGTTTGCTGATGACACAAAACTGGGAGGAGTGGCTGATACACCAGAGGGCTGTGCTGCCATTCAGAGAGACCTGGACAGGCTGGAGAGGTGGGCGGAGAGGAACCTCCTGAAGTTCAACAAAGGCAAGTGCAGGGTCCTGCACCTGGGGAGGAATAACCCCAGGCACCAGTACAGGTTGGGGGTTGACCTGCTGGAAAGCAGCTCTGCGGAGAAGGACCTGGGAGTGCTGGTGGACACCAAGTTAAGCATGAGGCAGCAATGTGCCCTTGTGGCCAAGAAGGCCAATGGTGTCCTGGGGTGCATCAGAAGAGTGTTGCCAGCAGGTTGAGGGAGGTGATCCTCCCCCTCTACTCAGCCCTGCTGAGGCCACATCTGGAGTACTGCATCCAGTTCTGGGCTCCCCAGTACAAGGGGGATGTGACACTACTGGAGCAAGTCCAGTGAAGGGCTACGAAGATGATTAGGGGACTGGAGCATCTCTCTTATGAGGAAAGGCTGAGAGAGCTGGGCCTGTTTAGCCTGGAGAAGAGAAGACTGAGAGGAGATCTTATCAACGTGTACAAGTATCTTAAGGGAGGGTGTCAAGAGGATGGGGCCAGACTCTTTTCAGTGGTGCCCAGTGACAGGAAGCGAGGCAATGGGCACAAACTGAAACACAGGCAGTTCCATCTGAACATGAGGAAAAACTTTTTCACTGTGAGGGTGACAGAGCACTGGAACAGGTTGCCCCAAGAGGTTGTGGAGTCTCCTTCTCTGGAGATATTCAAAACCCGCCTGGATACGATCCTGTGCAAGTTCTCTAGGTGACCCTGCTTGAGCAGGGGGGTTGGACTAGATGATCTCCAGAGATCCCTTCCAACCTCAACCATTCTGTGATTCTGTGATTCTGTGACAAGGCAGGCACAATTTCTCCTCAATCCATTTGCTTTTCCGGGGGATAGGCAACAAACATAATTAATTGGGCTTTTCTTTCCTTGCCAATGCTGCAGGTGTAAACAAATATCTTCTCTTTTGAAAGAGTCTACTAGTTTGGAAATATTCTCTATAGTTAGCATGAAGAATATCACAGGGGCCAGGAATGTTGCTCACTTTTAATTGAGACTGGTACTTATACTTTACTTTTCCAGGTATAACTTAATCAGAGAGGAGTTTAGGTTTGAAAATGAATATAGATACAAGGGAAAAGACATTTTTTCCTATACAGCTCTCCTTACTCAGTGTTGCACATATCATGTGGCTTAAGCGAATGGTTGAGTCATTAAAAGCTTCAATTTACCAATTCCAGAATGCATCTTCCTCCTAGGCTCCCTCTGCCCATGGAAATACGCTCAGTTCCCCATGTTCCCCCTCATGGTACCCTTTGCTCCTCAGTGTTCTCCGCATCCATACTTCTTATTCCTTTCACGTAGCTCATCTCCCTCACTATACTTTCAACTCTCCCATGTCCTAAGCAGCCTTCACCTTAATACTTTTAGATCTTTCAGTGTCTCCAAGGTCCTCCTCACAGTTAACCAGATCCTGTAACATCTTCCAGTAAAATTGCTGTAGTTTCCTCTCTCACTTGTTATTCATCCTACTATACCCCAGCCCCTGGTTCTTCCACATTCTCACTGCAGCCTGATAATCTCCCCCACTACACTGTGATACAGTTCCCTGTTCCTTATTCATCTTTGTCTGTTGCTGGTTGGGAAGAGCTAGATCTTGATAATTAGTGACTCTCCAGGGCACACATATTTGTTGACCTGCCAGTTGGCAGCTGCCTGCCAATACAGAAGTTATGCACATTTTTATTAGCCCGCTGACCAAGAACCCCTTATTCTGGCTGGGAGCTACCTTTGTTCTGCCCAATACCCCTGCAGACCAGACAGCATAAATATGTAACCCTTCCCTCAGGACTTGCTTGGTGGCAACAAGGAATGAATTCAAACTGAAGGGGTCTACCACAAAAGTATTATTAAACTTTCACCAGAAAGTGGGAAGATTATACTAACTCTCTGATGCTCAGTGAACTAATTGCATTTACTTGCAAATACAAATCAAATGATGTAAAAACCACTATTTTAATTAGTGGGTTTTATTAGAAGATGCTATCTCAGTAGCTAAACAGTTTGACAATGAGTATTATGGTATAATTATACTAATAGCCATTTTCCTCCATGGGACAATTGCAGGCCATCTGGTTGGTTTCCCCCATCTGCAGTAACTTTCACTCATAGCTTATAATTTTAAGTCTTGCTGCATAGCAAGACTTGATTTAAGCAGAGATTATGTGGTGGTGTGACTTGTTTCTGCTAGCCGCTCCTCTTGTCCTCTGCTCCTCTTCTGCTCCTCCTCTTGTGTAGGCTGTCCTGGTGCAATCTGCCTCGCCTTTGCTCTCTCCTGGCCCTGTAAGCTTTGCTGCCTGCCTCTCTTTCTCCCCATTGCTCTCAGTAGCTGCATCTTGTACCACTCCATACTCCATCAGTCTGACAGCCACTCTCATAGCTTTGCTGGACATTCCTGCTAGCCTTGTTCCTGGAAGAAGGTACATAGCACAGAGAAGTAAACACAGTCTTTCAGTCCACTGAAGCTCTTAAAACATCCATCCTTTACACGCTGTGCAAGAAACCCTTATAGCAACTTTCCCACCTTCCTCCTGTTTCTCAGGTTATACTCTTGGATCCCAGTTTTGGAAGCTATTGCTTTAGATTAGCAGGGCCGTGCAAATTAGGGATGTTCAAACAGAAATAGTAAGCCTAGGGGTCAATACATTACTACTCTGACATTTTTCTCCACTTCACAGTGTGACTCCCTTTTTGGAAGAAAAATCAGCATGTCAATAAAAAGGTGTAGGGGGAGAAAAATAAAGATGTATCTGGCCTGAGCTTACTATGTACAAAAAGCTTGCCAGTACTGAAGCCTGCAAAGCAGAGTGGGGTATGGAAGAATGCTGATTCAGGGCCAGAATCTGCTCCCCCTGTGGCTTCTGGGAAGGGAGCTGGGATAATAATTTTGATTTTTTTTTTTAATTTGGCAATTCAGATCCAACAAGATGATGTAATTCTCTGACTAGTCTTTCTGTGTGATGTACCTTTGCATCAGGACACTTTTGTCACTGCTGGCTAGCATTCTCTATATGGATGATGCTGTTCATATATGACCTTACTGTTGCATACTTGCATTAATGTAGGAAAACCAATCTCAAATAGTTAAAAATCATGAGCATTCCCTAAAAATGTATTGAGGGAGGGAACATGCCCCTTTTTTCCTTCTGTTTTGTTGAGGCTGCACTGTCACGGAAAGAAATTATTTAAGCTGAGACATAACTGAAGTAGCAAAAGGATGAACAATTTGGATTAACTCTGTTGAACAACCCTATTTCAATAAAACACCAGCCTTCATTGTTGTTCTACTCTTTTCAGTCCTAACAGCTCTCTCTGGCATTTAAACGACAGATCAATCACTTCAGCTCCAGGCTAAGATATTCTTCCTGCAATATTACAGGGCAGGTAGGTTTTGAGACTGACATTATTTTCAGCACAATGATTGCAACTTGCAATTATAAATTTAATCTTGCCTTATGAAACTATAAAACCATATTTGGATGTAGAGAGCTACATGTTACAAATTTGCATTTACTTATCAAATACCTGAATTCCTAAACAACACAGCACTTTACTGATATGCAAAATCATTCTGGTGAACCATGACTAATTTCATAACTGAAACAGCCTGAATTATCTGCAAAAAATAACATATGCAACACATTTCCTCCTTTTATGTTTGTGGAATACAATTTTGAGCATATCCTAATTTCTTTGTCTTGATTCATTATTCCAAACAATTCAGCCATGTTCTGCAGATTTAGTTTTGTTAATCTACCTGGGATCTACTCCTAGACCTGGGAGGTCTAGGTGCAATTTTGCTATTAGGAATATGTTAATCACTTATGACTGGTCAGTGAACCGAATGGAATTTTCTCTGTTTCTCATGCGATCTATACAAGCACTTCCAGCATGAATACCCACAGTTGCCAATCTATGCCTTTATTTGCTTGACCGGTTGTGAATTGTATTTCTCTGAATTGTACTGCTAGGAACACTTGTATTTTTTAAATTCCATTATATTGTTACTCCCTGGGCCTCATGCAGGAAGCCCATTTCTGTGGCTTGAGAGCAGTGCCCCCTGGAAGGAGGAAATGGTTTAGTCGTCATTCTTGAGCAAGTGTTTTCACAAAGTCTCACCTGAACAGAGAATGAATACAATTGAAATAATTTATTTTTTCCAGATTTCAAACCTCTTTAGAGGCAACACTTTATCGCAATATTTCTTTTGTTTAAGGGTGCATTTCCTTTTCCTGTTATTTGGGTGGCTTTTTGAAAGCTTTTCTGTTGCTGTTTCTATTCTTAGATAGACACACCTCTCTCTAACAGGGGCCAGCTCATATAACTCAGTTTCCTAAGAGCTGTGTTCAGACTTTTTAGGATTAGTATTTCTTGTTGCAACTGAAATAGGAATTTCTACCCAATGCTGCATGGAGAAGTGTCCAGCAGGTCTCTCTCACTCTCAGACTAATGCAAATGTCTTTTAAAAAATAAAACAATATAGTTCTGAGCATGGCCAAAACAAATTTATTCAGACTGTGGCAGCTATTTCATTCAGTATTCAGCTGGTGCTGTTAATTGCTACTATTAGAAAAGATAACTTTTGTGTTATTTGTGTGATGTTAAGTTAAAAAAAAAAGAAAAACAAAATAAAGCCCCAACACCTAACTCTGTCACTCTGAACCCTGTGTAATGATCACTTCAGTACAAGGAGAGACCAAAAATGAGCATCAAATACACCATTCTGATTAGATAGCTTTTGATATTTTCACTGGTGTCAACGACTACAGAAGGTGCAGAGTGACAGAATCATTTGTTCAAAAAAGATCATTTTAAAAAATGTTATGATTTGACAACAAAATATTCAGAAAGTGTAAAGAACTTTCATGTGGTTATGAAGTCTAAAATCCAGTCCAATCCAGTCCATTTCAAACTATTCACACAGTGAAGCTATGTTCTGTAGAAAGTAGTTCTGCGCTCCATGGAGGCCAATGTTTCCATATTGATTAAAGACAATAGCAAAATGCTTAGGAAACTCAGAAAGCTCTGCTTAGGGCATTTCGTCTAAATGAGTCCAATTTAGGAGAAAATTGATATTTTTAAAGGAGGGAATTACAGAAATTAAAAAAAAGGCAATGAGCCAAGTTAAACTGCTTGTTTTTCTTCTGCTTTCATTAGTCAGCTCCTGTAGGATTCAAAAGAGACATTGCAGTATTAAATTAAACACTTTTATAAATTTACTTTGAGGCATATTTATGATCCTGCTTTTGATAAGGAAATCTTATAGGCAATATTAGAATAAAAAACAAGACAGCTGCTATATCTTTCAAGTAACAGTATTTTACAGAGTTAAAGCTGAAATGAATTCCACAGACTGATTGTAGAGCAAAAGAGCTGAATTTTCTTTCCTGAAGACAGAACATTTGTTTGTGCAAACTTTACAATGGCTACTCTGGCATAACTGCAGTGCTTTGTCATAGATTAGAGAAATGCTACTCAAGAAGAAATATAATCCCATTTAGCACAGGTATGTTTGTGTATCTCCCAACAAAAAGATTGTCACTCCTTCTACAGTCAATTGCCAATAAACATAATTTGCTCTATATAATAAAGAGGGCTAAACTGTGAACAAAGAAATCACAGATTTTATATGAAAAGCAAATAAATACTAAACTGCCCCTTAAAGATTAGTTTTCATGTCTGACATGATTTTTAAGGTGGTTCTAAGTCTGATGCAGGTATTCAAGCAATGAGGAAGGAGAGGATGGATCAGTGCTTTGGGTTATAATTCAAAGGTCCTACTTTACTATAGACTTTCCACTTGCTTTGTGTCTCAGTTACTATTTGAACAGTCTCATCTAGTCTGTTTCATCTAGTGTGATGATAAAGATTTAATAGATAGATAGAAAGACCCTGTAAGCTTCTATTCCATGATAGATATTATGTAGATGAAATAACACAATAACTCTCTCCCAGCTAATAATATGGTCTACTAGGAAAATGAAGCCCTTCCCTGAAGATGAACAGCAACCTTAAGTGTTGCTGTGAAGGTAGAGGTCTTCCAACTATTTTTCCTGTGAGGTAAAGGCATTGACTTCCTATCCATTTACTGATGAGGACAGAGTGAAATTCTATGGGGTCTATCTTTTCTGCCTTCAGTTACAGCCACTGGAAATCTCAGGCTGAGAATTTGAAACTTGAACCTGAATTCTCAAAACAGCTGCTTACACTCAGGTTTTTGCTTATATTGCTTGTTTTGTTGTTTTTTTATCAGTGAAGATTTTTAGCAATGAACACATCAGTGCTCTTACTCTAAAAGAAAGCTTAAGCTAGTCTCTATGGACTAAACTCCTAATATGGAGCTGTAATCCATATGAATTAAAGATTGCTATAGGAAATGCATTCATGAAACAGCACAAGTTTATTTCATGGAGCAGCTTGGCTGAGTGGTATAACAGGCCAGGCCAGTAAGGATGGTCCCAGCAGCAGGAATTAGGATGGAGTCCCCAGTGAGTACATACATACATCCATGTGAGGAGAAAGACATCATGCAGGGCTTAAGGGAGCATTTTTAAGTCAGAAACCTTTATTCTAAGCATTTAATATTTAGAGGCTGATAACTGGAAGGAAATAGGCACATGGTACAACTTCTTCTAGAGAGCTCTTTTTGCTACTGTCTCACACAAGCTGAATATTGCCCGGCTTAGAAAAAGTCTGCTGTGTTGTCAAGGGCAGACTCCAGTTCAAGCTTCTTTCATCTCCACCAGGTGTTTGATGATGGTTAGGGACCACCTGACAATTATTTTGTAAACCTCCCAAGCAACTTTGAGTTGGCTGAGCCCATGTCTTGCTCTCACAATCTGAGGGACAAGGAATCAAGAGACAAGGACAAGAGACTCAGGCCTCCCAGGGTCCAATTATTTTTGAAGTTAAACATGCTGCACATGTAACAGCATGTAACAGAAAACCAGTGAATGGGATGAGAAGCCTGTGGGAGGGCCATTTCTGGACTAGGTACACCTGCACTGGAAACGGGTGGAGAGGGAAGACAGCAGGACAGCCATTCCCTGTTCTGTGTCCCAAGATATTCACCAGGGTGTGTCAGCCAGTTACGTTTCATATCTCCTGTAAATCTGCCCTTGATTTTAACTGCCCTTGTCTTTTAAAACAAAGTGCTTTATGGTTAGTATGAATCTAACTATAGAGTGTTGAAAATAAGCCACAAAAATCTCTGGGAATAACCTAAAGTAGCTTTTATGGACCTAAAATGTATCACTTTTCAGTCTGATATCTCAAGTCCTTCTAAGTCCAAGGTAACTGGATTCTCCCCATGATATAAAATTTCTGTTTGTGGGACCGGCTTAGATGTGAAGTAGAACTGAAGTAGTCTGAAGTTTTTTGGTGTTATGGAAATTTAAAATAATCCCCAAGAACATGGATCAGTGGTAGGAGAAGGCGAGGCTTTTAGGTGATAAAATTGGTTATTACATGGTTCTGCAGCTCAGTGCAGCAGGGATGGAAAGCTATCAGTAGATAGCTCTGGAAAGGCCAGCTTATTGCCCTTTTTTCTCCAGGCTTTGCTAAAAAGGCTAGCTGAGATCAGGCAGCTAACACAATTATCACTGACAGCACAGGGTAAAATTTCAGGTTAGAAAATGATAGAACATCTATGGATAAGTTTGAAGTTTGCAGTTCAGCTGAGCCTGATGATCTCTACACTGCAGTTATCTGACACTGGAAAAGATGCATCTGAACCAAAATGACAGTGATGATCACAACTGGCATTGTATATGCCCATGTGTGCATGTGTGCTCACACATATGTGCGTTTGGTGCTCCAGAATGAGCAACACGGATGACGGAAAAATGCTGAAAATCAGGAAATTGTGACAGATTCAATATGCGGTGGTGGTGGTGGTGGGAACTAAAAAGCTAGCAAGCATGCAAGAAAATTATTCTGGGGTTTTAAAAGCAAAACATCCAATATTTATATTGACTGGATTGCTCTGTACAGAAATAGTTCATTTGTGGGGATTCTATTTCTGAGCATTATTTTTGTCTTCTGAGGGCAGTAATTTGGTGCTACTACCTTTATCAAAGAGGTCACTAGACAAAGACTCAGCTCACAGAAGTAAGTTTTTATAAAAAATTTATAAACTAGATAGTTAAGTCAAGAGGTTTCCACTGAAAAGTCAACATTTACCAATGTCTTCTGTTCCACATAGATCAGATGCCGCAGGATAAGAACTGTCAGTAAGTACTGACTTAGAAAAATAATGACCACTGTAAAATGATTTTCGGCTTTGCTTGACTCTATAAGGCCGGTAATATGTTGCTAATGGAGCACCTGGGGTGCATGGCATTGCCTTTTCTGGGACTCTGAGAAACAACCAGTCATATGTACAGCAAATGTCTTTGGCAACATTGTTTAGCCTTAACTGGAATTTCCATGCTGTTGTAGTTTTATGACTCAACCCTAATGTTATTTAAACATCTTTTCTGTGTTTAATTTATTTGTCTCTAGTGGTAGACACAGAAACTGGTGAGCTACATTATATTAACATTTCAGAGTAATAATAGAAGAAAGCAATTATCTTTGGGCATAAAAATCATTTTAATTAGACACTCAGTAAAGTGGGAATGGACAGACAAAGATGAATCATCATACTGCGGTTTAATCAGAGAGTCAGAGAGCTGGTCTGGAAGAAGAGCTCAAGGAAGAGTTTTGACTGATTCAATAAAATGTAGATGAAAGGGAGAAATCGTGAACTTCCTTTAGGCTCTTTGTGTCACTGATAAATACTAATGCCCATCATTCCTTTGAAGCCATAGGAAGAGTTGGAACTTACTAACAGGTAACTGAAATATTTTTTGAACTTTTCTCTATCTTAAGATCTTATTGTGCCAAGAGTTATGTTCATGAACAACTCAATATCCAGGGGCTATTCCTCTGCCTTCACCGGCATTCCTCCTCCCTCAAGCCATCATATAGCAGCCATCTTCTCTCACCTGAAAAAATTTGGATGGAAGTCCCCCTCTAACAGCAGTGTCATTCAGTACTGCTTGCAGGTGCACCTGATGCACCATGGCTAGATGTTGCCAGTTGCCTTCTTGGTACTTGCTGTTTTCCTGATCTGAGGATGAGAAAAGAGAGATGAGAAAAGAGATTTATGCCTGAATTGAACCAATTGTCTCATGTGACAGAACAGACCTTTGTACCATTGCAAACTGCAGCCATAGGCCTGCTTTATTCCTGTGCCAATTTTCAGGTCAAATATAATAAAGTGTTCCCTAAAGTAATGAAAGATGAAACCAGATGGTATTGCAAGTTCGGTGTAATTTAGGTACTGTGTTATACAGTATCTATCATATGATAAACAGGATTAATTTGCATATTGAGATGCTTGATAGCTCGGCACAAAGCCAAAATGGACTGGATAATTCATCATGATTTAATAGCCATATACAGAGAAATGTGGGCTAATGCAGCTCCAGTGCATGTGAGCTGCTCTGGGCAACTCTTTGAAAAGTGATGCTCAATGCAACAAAAGACAAAAATGCAGTTAAATGTCAACTCTCAGGTCCCCGCAATTTGGGTCTGTGTGTCAGGGCGCCGCAGGCTCGGGGCTCCCCAGGGCCAGGGCCGGTGCTGGGGGGACTCCCAGTGGGGCAGGGCCCATGGCTGGGCAGGGCAGAGCCGTGGCGGGGCTGGAGCCAGCACCTCTGTGGCAACGTGGGGCAGCGACTGACAGTCCCAGGCTGGGCTGAGATGGGGCCAGGGCTGGGTAGGGGGGAGGTCTGGGGGGGTAGGGACAGGCAGGGCTGGGGGGGGACCTCAGGGCCTGGCACTGACACTAGCAATCTCTAGGAATAAAAGGGGGAAACTGCAGTTCCTGATTTTTAGGTGCGCAAACACCTACTGGAACGCCTGTCCTTCCCGGAACGAGGCACCTGGGCACCTTGCATGACATGTGACAAACCTGGTACTGAAGAATGGGGTTCACCGAAGTGAGAGTGCTGAGCTGAAAGTTTGCTAAGTTAGTCAATAAGAAGCACTGAGGAAATAAGGAACCCCATCCCCTCCCACTTTCCAGGACTGGAGTGGCTGGGGAATACCTGCATCTTACTTTGACTTGCAACCTGAAATTTCTGCCAAAGCTGGTCCCCTGCACCGGACCTTTCTGAAAATTGGTGCTTCTTTCTCTAGTTTCTTTTCCAGAGAAAATGTAGATGTCTCACTGGAAAAAGTCAGGCCTAGTATCTCCTAGATGAAAGTGGTAACAGCCAGATTAATCAATATTTTCACACTGGGTATTCTCCATCTCTCCAGGCGATGCAGTTTCATTTTCCATTCAATTTTCAGTGGACCAAAGAGAGCACAAGTGTGGAAGCTTGACAGCGATTTTGGGATGTGACCATCCAGGCAGCGGGGAGCAGAGATGCAAGCCTCGTCGCTGAATGTTTGCTTCCTTGTGGGGCAATATGCAGGCTGGAAGTGTTAGAGCTGATGCAAGACAGAAACAACCAGCAGCAAATGTCCACTGCGCTTAGCGCTTCATGGCATGAGCAGTGAGTTGCATGGATCAGAGCATTCCCCTGAGAAAAAAAAAAGGCAATTAAATCCCAGTCCCTTGAGCAACATGTATTTTTGGCTTTCCAGAGCTAGTGTTTAAATCTGAAGTCCCACTTTAAGTGCAATAAACCCTCCCTGGTACCCAAGTCCTGCAGAGATGAAGCCTCTCCTGTTGGCACCATGGGGGGAGCTTTCCACCCCCCTTGCATTTTGTAAATGAAATCCACACGACAAACTTTCAGCGACAGGGGAACCACAGGGAGACAGCAGATACAGTGGGTGTCAGGAGGTGTATGGTGAGTCCACTGAGAGCACTTCTGAGGGATGAAAATCACCTCGCAAAGCCAAGGAGACAGGCAGCTTAGCACAGGGAACGTAATCATGCAGCTGAAAGAGAGTAATCAGCGCATTAGTCATTAGCTCCTAGAGGAGGCATTGGACTTCGAGGGGAAACTGCACTCCCTTTTCAATGGCACGAAGGAACCGCGGGCGCCGAGGCCTGCCGGGGTCCACCCCTGGGCAGCTGGGCCACGGCCACGCCGTGGCTCGCCCCAGCCCCGGCCCTGGCCCGGCCCGGCCCTGCTGGCGAGCCCTCGCCGCCCCCCTCGCCCCCGAGGACGGCTGAGGCCTGATGGCTGTCGAGGAGCTCTTCAGGGGCGAAAAGGCAGCGTTAGCCAGGTGTCTGGAGGCAGCGGGGGAGGTCGCTAAAATCTGTGTAAAACCGGCAGCAAACGGCTCCGGGGTCGGAGCAACGAGGGGGAGGTGGTGACGAGCAAGCAACTGGATTCTGTTTTCTGTTTGATAATTATCTGATTTTCTCTAATTTATTCCTTATTCATTGAATAATTACTAAAAGCTCATAGTCTTAACGCTTCAGCGTTTGCTGTTTCAGCAAATGTTCGTGCCTAAGCCTGCTGGCTAGCCCAGCACAGAAAATGCAGCCAAAATGGGTCTGAAAATACCAGAGAGGGAGAGAAATTGTTTTCTCAGATAGCGTTTGTGTTTGCCTTCCCGCTCCGGCCAGTTTGTGAGGAATGGAGAGGCCCCAGGAGAGGGGCAGAGCGGCGCTGAGCCGCCTGCCCGGCTGTGGGGTGGGCTTTGTGGCTGCCGTCCAGGCCAGGCCAGGGTCTCCCGGACCAGCCGCAACGCCATGTGCCTACGGACCTGGCCGACTGGCTGCCCAGTATGGGCAAATACCAGCCACTCGCTTGCTCCTGGTCTCACTTTGTTTTTGAGTCCGCCTTGGAGCGACCTGCTGGCTCTGTTGATGCTGGCAGTGCCTGAAATTCCTCGCTGTCATCCAGTGCTGTGGCTGTCCTTCATCCCGAGCAGCTCACGCTGGCCGTGCCCACATCCCCATCCTCTGCAGGACTCAGCACTGAGACTGCACAGGTCTGGCTGTGTTCCCCTTTTTCTTTTTTTTTTCTTTTCTTCTCCCTTCACTCATTCTGTTATTGAGCTGCACTGACCAGGCAATAAGCAAACACCGAGTATTCAGGACCAGCCTTTAGCTTCTGCACTTGCAGCACATAAGCTGCCTGTGGGATCAAGCCCTAATTGAAAGAGTAATCAGCCATGACGTCTTGGTGATTGCTTTTAATGACCTCATCCAAAGCCCCTCCAGAAGACAAAAGCAGCTGAGGGCATTAAGCATCAAAGATGGTGCTCAGTGTCTTACAGATTTGGATCTTACATGACTAGACTTTCTGAGAGCTGATGTTAAAGTTTAAACCAAATCACAAAAACATCTTGGAAGTTAAGAAATAATTAACTCTCTGCTCCCATACCTGAGGAGGCTAAATAACTCATTAAAGAAGTGTTTTAAAATGAATGTTAGTTTAGTTTCTGCACACAGCAGGAGATGAGAAATAGGGAATGCGTTTGGGAAAGGATATTTACCATATTTTCACACTTACAACCACCAGGTTAGCTGGGAAAAATACCTTTAATTCAGTTGTTCAAGTTATAACTGAGTGTGGGTAATATAAAGGGAATTTACTAAAGCATCCTCTCTTCTTCCATAGTCCCATGGGGCTGCTATCTACTATATTCTCCTTCCTCCTTCTCATTTGCCTCTGTCTCTTATTCTCATCTTTATTATTCCCTCCCTCTTATTCCCTTCTGTCTCTGATTTCGTGTATGGTGGAGCATATCTGAGCCGTGAGTTGTATATGTAAATATCACTTTGAAGTGCTCAGATGATTTAAGTTATGTGCAAGGCAAAATGGTGGTAAGGAAAATTATTTTAAAACAAGCAGAAGGGTATTTAAAAAGGGGTTATGCTCCTAAGCAGGGCCATGAAATGTGAGGGGAGGGTGGCTCTTATTGTCTAGCTAACAAAAAAGTGGTCCTGGAGATCCATGCTGCCTCATTCTTCCTAGTTTTGGGCATGGTTGTTCCTAAGCAGCTGCAGCTCTTTACTGTGCTCTTATCTAGTGTTGGCTCAGCCCAGTTCTTGGCTCCTAGCTAAACCACAGGGGATACTTTGCATATTTACTTTGCTTTACATTCCTTTCTGAAGAAAAGCTTTCAGTTCAGGAGTCCAGAAGAGATGAAGGACCCCCCTTGAAAGGCTGCAGTTATAGAGACCTGTACATTGGTTTATTCTAGGTGGGTCTCTTTGACCACTGCCCTGGTATATGTATTTCACTCCTCACAATTTATGGACACCTAAGGATGGATTCCATTCTGGTTGCCCAACAAAGTAGTACCTAAATTTCAGGCATCCTTCACTGTATCTGGCTAAAGGGTCCTAAATCAGATTTCCAATTAGATTCTCAGCCAAAAATATGGCAGAACAATTACATAGAAACCACTTATGCCAGCAAATGACACCCTCAGGATATTAGCTGCATATATTTGTTTTATGTAGGTTAAAGAGAGTAGGTTAAAGGCTCCTTTTGCCTCTTGTCGGGCGCACAGCACCCCTGTTCCCAGCAAACACGTGCACTAAGCCAGTTCTTCAGCCTTGCTCCGTACTGCCCTGAGAAACAGCTCAATGGTTTTCTAGGCAGTGATTCCCCACTAGACTGGAGTGGGGAAATTGCAGGCAATTGTCTTAACCTGTTTCTGGCAATGTCCCTGAAGATTGAGGCCTGCGGACTCCCAGGTTTCTAGCTTAGAAAAGTCTTATGGGTCCTTGTATGAATCCTTCAAAACTTCCAGAGAAATTCTAATACACAGCGGGCGTGAGAGCACTGGGTACTTAATGGATGGGAGCAGATTGGTGTATGCAGATTGGAGGTCAGTATTACTTCTCACCACTGACTATAAACTATTTGTGTTTACTGTGGCTACAGGGTTTTAAAAATATAAATAAAGTATAATGAACCTTAATGAGTTCTGTGCCTGACAGAAGAATGTTAATAGAAATGCAAAATCCTGTGTAGCTGTATAGCTTAGGCAACCCTACTGCAGTTAACAAAACAGAAGTGTTTAAAGTACTAAAGGCTGTGGCATATTGACTTTAATGGCAGAAGTTAAAGTGAGCATTGTACCTACTGCTCGTGTTTCTCAGTCGATTTAGGCATAGATAGTTTTGGATAGATCAGATTGGGATTATTTATTGTGTCACATCTATTTGCTTCTAAGAATAATTAGCTGGGTACATACAATGGTGTATAAGCACTCTAAAGCCAAAATAATATTAACCAGTGCTCTGCCCAATCACTCTCAGCTAATGAGTATCATAAAGTTGCTTTTCCTCCAGCCCCTAACTACTGCTCAGCAAGGAGATTGGCCCTCCCAGCGATATATCTGCATGAATCGTAGAGGAGATTGAGGCAGATTTCTATTATAGTCACACAATAAATGTTAAAAGTGAAATTCTGTTATAGGCAGATGATAATATTTTGCTGATAAGAGCCAAAAGAACCAGTGCCTCATATTCTGCTTCATTTAATGCATGTTATTAAACAGTTCCACATCACTTTATGAACTAACTTTATTAACCAACAAAATTCTGTGATCATATTTCATGCTAGACTTTTAAGATTCATTTTCCTGAAGTGTGCAGATACCTCTCTGTCCCTGACCACACATCTTTTCCATAATGTCTAGTGGTGAAAGTACTCATTTGAGCAGTGGGAGCAAGGAATTATCTTCTTTAGCCAAAAGATTTTCAACCACTTCTCCCACCTCCTATGGGATCTACCCTTTTGAAGAGCTTCTTGATTCCCTCACTCCCAAATGTATAGCTGTGCAAGGCAGCAAAAAGGAGGGAGCAGAAGATACATGAACAGAAGAAGAAGGGAAAAAAAGGAGACTTGAGCTCCTGAAAGGTATGAGCTAAATGGACTCTTTTTGCTCAATTTTTATTTTTCTGACTGGTGAAAACTCTTATCGTTTCTACCCCTCATCTCTCTGTTCCCTGCTCTCTTAAGGAGAAAGTGGCTCTGATTGGCAATTCTTTCCCCATGATTTGCCATGGGATAAATCTGACAGATCTGAAGCAGTCAGAATATTCCTGAACTTCTTCCATTATAATTGTTTCTCATCCTTGCATGATTCTTCAGCTTTTTCTGTCCCAGTTTTTTCTACAGTGGAGAAGTGTATGGACAAGTCAGATTTACTGCTCATCAGACTGATACCCCCTGTGTCTTCTGGATAGTTAGTGAGGGAACCATGCTGGTGGAACAGATTTGGGGAGCATATGGGGCTATTTTCATTTCTGTATGTAGTAAGCTGCTGTACAAATGGCCTGTATAATCAGCCTCAGAATGAATGGGCAGTGCTGTTTTGGAAGGTAAAATCTCTAGAAGCATCATCTCATAGAGGAGTTCATAGTCTCCTACTCCGAGCAGAAATGGCCCTGACTGGCAGTTGTCCCTCATTATAAATACACCATCCAAAAGGTACCATTGTTTCTCCAAAGGAGACAGAAGGGCTGACAGCCACAGCTGATCTGAAATGTCTGAGCTACGGCAGGTACTGGAAGAAGAGCTATGGGCAGGCAGCTGGTATCCTTTATTTACTAACTGTTTGGTTAAATATAAGGTATTGCTTTTATTACCACAGCACCCGAGAGATCCCGTCTAGGATCCCTATCTCAGAGGGTATTCAGGAGTCACTCTGAAGTGTAAGGCAAGTGACAGGAGGGGGAGTGCCCACCGTGAGCAGCTGATGTTGACCAGGAAACGATGCAGCAGGTCAGCAAAGTGGGCTTTGCTCCACCATGGCAGCAACCTAATTATTACCCAAGATGTTTGTGGGCATAGTGGCAGAGGAAAACTTAGTGGAGGGGATCTGTACAGTGGTATGGCATGCTTGACCTGGGTACCACTGGAGAGTGAAACAAACTCCAGGAGTTCAGACCCATTTCCCTCTTCCTCCTGTCCCAGTGCTAGAGCACTGCCAGCTTGTGGGCTCCAGGGCAGTGGCACTGCCTTCCCAGCTGTTGTGGTAGCCCTGGCCCTGTGGAAAAAATCAATTGGTGGTTGCTTATGGGAGGCTCCTCCTGCCCATGTTCTTTGCCTTTCACTCCTCTTGCTTTCCCTACCTTCCCCCTGCCCACTACCATATAGTTTTCCATCTTTTGTTTTCCATGCACATGAAAACCATTTTCTCTGCACACAGTCAGAACTGAACAGAAAGAATAATTTAGACCTAGCTTAGGTGTGTGATCCTCAGGTGTGCATGTCCTGAAATCTCTCCTTTAGGGTATTATGATTTTAAATGATGACCAAACAATGGTACTTTTCAATTTAAACCATAGCCATCATGCTGAGAACATCTGTGCTTTCCCATTAAAAGCCGTTCCTCGTAACCACACTTCATTACACCAGTCTATTTTTTTTTCACAGACAGAGCATTTTAAAGGGGCATAACCACCTTGAACAACTGGTTGGTACTGGAAGTAGAGGAGTGAGGCCAGCTTTCTAGGTATTCTGATACACAGACTGAGTTTCCCAAGCTGGCACAGTCTGGAACTTTTTGTCAGAAGGACATCTAAATCCTACCCACTTCATGTGTCAGTGGATCACATCTTAACATTTATAGAATATAATAATTTTTTGATTTTTCTGTTTGTGTCTTAAAAAGTTTCAGTGTTCTCATTAAATCTAACTCCATTCTCAGCTCAGCTCTGTGTTGTCAGTTTGTGGGTAATTTTTTTGAGCGCGTATACCTGATCTTTGACCCGCTTAGATAAAATTAATCTCCTCCCACGTTATTTACACTTTCTCCTTTCATGAGTAATCTCATCTTTATGCTCAGGTTGGTGTCTTTTCAATAGCTGTTTCCAAAGGAAGGTCTTCATGTGGGTGAAAATGTCTAACCAACAGAGGTGGGATGTTCCTCAATTAGATTTTGATGGCTCTTTCTTCACACTTGAATCCACCCATCTTTTTGGCTTTATTAAAATAGTAATAATCCCAAAGTAATACAGATTCAGTGGTTCACAATGTTCTGGCAGCAGCTTGTCTTCATTTTACTTGGGTTTGTAAAGCTGGAGGAACTGGAAAGCTCTGAGAATGCAAGGAAAAGAGGGAGTTTATTTCAGCTTTAGCAGGTCTGATTGTCTGATCGTTCTGTTGCAGACCTGCTAAAAGAAAAAAAAATGCTGTGTCCACCAATCCTTTGTGTAGAATGAAATTCCCACGTAAAAAATACCTGTTACCAAAGGATACATTACTCTGCACTGAGACCTTATATGTAGTGTGTGTGTATTTAAAGGTCGACACAGTTCTTGGTTTTCTATATGTTGGTGAATCTGGGTGAACTATCTTAACAAAGAATCCCATTGCTCAGAGAGTGCATTTATTTTCCTGTGGTTTTAACTGCAGCAGGCTGGACAGCAAAACTGCAAAACTCTGTTGAATGGAATTACAGTTAGCAGAACAAAGCTGTGTGGGATCAAGAGAGAATTCAGGGAGAAAGATAAGGGGGCACACGGGAAAAACAGTACGTGGCAGCCAAAGCACACCACCCTTTTGCAACGTGAGTAACGAACTAGCTGGTGAAGGCCAGACAGTTTGTTCCAGCTGCACGGTGGAGGAGGGAGCGATATGGAGGTGTCACGGTCCGCCCCTGACCACAAAGGGTTGCATCCCAAAAAATAATTGCTGCTCACAGACTAACTGTTGACCTGTAGCACCCCTAGCCTCATTATCCCTGCTTACCATATTAAAAATCACGCCCTTTGCTGCATAACGATACGTAAATAAGGGGGGCATACCCCCAACAACCGCGCAAATGGCAGTCTGGCCAATGAAGTATGTCTGCCGCGCTTCCACATCCCACCTTCAGCAACTATAAAACAGAGGATAGCTCACTAAGGTTTTTGGAAGGGAAGAAAATTGAACCGCCGACCTGTTCACCGGAGATGGCTGACGAGCGAGCCTCCTTCTCCCTCCCCCAAACAGGGACGCCTCTTTGGTAAGACTTGCGCCTCCGACAAACGTCGGACGTTACCCGGGAAAATATATTATTATTGAAAGCGCTTAATTGGTAGTTTGAGCTCATAGAAAGAAAATTTGTAGCAGCAAGTGCATTTATCAACGGCAATTCCGAACCTGTTGTATCTGTCGCTTTAATAAAACCTTATTCTTTTTACTTTGCGAAACTGTCTCAGGGAAAGTCCTCAAACAGGGGGGCTCTGGCAGGCAAACATAAATTATAAAGATTCTTTTTACTTTGCGAAACTGATCCAGGGAAAGTCCTCAAACAGGGGGGCTCTGGCAGGCAAACATAAATTATAAAGATAAGGAAGGGCCTTCCGTCGCTCCCTTTCACGCGACAAGCTGTGAAAGGAGTACTTGTCCAGAAAGCTCAAAGATAAAATTCATGAAGAATTTCAAGTGTTAGATGAACAAAACTTTTTAAAGGGACTCAATTCAGTGCATTAGACTGAAAAATATTGAATAATGCAGTGAAGCTCTGACAAGGATAACTGAAGAAGGATTGAAATGATTAGCATAATACATTTTTCTCATTCAAAGAGCCTATGTTTTTGACAGGGTTTCATTGATTAGAGGAGCCATCACAATCTGTGGTGCTCTACAGTTACTTGTTTGTGCTGGTGGCAGACACCCTTAGTGACACATCCTCTGCCCCATCTTAACTCTCCCAGCATAAAAACAGATTACTTCTACCTGGTGAAGCATGAGCTGCGTGTGCTCATGAGTACTCATTTGCCAATGGGGAGGAGACTATCATGAATCCAACAAACACTGAACGTGACAGAAGTCTGGGGTGGACTGACTAACCCTTCCCTGCCATATGAGATAGTGTGTTCTGGATGCAGATTTTTATTTGAAAGATAAAGGTCTTTGGGAAAGTTCCCAGAAAAGAGAGTAAGTTGCTCTTAGCAGTTCTTTTAATGTGGGATTTTGGAAGATGTTTTCAAACCTATTAGAATTTTGACTTCTAATAAGCTTAGTCTAAAATACTTTAGCTTATTAATCTTCTCAGCTTCTGTGCTGAATCAAGTAGGAAAGAAATACATACTACAGATGGGATCTATCATTTTTTCCTCTGAAAGAACATTAACCTTTGGGAAACTGCTGTGTCTTTGAGCATCCCAAATCAAGAAATAAACAACAACAATATAATTCCTTCTTTTAAAGGGTATTTTCCTTTGCAAATGAGTATATTCTAAATGAAACATAAGAGCAGTTAAAAGAATAAACCTGACTATTAACACTTCTGAATATTTACACAGAGCTTGCTATTAGTTATTTTTATTTAGCCTTTTCCTGACAATTAACCATATGTTCTGTGGGAGTTTTTATCAGCTGATTGCATGTTGTAGAAGTGTCCCCAGATGCAGGATGTATGGGAACTCTTGGGTAAACTTAGCTAGTAGTGGAATTTAGTCTTTAAGATCTCTGTGCATTCTGTAGTAATTAATCATGATTTAAAGCTCTCTGGGCATTTCACAGTGATTAATTATGGTGAGACAAGCATCTCATTGACAGCAAGTAGCCCCTCTGCTTCTGAGAAGCCAGTTATACACAGTCAGTATACAATCTGTCTTGTGCATAAGTGGCATAAAATGGATCTATTGATTGGCAATAGACTTGGGCAGCAGGGAGCAGTAGTGTGACATACAGCAGAAGAGTATACTGCAGTATTCAGAGATTAAAAATAAATTAATGGCAGTGACCTTACATACAGCTGGAAATATTAGGTACCTACAGAGTGTCTGAAGTGAGAGTTCAAGTTGGAATGCTAATTTCTTCCATAACTGAAGAAACTCCAAGTTTCACAGCTGAGATTGCTGCAGCTGAACTTCAGAAGTATAGTAGCTCATGTCTTTGCCTTTGCCTACTGTATAATACCTCTAATAATAAGAAAAAGATGAATGGAAAGAAGAGGAGCACATTCATTTATTTAAATTAGCCAGCAAAATGACAAGTATGTCTTGATGCCAAAATGAATCTGTGCAAACCATCCTGTTTGAAAGGAGGCATATGCAGGAAAAGTGCCTGAAGCATTAGGTTGTGTGAAGAAGAAGGGCAACACCGGAGATTGTGGAATGCCATGAAGAGTGCTACCTTTTTAGTCCTTTTTGACTGCACTGCACCTTTCAGTGCCTTGGGCTCCGGGCTCCTTGCTCCTTGTTGTTTCCATGGCCCTGGCGTCAGCTCCTCCATGCCACCAAACAAGTTTATCTGGTGTTAGGAGCATGGACCAAGAGGGAGACTTTGGTACCAGACTCAAGAGACATGTAAAATGTGGCCCTGGGCATGGAGCATCTTGAGAGCAAAGAGAGCTCTGTGATTATCAGTCTCAGTGTGAATTAACAGCTCTGCAGTCCACACACCGCTTCCTATTACAGAAAAGGAGATAGGAGATAGGCAATGCTTGAGGGAACCTTGTTCGTGTGAAAAAACCTGAATCCTGGCACTTGGGAGATAACCGTACTGGTTTTTTTTGTTGTTTGTTTGGTTTGGTTTGTTTTAAGGAGAGGGATGCCATTTCCTGCAGGATAGTGTACAAAATACCCCTCTCCTGTTATTTCTTATGGCAATCACAAAATTCTTATTTATTTCAAAAGAAACAAGACCGAGCATTGAAAAAGATGACAACTTTTCTTCCTCCCTTCTTTCCTCCTTTCTTCCTTTTATCCTTCCCTCCTTCCCCTTCCCCCTTTCTCTATTCCCCCCTCCCCTTCCCTCAAAAACACTGATGCCCTGTGCGAACTTCCATCATTACCTCACTACCCTACAACAGCTTTCTGGATGTTGCATCATTTTTCTCCTTCTTTATGATCTCCAAATCACTAAGTCTTCCCCAAGGACAAATGCTCATATAACAGTGCTCAGTGCTCAGTCTTCCAGCCAAAATATCCTATATACATTAAAGATACTGCCATTGCCCTTTATCTTTTCTTGCAACATTCAGATTGCTAAGTGGAGCACCATACTTAGGCACCTAGAGATCATGGTAGACACGTAGGGTGAGCTACAAAAGCAACTCAGAAGGAAATCAGTGGGACTGTTCACTGCTTAACCTGATATGAAAATCTGCAAAATTCACAAGGTTTTCAGAAATAGCACTCAGAACCTGATCAAGTACAGAATCTTCTTCTTAATTTTAAAAGCCAAGATATATAATTGTAAATATACATATACATATATATGTGTATTTTATATATGTTTTATATAAATTTAAACAAACAAACACCAGAAAGAGTATGGAAAGGAACTGGTAAGCAGTCTAAAGGGAGGAAAATCAGTCAGTACTGAGAGGACAGTGCTACCTGCTGTGAGTTGGCTGGAACAAAATTAGCTTGAAATATTCTGAAAATGAATTGAAGCAGAAAGACCAAGGGGAAGTTACTGTACTGCTGCTCTTACTAGACTAATTAATCTAAAGGCAAACTCTCAAAACAAGCAGAGTCTCCTATGAGCATGGGAGCTGGGCTAGCTGAACCCATCTACTGGCTGCTGAGCAACACTGTAGTCTCCAACATGCCTGACACAGATGGTCAAAAGCCTGAACCATTCTGGCAACTGGAAAGCAGATTGGATTAATGCATCAATGCAGAATAAATCTTTGCCCTTTTGAGCTCATCTAATGATGGGACTCTAGGATTGGCTTCATTTTTCTGGATACCCTACACTTACCATCTCTGCAGAATGGTTGCCTTTCTGTTGTCTGAGCATCGCAACTGCTCCTTCCTAGCTAAGGAGGATTTTTGTGCAGTGAAGCTCATTATTACAAATGTAATTATCATACATGTTTCTAAGGCAGCTTATTACAAATCTATATGTTATTACATTGAATGTGAATGACACAAGAAGAGTAATGCACTGTCAGAGGATACAATAAATTAAAACTTTCAGCTGCTGGACTTTACAAGTCAAGTTATCTTCACTAAGTTGGTTCTTTACCAAAATGTGTTAGAACATGGAAAGCAGTCTGGAACTGGCTTGCAGGAGTGGGGGAAAGAGACAGTGCCAAAATGCCCCTGAAGTGTCCTGCTAATCTCTGGAAGCCCCAGTCCCAGTCTGGGTGCCTGGGCACCTCCCATCCCATAGAGAAGTGCCTTGGAAAATGAATCTCATGCCAACCTTCGTATGTTATGTTACTCAGAAGGAAATACTGAGATGGAGTTGTGGTGTAAGCGCTGTCCCTCAAAAAAGAAAGCATCTCATTAGTCTTCAGCTTCACAGCCACAAATATCCTGGAGATGTGTCTCAACCAGATCAGTTCCCTTGTATATTGAACATAGCAAAGAAAAGGAGAGACATTTAGCTCACAGCTCGGTGGAGCTGTCCCGAGTAGCAGAAATCCATTCACCTGTTACAGGAAATTGTTTATAAAAGTTGGCTAAAGACAGAAAAATTGAATTAATCCAACAAAAAAAGGCCTTTGAATACATCACAAGCCTGGCAATGTTGAGGTCATGCCTGTAAGGAGGGGGTGTTTGAGTATGGAAACTGATGACCTTTGCCTAAAATTGTTCCACTTAAAACTAGGGCCAAATAGTGGACAAAGCAATGAGCAGATGGCTATTTTGAATTATCACAATTTGACTTGGATATATACTGGTAGGATATGAAGCTAAGATGAACAAGTTTCACCATGTGCCTGAGACTCCAGAACCTACTATACATTGTTGTCTTGACTCTGAGAGATGTTATGGCCAGACAAATCTAGAGGGAGGGAGCAGATGATATTAGGACCACCCTCAGCTTTGTTTGGCTGCCAGATGCCTTCTAAAAGGTACAATTTGTATACCTGTCCTCATCCACTTCATTTTCTTTAGCTTTTCCTACACCTGCTATTTCTTTTTTCCTTTCTTTTCTTTTCTTTTCTTTTCTTTTCTTTTCTTTTCTTTTCTTTTCTTTTCTTTTTGTCTTTTCTTTTGCCTTCTGTTTACAGAGCCTTTGGTTTAGCTAGCCAAGACTGAGTCTTGAAAATCTCCTGTAAAGCTGTGCTCAAAATGGCACCTAAAAGTGATATATTACACAAATTAGCACTGATGTCAAATTGGCAGTTTTTGCGGTGGCTGATAGAGGCAGTGTTATGCCTAATTTTCTATAACAGTGAGACTGCAAGTAAAACTCAAAAACCAAAGCTATGTTTTCTGGTTTTACTGGAGTCTCTTTTCCTCTGTTGTCTATGCTTGACTTGTAGACTTCAAGGTAGCAGGATCAGGTCCCAGAAAGATCACCATGCTATCTTAAGCTTTTCTCTTTTTCCAAAGCTGCCAGCATATTCTGAAAATATTGTACAATTTATAGAAATTTTAACATATATATTCATATGATTACTCACAGAAGATGCTTCTGTTTTCAGCAAGGTTTAATAAAACATCTTATTTACTTCTCCAGCCTTCATAATAACATCAGAGATGACAGGGTTTACCTATGCAATTTAGGAACCAGTTAAAGGAACAAATAGAAAAATAAAAGTTTAAACCATCTGTCATTTCAGAACAGCAAAGACTGGATTGCAGTAACTGGAAATTGGTACTGTTACCACAGTAAACAAGGGGAATTTTCTTTACTCCATATTCCTTTAAACTTAGATATTCAGGAGGCTAAACAGATACAGTGATTAATATAAATATCATCTTGTATGGAGGATGAATGTAATTCTATTTAAATCTTCTAGACTGAAGAGTCTGTTTTACACTTCACTAAAGTTCACTCTTTTGTTAAGACTTGGCCAATCCAATTCTTGTTGAACTATTCCATACTGGACAAACATTCATCAAACTGAAATGCTTATGGAATTACTTTGTCAGTATAAGGAAGGGAGGACAGAATGGAACCTCAATAAATGCTCAGACAAATTTCCCCAATGTAAAAGGACGTGTTATGTATAAGATATTATTAAAACAAAATTCTAGGAAAAAGAAATGTCCTAGGAGCTGTGTGTGTCCACACACATTGTCAGCACCTAAATAACAAACATAATAAAGAGGACTCATAAATACTATAAAATACTGCAATGTGGCTATAACAGGGACTGAAATTCTGGTGATCTGACTGCCAGTGTCTCCCATAACTATAAGCTGTGCACATGCAAGATGTTACAGAAAGTCTGAATGACCTTACTTCAGACCTTGTCCTTTGATGCTGAGTTGCTGTGAGCTGACCTACTTTGAAACTCTCCTGCTTCAGAGTTAACACAAAAATGTTTAAGACCTGGCAGCCACTGCATCAGAACCACTCGCCAAATAGTTCATAGTACCATTAACAGCTACTAGTGGAAAAATTTAACCAAGCCAATTGAAAGCTCTTCTGTGACATGATACATTACCTCTCTTTAGCTCTTAGCAAGAAACCCACTTTATTTCCATAAATCTTACATAAACAGGTTTACTGCAGGTGGATGCAGAGGGTCCATTGAAACGAAAACTGCCCTGACCAGAAAACTGGAACAACATCTTCAGTAGTTCTGCACTAACTGTAAGAGATGCTCAGAGCCCTGGCACAAATGAAATGTTGATCTTTGGCTATTCTGATTGCTTTTCATGCCTGCCTATGCTGGGCTAATGCTTGCAACCGTTTAGTGCCTATATGTTACTAAATGCCTTGAAGGCATTCTCTGGCATACTGACCATATTTGACATTACAAATCCAGGCCCTTCTCAGAGTGACAGGTTTAGTTCTTAGTGACTTCCAGGCATTACTAATAGCTGTATCAGTTTACCTTTTTCTTTTACATGAGCAAATGGATATCCATATATACTACAGGACTTGGGGAAGAATACCAAAACTTCAGAGGAGAAGTTTCTGTCCAGTATTTGCAGACTGAGGTATACACACCCCATAGATAACAGGGATACAAGTGTCACCAATGCCTGTAACTCAACAATGTTGAAAATTCACCCTTTAGACAAATGAAATACTGATCAATCCAATTCAAGCGAGAAATTCAAATGAATTGTTAAATAGTTTTCCGATTTGATAAGTGAATTATCCACTGTGCTGAAAGTTGGAATAAGACTAAGGATGAGAGCCAGAGTCTATTCAGAATACATAGAATAACCTTTTGCTAGGAAAATCAATTAATTTTTCTGCATATGCTATCTTCAAGAGATTCTGTATTTTGCATCAGTATATGAGGCTGTAAAGTCACAAAAAGGGAACCTTTCTAAAAATCTTGAACATGACAAAAAAATTGATCTCCATTGCAGAAAAGCACCAGTGATAGATGAGTCTGAATTATGCTGTTTGGATCTGGATTTTAATCACTCCCTTGTGATTTGCATCTCTAATATGAAAAATAGTTATTATGTATTTTTAAGAATAATTTGGCAGGCATGGGGACAGATTTTATTTTTGCTTAGGGGTGCAGACATGCCCTAAAAACTGACTTATTTAATTCCTGACATTTTTTTCTCTGCAGTGGGACAGCAGCAAAATATTTTTCACCGTCATCCTGTGCAGTTATAAATGAACTCCAAACACAACACAGTAGATTCTAGTTCTTGTGTTTTTTTCCAATAAACATTTATGCAAATGTTCATGCAGACACACTAAAGAAAAGTGGACAACTGAAAATGGCAGAAAAGTAAATGTATGCAAGATAAAAAATCACAGTCCTATAAAAGCAGCATAGAATTTCCTAGTTATTCCTGTCCTAGATAGTCTTGTTCTAGTGGAGCAGGGCAGTAGGACAGTAGGAGGAGTGATATTTTTATGGATGGTAAATGAGGTTTACCCTTTTCTACTGGGAACAATATGGACTCTACATGGTTTCTCATAGCTTGGCCTCCAACATGAAACAGCTGCGATCATTCGCCCTTCTGCTTACCAAACAGGTGAATTTAACCACTTCTTTATATACTGAACAATGAATATAACCTTTGTACCTCAACATTTCTGTAAGTACAGCTCCAATGGAAGAAAAGAAGGCATTTAAATCTGATCTTTCAAACCTTGGCTTAACTTTACTTTTAATCTCCAGACTGACCTCGCAATTTTTCATATTTCCTTCTGTTCACTTTAGAGACAAAGCTTTCTGCATGTTTGTCCCATAACAGGGAAAACAGACTTACCTGACTTCCTGAACTGAAGTTTGCATGTTTTCTATCTGTCATCTCTTCCATAGCCCTCTGCTCCTCATATCATTAATCTGAATAGTGTACCTGTTTCAAAGTTAATACAGTCCCTAAAAAAAAGGATGCTTTCAGATCTGTTGCATGCTCAGCACCTTGTAGGGATGGCTTTATGCTGAAAGCAGAATTTAATCCTTTCTAGGCTGAAAAGAGAGCTATCCGTCTGGGAGAAATTCTCAGCTAGATGTGCTAAATTTTTTTAGTGCGAGTATCTCCTTTCTGGGCTCAACTCAAGTTTGGAACATGTCATTGATTTAGCACTTATATTAAAATGATGGAATGCAACAAGTAAAGAATGCTGCTTTTGAGTTTACTGCACCTGTCCTGTAATGCAATACCCAGCCATTACCAGATATAATTAGTGTGTTTGAGGCAATATATTAGTCCACCACAAATGCTTTTTAAAAGGAAGAGGGCAGTTATATTGAGTGCTTTTTGACTTTCCTGAGGAGTCTAAAAGCTTTTAGAGTAGTGCAAAAATATTCACACTAGAAGAGCTGAATCAGGGCTCTTCCTGAAAACGTTGTTATGGATGAAAAATTGTTGTTAGCAAAGCAGTGACACAAGAAACCAAATGACACATTTTAAAATGTTAATCCCAACAATATAAGAAATTTTTGGTAGCATCATTCATCTACAGAACCTCTACACATTACGGCTTGTTCAGACAGATCAATAATGGTGTGGCAAAGTCTATGGAGGGCTGAGACCTGAACAGTCTAGCATTTTGAATTTAATGTGTCATTGACTAGTGAAAAAAAGAGATGATAAGGGTGGGTACTGGACAAACAGATATCTTCTCTTTGTATGCGTATAACAAAATAAAGGGGAAAAGTATATCATGCTTTATTATACTTTCTGTTATTTGTCCAAGGTACTGTGGCACAAGATAATGACTGAGAAAAGCAGTGAGAAAGACTTGCTCACAGATGTAACCAACTTGAGAAGCTGCAGTTGCAAAAAATAGATCTTGGTGCAGGTTTTGAAGGTAGCCCAATATGATCTGCCATCTGTAATCTTAGGTCTGATATAGTTCAAGTGATTTTCACTCCATTTGCATATGTGTATGAACTCAGCAGAAAGTTTACTTACTTAAAATAGCTTGTATGTATATGTATCACAGGCAATGCAAACACCAGATATGCCTTTTTTGTGTCATCTACTGCCTATGGTAACTTTCTCTCATATCCCATTCTATTCATCTTCTGTGGAAACTATGACTGCTTTTTCAATCACTGCTGAGACAGGATTTTTTTATGCTTTAAGCACTTCTGTTTCCTACTTCCATACCTGTCTGATTTTCCCCTCCATTGCTAAGAGAAGACACCACATATGAACACACTATACAATGGGTGGGTGATAAACAATGAAGGGAACAAAATCCTTCTTCAGTTTCCTTGATCCTTAGCTGCTGGAGCATGCCACTGCCCTCTCCAGCATCACGGTCCTCTCATTGTCCAGCTCAGGCACCTTGTTGGGGTGCTCAAGAACTCCTGCCTGGCCTCCTTTGGGTCCACCCCCCAGAAACAAGGGCAAAGAAGAAGGATGGAGGTATAAAAAAAGCAGGAGTCTCAAAGTTTGCTTGATTCTCATTCTGACAGAGAATTGAGAGATGGTCAGGGTGTGCTTTCCACTCAGGCACTCTAACGTGCTCTGGGGGATCTTTATTAGTTGTAGCCATCAGGTGACCTGGAGCACATGCCCACCTTGAGACATGGAAACAATACACACAAGTCAGTCCTGTCCAGTGAAAGGTCATGTGTTTGGGAACAAAGACGGGAAGCCGTAATGACAGCATGGGCTAGTCTGTTTTAGGAAACTGTGACTCTAAAGGAGACACAAAACTCAGCGCTGATCCTCAGCTGAACCTGAGTTTCCCAGGGCAACATTGTGGTTGAAGCGATAACATAATCCTGGGACATCTGACAAAAGGAATGTTGAATAACAACAATTGTCTGTTTGATATTAATGCGAATGTGGTGGAAATCAGTTTTTGTGCTCATGACTCAAGAAAGTTATTGAAAATCTGTAGTGTTCAAAGAGTTACCAAAACACTAAAAGAACTGGAGAAAAAAGCCTAAGAGTGAAAGTATTGAGCATACCAAAGGAATGGCTGAAGAATTGTGTCCGCAAACATCTATGTTGAGAAGAGCTATTGTAATAGAGGGCTCTTCAAACCAGTGGGACAGCGGAATACTAACATCTACTAGCTGAAAGCTGATAAGAGTAGGAACAATGCAAAGGGTTTTTTTAATATTCAGGGCAAATATCTGTGGGAACAATTTATGAAAGGTTGCAATAACTTTTCTATCCCTTGAGTGTTTTTAAAACAAGATAGTTATCTGAAGAGATGCTACACAGCTGCTAGGTTTGAACCAGAATCAAATGGCCTTTGTTTACCAGTCAGACTAGAGAAGCACAGTGGTTTCTTGGAATCCATTAAGTTTCATAAACATTTTAGATTTAGAAAATGCAAGGATGTAATACAAGTAGACACATATTTAAGCATTTACTTCATCTGACTGCTGACATACATGGTCAAATGTTAATGACCAGCACTAGCTGTATTGACATGCTGCATTGGGCTCAGAACAAAGGAGAAGGTTCTTTCTGCTTGAATTTCTTTTGTCCACAGCACATACTTTAATGGAAAATTATTTTCCAATGCTGTCAGTTGCTTCACATTGTTCAGTTGCAATATCCAGCTGAGGAGAAATGTTCTAGAGAATATTACTTTTGTTCTTTCTTGTTCTTATAAGACATTCTCATCCTGATTGATAGCTTATTATTTTGATAGCACAAAGTGGAACAGCTGGTATAGGCAATTCATTTGAAGACAAAAAACAAAAGGTGTTTTTTGTGTGTTAAGTAGTCTGATACTGAAGTGACAAACACGGCAAGAAGGCCTGTATAGAACAGAATCCAGAAGAATTTATTTTATTTTAGAAAACCACTGGCAATGTTGCAACTACTCTTGGCTGTGCAGTATAAGCAAAACTATAATAGTTGCCATTTATATACTCTGACTTGAAAATAGGCTGTTGTGCAATTTCTGTGTAGGCTGATATTGTGTGTTTTCCATACAAGATTACTCTTTTCTCCCCACATGCCGCCTCCCTTGAATCAATCAAAGAGATTATTCCAAAGTGACCTTGTTGTAATGGGATGTATGTTAAATTTATACATAACCTCAATAAGACATTGGTTTGCACTATCAAATATGTGAATAGAGCAAGCAGTAGTATTATTAATTTTATTTAATGTTATGCTTATGATATTGAGTTGAAACATAGAACAAAGATTTACTATCCACTTCAAGTGAAGCTATTGCAGTTTGATACTAAAACTCTCTGCAGTTTATTTATTTATTTTAATCTACAGTATAATAATGGAGAAATAACATAACAAAGTAAATTTTGCTTCCTATTGTAATGTAGTAGTCAGGGTGCTGCAGAGGCTGGCTGGTCTGCAGTGATGGGGCAGGCTGGGGCTGAGCTGGGGCACCCCGTCCACAGGTCTGGGTGTGAAGCAGCGAGCCCATGGTCAGGTGCAGGCAGGGCTGTGATGTGGTGGGACTGCTGCTCAGGACAGGCCTGGCAGGACAGCTTTGACCAAAGTGGCTCTTGAGGACAGGGGGTCAGTCCCAGCTGAGGCCTCCCCACCAGCTGCCTGGGAGACCCCATGACACAAGAGGGATGGGGCCACCCTTGGCTGCACTGGCTGTGAGCTGGTCCTGAACCCTGGCATCCAAAGCCTCTGGCTGGCAGGAATGCTCTCAGGACCTTTATAACACAGAGGATAAAAGCCATAGACAAAGCACAGGTAGATCTATGAAGGGATAATGTAGTGAGCTGTGGGACACGCATTTCTCGATGAATGTATTTGTGGTGAATCCTTGGCAGGCTGGATACCTATATCTTCCACCCTGTTCAAGTTCATTGCTTTATGAAGATACATAAACACCTACTGGGTAGCTCTTCTGTTGTATTAGGTTTCTCCTAATTATTTTAGCATTTTTATTTAATAAGATATTTTCTTCTTTATTTAGTCTGAGAGGAACTTTCGGTAATGAGTCTAAAGGGTGTGTTTAATACCCGCATACATATTTGTTTGAAGCTGAGAGTGATGAGAAATGATGTCTCTTTTCCCTGTCATCCTTTCAGTGTGCAGACAGATCCCAAACCTGTGACAGGAAGACCACTCTGGCTCTTTGCTTCTGGGTGGTCTACAGTTGCATGTCCTCAGCCAGTGAAACCCGAACAACTAGCTGGCAGGGGACAGAGCAGTTGCTTGCTGTTGCGGTCCTGCAGCTGCTTCCAGAATGCAGGAGTCTAGAAATGGGAGATGCCTTTTGCCACTTCATGTTTGCTAATGCTTCCCATGAGGAAGAAGATGTTCACATGTGTGCTGCTGCTGTCTTGTGCCATTCAGCCCCTCTGAGATGCCCACGCGTAGCAGGGCAGAGACTAAGCTACATGAAGTCCTCACCCTAGTGCCGCAGAGTTTTAGTCCTACTCCCTAGCAAGCTCTGTTCCCACTCCTCCTGCCCAAGGGCACACTTGTCTCCTCATGGCTCCCTCACTGTCAAGGTGCTCCTCAGAGCTCTGTCCAGAGGCACATGAGTGCCAGGGCAACATGGATTTGAGAAAGGAACATGAATTTTTGCATGTGTTTGAGAAACATCTGCCTATTCCTTTGAAATCCCTTGTCAGGAGCTACAGAGGATAACACACTCTGTATGTCTAGGTACAAGGCATTTCACTCCCTAAGCTGTGATTCCTCCTGCAAAAAGGAATCCTATTTTCAATGATTTAAACTTTTGATGCCAGTGAAAAAGCAATTACATAGCATAACACATATAAAACTGATGACAGTCATCTATCTTTCTGAAGCTATTGCAGTTTTATTCAGATTTATTGAAGCTTTTTCCCCAAATAATGTTCTTCTGTAAACCCACTTCATCTGCCAGAATATCAAGTCATCAGAATATTCTAGATGATGAATCATTAGAATGTCATTTCAACATGGTCTTTAGTATCAGTCATGGTCATAGGAATGTAATAACCTAAGCCATGACAGCACACTTAGAGCCATCTAACATTTTTCGAAAGCTAATACACTTTTCACTTAATTACATTTTCAAATTAGACAGCCATTTTGCAGTGATTCATTGTAATTATCATCTGTATTTAATTTAAAGTAAAAATTGTACATAATCATCTTTGGCATAAACACACTTTAGTCAGTGGATTTATGGCAGGGATGAATTAGCCCCACAAAGAGACCTTTTCAGAACTGAGCTTTTCTGTACAAAATATTTGTTAAATTATTCCTAATATTGGTACAAAAATGTGAATAATTGTAACCATGCATAGCTGTGTACAAAATCCCTTCAGATTCACCAGAAAAAATAACAAGATATAATGATTTTGGGTAAGAACAAATATTGTAACCTAAACTTTTAGCTTAGAGGTGTCCGTGTTAGGAAAAGCATTTTTGACAGCTTCTCCTGGAGCAGCCTGTCTTTACCTTGAGTCACCAACTGCAAGGTAAAGCACATCCACTAAATGCTCTGGTGCCTGAATTGTTCTGTGGATGGTTAGTAAAGATGATCAGAAGGGAATATCTGAGGACAGGGAAACATAAGTGGCAACACCAACAAAACCGTATGCCAAATTCAATGTAAGCATAAGATGAGGTGGTGAGGTCTGCTGTGCAGTATCCTTGTGGATAGCTTCCACTGATGTTAATGGAGCTGTATAGACTGTATCCAAAGATGGAATTTGATCAGATTTAAAAAAATGTATTACCTCTTCATCCCTGCTCTTTAATACTCCCATTTCTAAACTCTGATCCCCCCTCCCTCTACCCTGAAACATGCATGAGGTGAAGATCAATGAAATTTTTTGGTTTACTTTTATGAAAGAGTTCCATTAGATCTCTTGTGTTTGGGTTATCCTGAAAAGTACCATGTTAACAAAAACCTTTGTCTTGGTTTCCAAACAACAGTTCTCCTCCTGATGTTTCAAAACAGATCATTCTTTCAGCACTCATACAAATAACAATAGTTTTAATTCTGTATATTCTGATAGTGAATCTGCTGCTACTATGATATCTTTATGGCCTAGTGGCCTTATCAGCTAACAACTGAAGGGAATTATTATCCCACATTATCTGCAGCAGAATACTTTTAAATCAGTGGAGTTACAGAAGCAAGAAATATGGCTTGTTATTATTATAGTTATTTATATTATAACACCTGAGAAAAGACTGGAACTTCATAACGATGGGTAATATCCAAACTTAGAGGAAGAAATTCTCCTCTGAGGGCTTTACAGTTAAAGGTAAAAGAAGATATAAAAACTTGTTAAAAACAATAGGAAGAATAAAGGAAGTAGTAATAAGTTGATACAATTCTAGGGTTGGTTGGATATGTAACCTAATGATCCTGAATGAATTGACTTTATTAAAAATGAAATAAATAAATAGGTATCTGCAGTTCCCTATTGAACCTCATTTATTTATTGCAGTAATGGACCATTTACAAAGAATTGCGTGGCTCATAGCTCTCTGTATTTAGCATCCTCCTATTTGCTAGGATAGCTGCAATTGAATCAGGCTGACTGAGCAGCCGCTCAGTGCTTGAACTTGCTTTGACTGTGTCAAAACTCAGTGCTTTGCTGAACACTGGCTATTCTCTGAACACAATATTGTCCTCAATCACAAGTTGACAAAATATTCTTATGCTTTACCATTTTGAGGCTGAAGAGCTTTACCTCCTGAGTCCTAGCTCTTTTAAAATTATTTTGGGAGCAGATTAAGCTAGACCACTTCACAGCATTCAGAGTATGAAATAAAACTCACACATGATAAGTTGGTGCAGAGGAGCTGTTTGACTCAGCCCCACCTCGCCAAGATTATAAATTCAACGCGTAAACGATCCTCCATTTTGAGGGTGAGAACACCACCCTACAGACGGGTTGACGGGCCTGGACCTCTCTCCTCCCCAAAACAGGGACATATTTTTGTTAAGGTCTGTGCCTCTGACAACGTTGGACGTTACCCCGGGAAAAATACCATTGTTGAAAGCGCTTAATTATCAGTTTGAGCTCAAAAAGTAGAATTTGTTGCAGTAAGTGCATTTATCACTGGCAATCCTGAACCTGTTGGATCTGTCACTTTAATAAATTGTTTATTCTGTTCAACTTTGCGAACCTGACTCAGTGAAAGTCCTTTTAGGAGGGCTCTGGCAGGCAAAGGTTGATTACCAAATAAGGAAGGGCCTTTCCACCTAACCATACCCTTTCCCTCCCTTCACGCAACAGGAGCCACAGCATTTCAGAGTCAATACTATGGCTCCTTTCCCTAATGCTCCTCACATAGGCCCTTCTGAAAATGCTACTCACTGTCCTCCACATGCTTGGCACCCTTTGCCTTGATCCCGAGAAGTGCTTCATACTTTCAGCACCCCAGGGAGAATTATGGCTGCATTCACGCCTTGCATGGTAAACATTTCCACTGCAGTGCCTGTCGTCCCAGAAAATAAGGATCCTGTGCCTGTGTGAGGTTCATTCCAGAAACGGGACCTAAGACAGCATGTAAATGCCTGAGAAACTGATCAAAAACTACTCCACTCCTGAAATATAGATACTGCTGACTTGGATGACAGTTGTACAAGACAAAGTATAGATGGAATACAACATTTAGCTTAACATATGAATAGCTATGAAATACAACAGTGCACAGCTAATAACTGGAAGAGGATGGCAGACATAACTTTAGATTTGGATAAAGTATTTTATGCATATGAAAGACCTCCCTTTTTTGGTCTTTGTGCAGTCCATCCCCAGCATTGCTAGATGATGAATGTGAAATATAGCCTAAGGACCCTGAGAGCATCCCCCCTCCTGGAGGTTTGGCTGCTAGCACTCAGGGCCAGCTTAGAGGCAGCAGAGCTGAGGGTGGCTGCCTTCCTTCGGTGACCTTGGACAGAGTGCTCCCGGGCTGCACTGCAGGGAAGCCTCAGCCAGGGCTCACCTTTTCCTGGGGAGGCTGCTTTTAAGCTGAGCCTCTGACACTTGGCCCCCACCTGAGCTACAGCTGCTGCTGTGTTGTGGCCAGGCCACAAGCCCTGATGATCCACTGAAATCCCAACCCGCGGGCTGACCTCCTGTCCTGTCCTGTCCCATCCCCATCCCTGCGGTGGTGCCCAGTGCTGGGACTAGGGCTGCCTGTCTACTAAATTACATGTGGGAATTATTTAAAAACAGAAAAGGCCAATTACCTTTTCCATAAACTGCAAGGCAAAAATTGCAGTCAGCCTATTTTCATATGAGGTCTAACACCATGCTGGCATGCTTCAGCTGGCAGAAATGATGGTCTATTGGAGAGCATTATTCATAACATTGTCACCTGAGGTTTTCTATCAGCCAGCTTTACACAAAAGAGGAAAGTTATTTAGAAGAAAGTCAGGAATTAAGGTCTTTGCATTTTTTAGGCTGCTCACTTAGAATAAACACAAATAAAACTCTTTGTCTTCTTCTTCAGCTCCTGCTGATACATAATGTCTGGAGTAGAGCTCATCTGAAATGCAGAAGTAGCTTCACATCTTCAGTCACTTAGTGTATTGAATGCTGGCAGTTGCTCGGCAAGCAGACCGTATAGGTTTTCTGGACTGAGTAAATGGCAAGGTTAGATCCAGGAGCCTTCATGGCATGCACATTCTTTTGGTGACTGTCAAACTGACACAGGACTAGTTACTGGGCCTGAGGAGTAGCTGGCTGCATACAAAATGACCACCTATTCGCTGTGTTTTGTGCAGTTCCCAAGTCAGCACCTCATGCAAGTCTAAGTAGAACAAGCAGGCTCTGAAAGGCACATTCTTCTGCTTTTGTTGAACAGAAATACTAGATAGGTCACAGTTAATGCACATCTCATGTTTCTGGAAAAAAAAAGTAGCAGCAAAGAAATATATAGGCCTCAGATTTGCTAAAATCTGCCCCTATTTCAGTAATTTAGCAGAGTCCCCAGATAATTTAGAGCTGCTTCAAATTTTCTCTGTGCTGTTGGAAGAAGTTAATTGGTGCTGAGGTTTAGGTTTTTTTCCAGTAGTATTGACTAGTGTGGAAAGAAAAGTTTACCCTGTGCCTGCTTTTAGATACAGCTTGGTGGGCTTTTACTTAGCATTCCTAGGATGTAGTTTTAAGATGATGGCACTGTGTTGGAGTATGTATAATTTCATTTGAGAGCCCTTGTAAAACTTGAGTCAAGTCAATTTCCAGAGAAGGCATAATGTTATTTCTACCTAGGATTAGCTGTTCATCTGGAGAATTTCCAGGCGCTGCACCAGTACAGAAGAGTGTGGATAGCAATGGACATATACAAGCGCTTCTAGATGTACCAAGGCTACTGCTGTTCTCCGGGTTTAGAAAGTTGAGGGAAAAAAAGAGTAAAATATAAAGAAGGTTTTTACATAAATACTGGATTAAAATAAATGAATTAAGGAAATATTAAGTTCATAATTTAGAGTGGACAATTGCTGCAGTGTTTGAAAGACTAAGGAAAAATTTTTCAATAGTCATATGCTTTAGCTGTAGATGAAATTCTAGCCATTTCAAAGGTGGGATTCCAGGGAATATTTGTATTTTGAATACATCACAAAAGATTTTTAGTTTCAGCTTAAAGTGCCACAAAGTATAAATAGGTAGGTGAGATGTCTTCAAATAGTCCCAGATAGGAGGGGAATCCAGACTCCTCATTGTTCTAAACAACTACTCGACACCTCTATTTAGGCTAACAGTGTTCCTTCATTGCATGTTTGAAATGTCTTTCTAAAGTGCTGGAACATTAGGCAGAGCAAGAGACTGCCTAGAAAGTTAAACCCTTCTTGTTACAAAGAAAGGCCTTTCATGAAGCTTTTTAAAAATTCTCAAGGGGTCTCATTCAGAAGTATAACTCTGTTCAGCTGCATCTGTAAAAGGAATTTGTATAAATATGTGATCAAAGTAAGATAAAGTAATTGGTTATTTTCCTAAGATTAAAGTGCATTTTTAGTAACTCAACTAAAAATTAAAATTGACTCTATTAAACATTTTCATTAGTATATTAAGCTTCAAAGAGTAAGTTTATGTAGGCCACATAAATTTCAAGACAATGTTTTATATTGACGGGCGAGTGAAGAGTTAACAGGACTGAAGTTTGTCAGTTGATATGCAGAAGAACTGATAGCACAAGAGCTGACCTGCGCAAAGCTGCTGAACAGAGGACTTAACAGGACTAAAGTCGTCTACCAACCGATATGCGCAAGGACTGATATGTGCAAGGCTGCGGAATGATTAACAAGACTGGAGAAGTGAAGTCTGCCACCTGGAATCTGCACGGACCCCCGGGGAGGGGAGAAGCAATACGGAGGTGTTGGGGTCTTGCCTCGCTAGCAGGGTCCCCCCCCCCCAAGCAGACAAACAGACAGTCCTGTGATTGTGAAACTCGCAAAAAGTCAGCAAAAGCAGTGTTTGCCCAGAGCCCCAGCCGTATAAAAAGAGACTTGGGAGCTAGGAGAGTTTGAGCAGGGACGGGAACGTGACCTGACCATCCTCTCCGGCTGGACCGTGAGTATCCCCCCCCTCCCCTTTTCCTGGGACGCTGGGTTAAGGTAACTCCTCGAGGTTGAGAGTCCTCTCACTAGGAGAGTGAACAAGAAAGCTTTCAAGTAGGGATAAGCAGTCCTTCCAATTAATAACGCAGTAATCGACGGTTTCAGGTTATCCTTTCTAAATTAGTAACTGCTGGTTTTGTGTTATCCTTCCTAAATTAGTAATCGCATTATTCTAATGGATGTTACTAATCCAAGAACTTGTGTGAGGAAATAAACATCTTTTTTATTATTATTATATTACTGTCTCAGTCGTTGCTATCGAACCTTCATAGCATGACAGCGTGACATATATTATGTTACATTACATTACATTACATTATATTATATTTAGAACAATCTAAGTTTTCTTTTGATTTTAATTTAATTTACAAACTTACCTCTCAAACTTAGAAAACATTTACATATCTCTAAGGCTTGACTGATATAAGTAAAGAGAAAAAAAATACATTTTTCTTAAAATTTGAGAGGATGGGAAACAAATGCTGTGAGTCATAAGAATATAGACCAAATTTACAAAGACACTCTAAGATCTAGGTTGGTGTTTAGTGAAAATCAGGAGAGTCCCTAAATTCTCTTTTGTGATTTCTGCTTATGTAAAATTCACTGGCTATAGGGTATTTTTGAAAACTGTATTTCTAAAGGCATGAGTCAGAAAAACTTTGGCCTTTTGCTGCATGCAGTGTTGTGTTATTTAACTGAAATAAGTTATAATCTGATGTGGAAAATAATTTTATAACTTTTGCAAAACTACATGTACCCCCATCTTGGAGATGATTCTTGAAAATAAATAGGTTGTCAGTGTTTCAGCTCTTATTAGCATGATTTAATAGCACTAGGATAACCAGAGGTGCCATTTTTAGATTAATAGATAGTATAAATAAGGGACACTAATTATAAATAATTTAAAAAAGGAAAGCAATCATTTAGTGCATCAGTAAGTGGTAGGAAAATTGATTTTTATTTCTTTTCATACTTCATTAAGTATTTGTTGGTGTCATAGGGGAGAGACTTATTCCAGATCCTAGGAAGTAAATACATCTGAGCAACATTTTTCAAGCCCACTTGATGGACAGCAGAGCCTTTTAGCATGATTTACAAACAGGGTGTGCCTTTGCTCATGCTTCTCTTTCAGCTCCTCACTGAAATATGGGAAATGCCTGGCACCAGTGGAAGGAGGACTCTGGGACTCCTGTGCTTGGACGGGGCAGGGAATGAGGAGACCCTCCTCCTGGCGGTGGGGCATTGCCTGCCATGGAGATGGGGACAGGCTAGTGCAGTGATTTTGTGTGACCTGGAAGGAGTGGGCTGGTGGGGTCTCGTGGGTGCAGGGGGCTGGACGGAGGGCTGGGGGCTCCCCCCGGCGCCCAGGCTGCCTGGGCTCCACAGATGAGCCCTGCAAGCCCCGGTTGCCTCCCTGGCCCAAGACAGGAAATACTGTGTTTGAACCATTCCTGACAGATGTTTGCCCAAACAGTGCTTTATCTTGTAATCTCTCCCACGTGACCTAATCCAGCACTTTGCTACTTGTACTGTTGGGAAATTTTCCTTGCTGCATCTCCTGAATTTCCGGTGTAAACCTGTTACTTTTAGTTCTTTCACTAGCTGACCTGGAGAGTAATTTATTGTCTTCCTTTCTGCAAGAACTTTTATGCATTTTGAAGACTCTCGTTGTGTTTCCCTTTGGTTCTTTTCTTGAGACTGAAGAATTCCATTTCTTTCAGGGTAACAGATAATTCAGATCTGACACATCACAATGTGCACTGACAGTTGCTTTCATAGTTCTATTGTGTATCCCTTATGCTTAGAAGTCTCTGCAGTAAATAATATATTAATATCTAACTATCCCCATATACACAGGAGACAAAGTTGTTTTTATTATGTATTTATGCTAAATTGTTTGCAAAACATAGCTCCAGAATCTCTTTTACTTATGCTAACTTCTGATCACAGCTAAAATGCTCTTTGTGCTAGGTGTGAGCACAAATTAAAAAGACAAGACAAAATGGCTGGCCCCGTTGCTATTCAGGAACTTCTATCCTATAATGACATTTTGCTTTGCTAAACTGCAGAAACTGCTTTAGAAAGTGTTGATTGGTATATTATGACATTGGGCTATTTGCTATAAGTACTTGGATAAACATTTGTGTCTCAAACAGGTTTGGCAAGCTGGTCTCTTTTAAGAATGCTACAGGGCTACAATGTACTGGAATTGGCAATGTACGCTTTATGTTGCCTGGCAGTTATGGTCTTAATTGTCATCGTTGGTAATGTAGCTGAGTTTAGTCTCATGGGCTATGACAAAAATCTAATTGTCCATACAGACCTCTCAGGATCAAGAAATGCAGCACTAGGCTGTACGTTGAGAATGATACATATGCATTTGTAGGAATAACTGAAGAAGAAAAATTGGAAGGGTTTTGATACCTCCAGTGTAAAGGTGGAGTGATACATAGGTATATAAATGTCCCTCTGCACAGAGAGGTCAGGAGATCCTAAAGCCAGTAAGGCACCCACAACATGAATGAATGTCAGGAACTCTCCCCTCTCCTCAAATACAAGAACTTCATGAGAGTAAACTGTCACAGAATTTGAACTTGTCCAGCTTCTGCAAAGCAGCCAATTAAAATATTTTCACAAAATATTGTTGCGGAGTTAGCCTTCTCATCTACTTTCCATGATTCTTGTGGCTCTTGCTTTAACTGTGTGTATTTAAGTGTGGGACTGAGCAATGATAGTTACCCATCTTTTCAGTTCTTGTAATAGTATTTCAAAGGTAACTTCTCCCCTCTTTCTTCCCCCCCCAAAAAGAAGTATGTCTAATAGCATATTGTGCTTGGAAAGAGATTAATTAGCACAGATCCAAATCTAATTGTCTTTATAAGCCACTTAGTCATTTGCCTCAAACAATGGAAGATACAAGATCATAATTAAGGCTTCCAGCTCATGGTAAGATAAAATGCACACCACGATAGCAAAGCAAGTGTTCAAATGGTGCAGCATGTTGTAATGTTATTGCATCAAAGAGAGTCTGTTGTTCCTTCCTGAGGCTGTGAGCTGCTCTCTAATTGACTATGACATTGGGAACAGATGACAGTTTTGGAGGCAAACCCGCTTTTCTTCTGGAACTGTCAAATATATCTGATGCAATAGCTTACCAGAGGCAGGCATGTGTGAACAAAGGGCTGTAGCTTGACGTTTGGCCTCATTACCAGCCAGTAACCTTCTGGGTCCCAGCCAAGTGTAAGCAAATTTGAAAGCTGGGGCTCTCGTGGCTCCAAATCATTCAGTTCTTGGCAAAATCTGGTCACTTCTTGTACAAGCAGGTGTGGGGTTACCAGCTGAGTGGGAAGGAACTGTTTGTTTTTTTTAATTCTGTTAATAATACCAGGAGGTGTCCTCTGGATATAAAAAGCAAGGCTTGGCTGCTTGTCTAAGCAGTTAGGTGACAGGCAGCCTGGTCACAGTGGCTGTCACTGTATGCAGAGACCGGCTGTACAGCTTGGGTGCTGTGTGTCCTGGATAGCCGCATGAGAGAGCTAGCATAGGGAAGTGCCCCTCCAGCACTGAGTACACTCGCATTTGGACCGCACCTGAATCTGCCTCTGGGAAGGCATGCTCCAAGGCTGACACCCTGTGGGATGTGGGATTACACAGCGTGGCCTTCCTCAGGATTTTAAAATCACTCTCTCTGTACCCAGGTTGTGTGCATTTTGACTTTTTGTTTATCTCCTCCAGGGAAGAAAGGATACTGACTGGCTTAGCAAAGGGACTCTGTAACACCAGCAATCCTGAGAATGCTTCTTAGCTAGAAATCTCTAGAAACACAATACATTCACCATCTAATTTCACTCCATTAAAGGGTTTATCTGGGAGGGCAGAACCTTTCCTGATTGAAATCAGGCACAGAGTGGAGTTCAGTTAGAGTATCTGAGCTGTCAGGTACATGTACCAACCACCAGGCTGCAGCATATTTTGAAATGAGGTTACTTCAGGCTGCAGTTTCTCATGACAAAACCATGCGTTGCAATACTGTTTTAAAATACTCTTGCCATATTCTTCCATGTCTCATCCTGCCCCCTGTAACCTCTTCCTGTCCTCCTCCCTATGCACACTCTTTCCAACTTTTCTTCATGGGGCTATATTGTAAACTGGATCAGGGGATTGATCTGGTTTTAAAATAACCTTGTTTTTAATGACTGGATTATTTTTAAGCTGGATAGTTCTGTGAGTCATTTCACAGTGCAGCCACACAAACAGCTATTCCAGACCTGCTGAAGAGCAATGACACACAGCACAAGGTAGGAATAAGCCCTAGGGCGTGAATGTCTCAAACATCTGAATGCTTCATCTTATGAAACCTCAGCTTAAGTCTTTCCTATTAAAGTTACTCTTCTGGGCTTGAACTACATGGAGAGCATAAAAACACATTAAAATGATGCTCTTGTCTACCATTTTGGATACTCCCTGGGTGACAATGGATTTCCAGGCTTGATTTACAAAAACTAGAACAATCTCAGCTGAAAAGACAAAAGTACTTCCCAATACCTCACATCTGCAACAGGGAAATATGCATTCCAGTCCTCACAAGCATCAGAAGAAAACAAATCTGTAATGTTTTAACTCCTGAAACAGTATAAAAAAGACAGCCTTTTCCTTTTATGGTATTATTGAGAATACAGCCCTTCATTTTCCTAGACTTTCTCTGAGTGAAACATTTTGTTTCAGAACAAAGGGAAGGTTGTGGGTAGTATTCGGTTCAAAAAGAAGATATCCAAATTAAAGTTTCTATATGTAGGCATTTGCCAGGAGTTTAAGCTCCTGTCATAGCCAATACAATCATTCATGCTTGGAGAACAGTTCATCTCACCTCAGAATAGTCACTTGGGATGGGGTTCACTTGCCTAAATGTGATATGTGCTAATTTGTTGCATCAAAGTGAGAAACAGCCTTGGGAACATCTTGTATTGTGGTATGTACTAATTTGTTACATCAGCGAGAAACAGCCTTGGGAACATCTGTGGGAACATCCTACAGCCTGTGGTGGGGGGCATGTACTCCGCCTGAGAAAATTGAGTTGAGCTAGCGAAGCGGCAATGTTAGTTTAGATAGCCTAATATGGCACACAATGCAGAGGAAGACTCCAGCCTTCATCCCCACGACCACCAGAGGGCTGAAGAAGACCCCCTAGCAACAGCCGGCGCAACCACAGAAGTTACAGGAGGTGCCCCGTATACCCGGAACTGGAATCGCATGTAAGGAGACTGTGAGGGGGGGTTGTGCGCGCCGTTGGTGGAGCAGGAGACTCCCCCCGGCCGCCCAGCGCTGTTTTGCTTACTTGTGACTTGCTCAATTATTTTATAAATTGGAATTTATGCAACCTGGCCCGAGTGGTTGTCAATTTGTCACGTTTACCTATAACAATTTTGGTGCCGTGACTCGGATGCAGGCTTCCCTGTTTCGGGACTCTGACTCAGGGGAGGCGCCCCATCCCGTTTTTGGATGGCCCCTGAGTGGGTAGTTCCCCTACCATAACCTGTATTTCCGAACCCTAAATCAGGACAAGTAAGCAAAAGAACCGCAATACCCCGTAAACTTTGTGCACGAAGATCCGAACGAAGACTCAGGACTGAGTGAGTATATGTATGCGGTTCCGTTCGGTTGGGGTGGGATACCCAGAGCACGTGAGACGTCCCCAGGGAACGGAGTGAGCGCGGACCCTCCAGGAGAGGGGGTCCTTAGCGCAGACCCTCCAGGAGAGGGGGTCCTTGTGTAACTGGGGACGGCGTGAGCGCGGACCCTCCAGGAGAGGGGGTCCTTAGCGCAGACCCTCCAGGAGAGGGGGTCCTTGTGTAACTGGGGACGGTGTGAGTGCGGACCCTCCAGGAGAGGGGGTCCTTGGTGCGGATCCTCCAGGAGAGGGGATCCTTGTGTAGCGGGGGACCGAAAAGGGGCACCCGACAGCCGACTGGGCCGCCCTCTGCGAAGGGACAACCGTCCTAGCAGTAGAGACTCGGGTGGTGTGAGTGTGGTCCCCTGCGGAGAGAAAGAGAGTTGTAAAAGAAAGTGACTGAGGTGGGTGCTCCGGAAGATGGGACAGAAAAAGAGCAAGTCTTCTGATCCCATAGAGGGCTCTACGGTACAGTTACCAGATATACCGCCCGATAGCCCTTTAGGATTAATGATTAAGTATTGGAACGATTGGCCCTCCAGAAAAGGCAAAAGCCGGAAAAAAAAAAAAAAAGGTATATTACTGTATGCAAGTATGGGGTGGGAAGCAGATTAGAAGAGACCACCTTTATTGGCCAGTATACGGGTCTTTTGAAAATTGGATATGTCAGGCTCTAAATATATATGTGAAACCAAAAGAGCCCTTTAGTTTAGAAGAAAGTGAGTATGCTAGTTTATGGATAAGACCAGATACTCGGACCATGATATTTACCCTGAAAGAGAAAGGTCCGAGGAAGAAAAATAAAATGCTGGAGGAACTTCCCGTTTTTCCTCCCCCCCCCCATATTCCCTCAACTCCGGCTCAGAATGCCGAGCATCGGACACATATGTCTGATCTAAGGACCATAATGGTTCAGGGAATCAGGGAATCTGTTCCCAGGGGCCAAAATATTAATAAGGCCTTCATGGAACAACAGAAGAAGGACAAAACACCAACAGAATGGCTCGAGAGACTTAGGAAAAATCTGCAACTTTATTCCAGGGTAGACCCCAGTACCCCTGTGGGACAGGCTCTATTGAAAACAGTTTGTAGCAAAGGCCTTTCCAGATATCAGAAGGAAGTTAGAGAAGTTAGCTGATTGGCAAGATAGAGGACTGGACGAATTGCTGAGGGAAGCTCAGAAAGTGTATGTGCGAAGGGAGGAGGAAACCCATCGGCGGCAGGCAAAGATTCTGGTGGCAGGAGTCCGAGAAGGACAGAGAGGAATCCAGGCACAACCCCCTAGGTCGTATAACAGACCTAAAAGGAAGCCACCTCACCAAGAAGGACAACCCAGGGAAGTTGTGACGAGGGACTTGAGGCAGGTTGAGTGTTTTTATTGCCAGAAGAAAGGGCATCTGAAGAGAAATTGCAGGAAACGAATGCAGGATGAGCAAATGTTCCAAGAAGAGTAGGGGGGGTCAGGGGCTCTATCTGCTGGGGACTCATAAAGGAACCGAGCCCTTGATAAAACTGAAATTGGGTCCCCAGCGACAAGAAGTAGAATTCCTTGTGGATTCTGGGGCAGAAAGATCTACTGTCCAAACGGTACCCTGGGGGTGTAAACCATCCCCAGAGAAATTACAAGTGATAGGAGCTAAGGGAGAACCCTTTAAGGTCCCAGTAATTAAAAATGTGGAAATAGAATCAGAATCTCGACTAAGTGTTGGATCCTTTTTATTAGTTCCCGAAGCTGAATATAATTTACTGGGCTGAGATATGATGGTTGAATTAGGAGTCAGTTTAGAAGTAGAGAATCAAGAATTAGTTATAAAATTATGCACCCTTACTATTGAAGATGAGGCCAAAATCAACCCTGAAGTTTGGTATACCCCAGAATCAGTAGGAAGACTAGATATTGCTCCCTTTGAAGTGAGTATACGAAATCCAGAAATCCCTGTTAGAGACAAGCAATATCCAATGTCACAGGAAGGGAGGCAAGGACTCCGACCAGTAATCCAGAGGCTAATAAATCAAAGGTTACTGGAGCCTTGTATGTCTCCCCATAATACCCCCACCCCATACTCCGTGTGTTGGCTGAAGAGCCTGTCTGCCCCATGTGCGGCTCCAGGCACAGAGCGATGAGACATCCCCCGTCCTGGCAAGGAGCCCCCTTCCCGCATCAGCCCCTACACCGCCCCGGGAAGGCAGGATGAGACCCCGGCTGCTCCTGGGCTGAGCACCCTGCTTGGGGTCCCAGCAGGCGCTGCGAGAAGTGGGGTGCAGGCTTCCCCCTTCTCCCCGCTGGAGACGCTGCTGCCCTGGCCGGCGGTGGCAGCAGCCCCAGGCCCCCCCCAGCAGGCAGGTAGTGGGGTGACGGTGCCTCCCCCAGCCCAGCACCGCCTGTGCTGCTCCGCGCGCCGAGGCGGCTCGCTGTCTTCCTCTGCTTTAGTCTGGTGCTTGGAGCTGGGGCCCCACCTCAGCTCTGCCAAACAGAGACCTCCACTAGATGTAGCCATTCACCGAGTTAACCCTGGAGACAAGGTTTTAATTAAAAACCTGGAAAGACTCGTCCTTGACTCCCTGCTGGGAGGGACCTTTTCTTGTCTCACTTACCACAGACACTGCTATTCGTACCGCAGAGCGAGGATGGACACACACTAGCAGAATTAAAGGACCGATTTCAGAATCATCGTGGGAAGCCTTTGGAAATCCGGACAATTTAAAAGTAACCTTTAAGAAGAAACCTGGAATCCTCGATAAGTGAGACCACATTTTGTAAAACCTAACATAGTATTTGTTATAACCCCACATTGTATTTGTTATCCCTTTGTGTGTTATGCATGTAGGGTTTGTAAAGGGAAGTAGTGGACTCATTGTTAGTACGGGTATCTCCCTAGCGGCATCTACCGCCTTTGTTACGACAAAATTGACTTATTGGACATTAAAAGATCATAAGAAAAGATCGGTAGAATGGTGGGAAGCCTTTGTTAAAGGAGTACAACCTGAGAAAGGTTGTACCCATGCCAACCACCCCGATCACATAAGGCTAAAATTAAAAACACCAATTGTAGGTGGACTGTGCTGTATGTTGGGTGTCTCTCTCGAAAAACTGGGAAGCCTTTCAAATCAGAAAGGCACATAAAGGAGGTTCCCCTGAAGAATACGGCTGCTGTCGAGAAGACAGGTACACCCTGCTGCTCTGAGCAAAAGAGTAGGCAGAGGAGACAGAGACGTATAGAAACTGTGGGGATCGAGGCCGACAAGCCACCTCCTAAGCAGGAATACCTAAAGTTATAAGACCCAGACTCTTTAAAGTCCCAGAGACACCTGGCATCACGGATCACCCCTCCAAGGCATTAAGGGTTTGTAAAGTATCCGTTAACCAAGCCATGGGTCCACTACTCCTCTGGAAGATGATTGTGCTGGGCTTATTAGGAAGACGAATCAAAGGGGAACATAACGTACACCAACCCTTTAAATGGTAGAAAAATCCATCACCTCCTTAGAAGAGTCGTTAACATCACTATCAATCAGAAGTGGTGTTACAGAACAGAAGAGGGATGGACCTCTTATTTTTGCAACAGGGAGGATTGTGTGCAGCCCTAGGAGAAGAATGTTGTTTTTACGCGGATCATACAGGAGTTGTCAGGGATACTATGGTGAAATTGAGAGAAGGCCTTGAAAAACGTAAAAAGGAAAGAGAAGCCCAGCAAGGGTGGTATGAATCATGGTTCAGTCGTTCTCCCTGGCTAACAACCTTATTGTCTGCAATAGCGGGTCCATTAGCTTTACTAGTACTAGTGTTGACCTTTGGGCCGTGTATAGTAAATAAAATTATTAACTTAGCAAAAAGCAGACTCGAAGCTGCCCACCTACTGTTGATAAAAAGTCAATATAAACAACTAAATGAAGATGAAAGTAAGCATAACCCTATGCTCTCCCTGGCACAGGAGGCTGTTGCTCGATTTGATGAACAAATTAGAAGGGACCAAAACAAAAAGGGGGGATTGTGATATGTGCTAATTTGTTGCATCAAAGTGAGAAACAGCCTTGGGAACATCTTGTATTGTGGTATGTACTAATTTGTTACATCAGCGAGAAACAGCCTTGGGAACATCTGTGGGAACATCCTACAGCCTGTGGTGGGGGGCATGTACTCCGCCTGAGAAAATTGAGTTGAGCTAGCGAAGCGGCAATGTTAGTTTAGATAGCCTAATATGGCACACAATGCAGAGGAAGACTCCAGCCTTCATCCCCACGACCACCAGAGGGCTGAAGAAGACCCCCTAGCAACAGCCGGCGCAACCACAGAAGTTACAGGAGGTGCCCCGTATACCCGGAACTGGAATCGCATGTAAGGAGACTGTGAGGGGGGGTTGTGCGCGCCGTTGGTGGAGCAGGAGACTCCCCCCGGCCGCCCAGCGCTGTTTTGCTTGCTTGTGACTTGCTCAATTATTTTATAAATTGGAATTTATGCAACCCGGCCCGAGTGGTTGTCAATTTGTCACGTTTACCTATAACATAAACATAGGCTGCTAGTGGTATTTGAGATCTGCACGGGAGATCTGCACAGGACAGGCAGATGTGACAGGCATAGTAGGCCTCCAACCTTTTGTGGCAGCAGCTGAAGCCAGTAAAGATAACTCAGAGCATCTGAAATTGCACCAGACACCTATATTTAGGCTGCTGAATCCTGGCCACAGTAGCTGGTCAGTTCAATAATTTTCCAAGCCCAATACATTGAAGGTCTCCACAGTAGGAGAGTAGGTCTCCATAGACTCTAATAGGAGCTCAAATGCTCATTTATGCATATTTGGATCCCTACATGTAGAAATGTAGATTTAGATGTCTTAATTCAAATCACACTCTATTTGGCAAATCAAACAACTAGTTTTTTTGTGGGGGGGGGATGGGGGAAATTCAGTGTGGTTTAATGTGAATTGTTTTTGTGCACGGTAGCTCTACTGACAAACTGGGAAATCAGCTCAGCATGGCAATTTGGGAATTGCACAGATTTGGCAGTAACTCTGCATGTGTGTGAGGTCTTAAATATTTACATCTGACTGTCACTTACATGGGATGTTAGGTAAAATTCAGCAATTACTTTGTATCTGGCTGAAATGAATAGTAAATGATAATTGATCATGAACAATAAATATTCGTGTTCACAAGAATACCTCTGGCATTGCAAGGATATTCCACCAAACATCTTTGTGAACAAAACCTGTTCATCCAGTCCATTCAGACAGCATTTTGCCACTGCAGGCTGTTTTGTTTAATTGAGTGTTTTAATGTTTCGGCCTTTGACTCAGACATTAGCAGAATCATCCAAAGTTTGAGTATCCAATTTCTGATGTGTAAACCATTTTCCCATACTTAGTAAGAGTAGCTAAAAGCCTCCTGTGTTTCTAGCACAGGGCAGATTCCCCACTGGACAGCTAACAGGGCAAAAAATGAGACACTAATGAATGTTCAGAGGAAATTTTCTCAATCTGGTAAAACTAGCATTCAAATATCATTTATTTTGCTTTTTTTCTTTGCCTCTACTAACAATCAGAATAATTTAAGAACTTTTTTACAGGTGTAGAGCCAGTAAAGTATTTGTGTCAAAACACTATAACTTATTCTTGCAGGCATGTAAATGATTGAGACTGACTAGAGGAAATGTGCTTAAAACATGATAAAACAACAGATGTCTAGTCATAAATAGAATAAATGATGGTGACATTTTTATGCTGGGCATTAACAAACTAGTGCAGAATTCATTCTGTTTAGATTTGGTAATTTTTTTTAAGCAGATAAACATGTTATTTAGTTGCCTGGACACATTTCAATCCCGTGCTTTAACTAGAAATTAATTATACTGTTGCCTATATTTCATTTGGACAGTGACATGTTTTGGCATCTTAGGTGAATACTTTCTTGTTTGGATTTACATGCTATACATTGCCTTGTTAGGAAGAAAAAAGCTACTGGGGTGCTCATGGAAAAGCTAGTGGTTGAGCTATTGGCAAAGAATGTTGAATTCTTTTCCCCTCTGATATTTACCAATGCTTCAAACAGAGAGTTGCTTTATTTTATTACTCTTAGGGTGTTAGGGATTATCCCCATTCTCCAGTATTCTTCAGCCTTCCCTTAATCTACAGTCATGGAGAGTGTTTCTGCACAGAGAAGAAAAATCTTTTCAGTGGCACCCTGCAAAATGGTTGTGGGGGAACTCAAGTCCTCAGACACCCTAATCTGTCTGTTCAGGGGAGGTTAGAATTGAAAAACCAGGGAAGAAATAAACCACCCCAGAGTAGAGGAAATTACCAGTGCAATACAGAACTACTTGAAGCAAGAGGAATACACGTTCTTTTGATCCGTCATTGTTAGTATGCAGGCCTCAATAAAATGGATAAATTAATTGGAAAATCGCCCATAGCTCATTCATAGATAATGAACTGCCTATGAAATCTTTAAACAAGATGCCCTTGTAGATCAGATATCTACAGTGCTTACTGAGGCACTGCTGCCTCTGATTTAAAGATAAATAAATCTCATTTGTAGTAAACTGACAGACCTCTCAAACTGCCACATGGCTTTCAAGTAGTCTGCAGATTTTAAAACAAATTAAATGTCTGCTAGAAAAAAAGTGCTTTTAGCAGCTTTCCATAGAGGTGCTTGGTTTGGTTTAAGCAGAAATAGAAACAAGAGGTAGGTGTGTTTGGATATCCGAGCACTGTAGAGATCCAGCATGCTTCTACTATCTGTGAAGGGTGCAAGATTCACCATTATCATTCATTTTCACAATTCCCAGTCAGCCAATCCACGAAGCATATTTTGCAAGCAGCTTCAGACAGAAGTAAATACCAACAAGCTTCCCACCATGTTGTTAGGCATGCAAAGGGCATGGCACCAATTAGCACTGCGTGTTCTGATCTGGCAGAGTTTACTGTTCACAGGGAACTGGCAGACAAGAGAAATAAACTGTACCACAGACAGTGACAGAGTGATAGCAGCCTTTGTAAGGCCAGAACAGGCCTTTCACTCAGCATATATTACTGAATTTTAGGCAGTTACTCTTATTTTGAGATTGGTGACTTGCACCTGACAGAAATACAGCTACAATGCTTCCTTAACTTCTATCATCTTCACACTGAGTGCTCCAATTCCCTATTAAATTATTAGAGCTCTTAAAATCTGACTCCTGGTGTATATATTTCACGGAAAGTGAATCTTGATATTAGATTCCAATGCTCATTTAAAAATTGATGAATCTTTGGCTCTGCCAGCTTTTAAACCTGTGCACTGGCCTATTGCTGGGCACAGATGAAGAGAATTCATTTAAAGATATTGAACCAATAACTCACTGACATTTCTTGCTGTATTCTCCTAGCTCTATTAGTTCCTAAGTTTCTAAGACCTTTTTAAACATGCAGAGTGAGACTGAGAAAATAAAATGAATCTATTCTAGTGGAGACATTTGTCACTGAGGCAGTTCAGCAAGCCTGAAGTTAAAAAACAGACACTGAGAAATTGAAGCTATTACTGAAATAAGGTTGAAACCTATGATCATGAGAATTCATAAGTTGAAGCAGTCAAGATCAGCTGATACCAGAGGTCTCACCCAATTCTGTTTGTTTGATCATCAGTCTGGAGCAATGATGATAGCTGAACTATTAGGAGTCTAAAATACAGAAATGCTGAACATCAGAAGTAATTCTTTCCTGAATAAATGCCATGGGAAGGACTTAAAACTGTGTGGCTACTGGTAATGCTCACCAGTTACCTACAGGTCAGGAGAAAGTGTGCTCAGGTACCACACATACAGCCAAGTATTCTCTGACCTTGAAACGTCAATAGATACTTGGAAAAATAGAAAACAAATGGTGTAACCTGAAATGGTGAATATTTAGCCCATTAAATGAAGAAGGACAAAATTTCTATTGGTGTAAATGAGCCAATGTCAATGACTGTATTATGTGATACATACATTTTGAGGTTTCCATGTATTAATTACAGTATAAGTTTGCATCCAGAGAAGCTGTCTGTCATTCTGAAATTAAACCATACTATTGCTCATTGTAAGAATATGGAATATATGTAAATGCAAAACCAGTACTGAATACTCATGTGTGCTTATATATATATGGGTATAATACTCTTCTCTGCATCATACCTCTAACTACTTGCTACTTCTGGTCTTTTTAAGTGTATGTGAAATAGCTGAAGTAATGCTTCCCAGCTGAAGTGAGGAATCTGTACTAACATCTGCTTTTCAGGAAAAGTGTTTCCCATTTAATAAATTGCCAGCCCCTTTATCATGCATGATATATTCATTTCTTGTGGAAATGTCATTGTGAAATATAGGTAATAATTTCTGGTAATGCATAAATGGTTCATTATCAGCTTCAGAGTTATTGCAAAGTGTAATGTTTTCATTCTAAGGAAAAAAATAGATATCCAAATCACAATAGTAGCACTGGGTGTAAAAAAAAATAGAGAACTGTTTAGGAAATATTCATTCAGCAGAGCCCAGTGGTCATGCTTTTACTAACAGCAGCAATATATATATTCATAGCTATCCTCTGAATTCCTGAGATTGGGCTGCTGCCATCCACACTGGAAGATAAACATTTTTTCTTTAAGTTCGTAATTTTGACATTTAAAGGAGCAGAAGCAACAGAAATCAGGTCTGTATTTAAACGATGGAAAAGTAAACCAAAAATATAGCATCTAGTAATGTGTAAACACTGTCGTATAGTTCTAGAGAGGCAAAATAGGAGATCAGCATAAAATGAATATGCACATTTGAATTCTAATTAGAGAGACAAGAAACAATGAGATAAAGTTTTCATGAGGTAAGGTAGTGGGTGATAATACATTTGAGCAGGAGGAAGATGCAAGAGGTAAAAAAAAGCAATAGCTGATTTTGGTATAAAGAAGGTACACACATGCAGTGATTAGAAATGGCAAGAGGAAGGATACCAATACAGTTTGTGAGTAGGAAATGAACAACAACAGCAGCAATATAATATGCTGTGAGAAACCATCATTTCTGTATGTGGAATGTGCAAGAAGTTGTGGGGTTTACTGGTTAGGGCTAGCAGTATTTTTAAATTAGTATTTAGATGTGTATAAAATAAAACAGTGCTTCTCCAGTACTGTAAATGCTCTTGTCCTTTCTCTGTATGGTCTCACACTTATGACCAAACCCAATGAAACTCAACATCCACTTGAATGTAGGGACAGAGGCACAGGAACCCTGATAACAATCCCTCATTTCATGAACTTTGTCCAAGGGCCTTCTTTACCTGATCCTATGGGAGAAGGTGTATTTCAATCCAGTGCTCTAAAGGGTGACTGATGGGCCTATGCAAAGGGGACAGAGATACAGAGCAGCCCCTGCCTCTCTTCTTTTTCCCTACTTTTGCCAAGAACACCTTGCTAGCCCAGTCCTTGAAGCTTTTTGTTCTTCAGAAGAGGGACTCAGTTTTTTCCTCCACATATTAAAATCATTACCATGTTTATAAAGGTATCACGGAGTACAAAAAAATATGCAGGCACTGGCTTCTCTTTAGAGAAGTTAGAAAATTAATCTATCCAAGCTCTGGCGAATGGAGGTAAAAAAATAGGAAAAAGAAATAGCAATAGTGAGAGTAGAAAATGTGACAGTCCAGGAGAGATGACACAGCAGTCATAGGACTGGACTAAGCTTTTATGAAAGACAATTGAAAGGCTTTTAAATATAACCAAATACTCAGAGTAGAATATAAAAAATAAATGAATATCAAGGACAAAGACAGTCTATCACCTCATCTGTTTTTCTGCAGTGCCCAGAACACTCCAGATGATTTTGCCAGTTCTCTGTTCCTTGCTACCCCTGGGTACCCCAGAAATTTCTGCTGCAGCTGACTGGACTGATGGGTAAGTAGGAGATTTGGGAAATGTCGTGTAAGCTCTTTCCTTGATGAGCATAAAGAGTTTCTTTATTTTTCTCGCAAAGGTTATATCTGATGAGCTAGAATACCCGTCAAACACAGAGCAGTGGCTACTTATCAGCTCTTATTTCCTCTGAACCTTAATATCTCTTTTGAGGGCAAACTATTACATTTTTATGTGAACACAAGAAAATTTGCAATTGAGGAATACCATTTAGCAAATTATGTCTTTATGTCCAGAGTACAGTTTGTGTCCTTTCTTTCAACCCTCTCTTCAGTCCCATGCCTTTTCATTGTCTTTTGCTCAGGAGCTCATCTTGCTGTCTCTTCAAAAAAGTAAATCCTTTTATTTCAGTGAGTCACTTTCAGTTTATTCCATGTTTGCTCTGATGTGTATGAAAAATTGCTTAGGTTACCTTAGACTGTGGGTTAGATTCATGGTTGTGAATCTTTATTTGGAATTTCATATTGTAAAGCCAAATTTTCTCTGTATGATGCATTCCCCTGTAACACATCCAGTCAGCTTCTAGGATGAAGTTCAGAGGGTGTGTACATCCACTCAGAGCTACTTACTCTTCATGGTGGTGAAAAGAAAAAGGCACTTATTGGACATGTTTCAGCTTGCCAATTTTATACAAATACTTCAGCATCCAAAGTAGATCATTCTCTAGAAGGGCCTATTTTTCTTCATTGGCTACAAAGGGATAGTAATGTCACTAGCCCATGCGGAGATGTCTGCAAAGTAAATATCGACATTAGGCAATGAATATATACATTAGGTACTTAAGCCCATGTGGAAGCTCCCCTTTGTCCCATAGGTTTCCCCAGCTCCCCAGGGAGAGGTGGCAGTGCCTGTGGAGAAGTGCCAGATGGGGGTAGGGACCTCAACTCTGCAGTGTTGCGGAAAAGCGTGAGAGAGCTTTTAGTCTCCCCAGAAGTAGGCACAGCCCTCTGTCCAGCTGCACAGAGTGCAGAGGTCACCCTTTCCTCATCACCCTCTGCTTAGGAAGTTTGCCCAAGAAGGGAAGAAATGTATCAGTGGCCTGTGATGGTTTGAAGTCACAGCTGCCATACACTAAAAAATACCCTGACTGCCAGGGAACAAGACTGCCCAGGATGAGATGAGCCTGCTCCTTCTGCTGAAGCCGAGCCACCTGTGGGATTCATGGAATTTGTGAGAGGGAGCACAGAAGCAAACCAGAGCCTCTAGCCCAGTGGGAAGCAGAAAGTCCTGATTTGGGGCCTTTATTCCATCATTCCATTATTTTTCTATACAAAATGTATAAACATTTTTGGAAGGGGTACATGGACCCCAGATTGCATGCTTCCTGCTGAGCAGTGTTACTGCTCTCCATGGTCATAATCCCTGGTGCTCTGCTGATGGGAAAGTCAGCGACCCCAGAGAGGACTGTGCTAACCTGACTCCTTGCAGGGAACTCCGTCAGCTCTGCCTGGCCAGGGCATCCTGCTGTATGGGTACTGAAGCGGGCTCCAGAGATCTAGTGGTGGCTATGCCAGAACCTCAGCCTAAATTACCTGTGTGCTTTTCTGGCTTTGAGTGTGTTATTGTCCCAGGAGACAGCAAAACCAAGGCAGATAAGCAGTGTCATTCAGGAAGGACAGTCTGGGTGTTTCAGGAAGGAGTCTTACTGGCTGCAGAAATGTTGGCTGGGATTTAAAAAAAGGAACCATCTGGAAGAGGAACATATCAATAGTCTCCATATAGAACACGAGTGCAATTAGAAAACAGCTTGAAATACAGTGTGTGTTTAAATAAATTAGTTTCATTGTAAGAACCCTTCTGTGTTTTAAGTAGTCCATAATAAAATGTGCAAATGAGGATCAGGAATGCTGATACTATCTATCTACCCATCCACTTTTCAATTTGTGGCAGGTTGTTGTAGTGGTAAACACAAAATATTAATAAATCTACTTCAGAAGTTAAATTTTTCCTATGTATTCATTTGTGAGCTTTTAATGGTTCAGCAAATGAAATCTGCAACACCTGGCTGAGATATACTTAATATGATGTAGTGTATGAGATCCATAATAAATTTAATATGGTCACCAATACTGAATAAAGTTATAAAATGATTTATTGGAACAACAGGGAATTATATGGTAGATCTTATGTGGAAAATAAAATTATAAAATGTTAATGAAATAGGCATTTAAAACTGGAGTTATAGTGTATAATTTATTCCATTATTAAAGTATTAAATTACTTTTGTGCAATAAACTAGGATGAATGTAAGGCCAATGATTATGAAGATGACAAATGGGGAAGGTGAATTAGAATGCATTACCATAGTGTAGAATAAAATGCATACAAATGCAGCTGTATAGTCACAAAAGTAAACTTTTCCCTCTAATATTACATAAGAAAAAGACTCATCGAAAGAGCAGAATATATATCCGCCACTGTGGGCATTTTCAAGATTTTGTAAAATTTTCCAGACACAAACCACAATAGAAGCAAAGTCTGACCATTTTTATAAAAAATATCTAGAATTTTTTCTAAATCATTTTAAGATGAATATTGCTTCAGGTTTTTATTTTTCATTTTAGTTATTGTAAATTAATTTCAGAAGTAAGTTATTTTGAATCAGGCAAGACTTTTCAGGTAATCTGTATTGAATTAGTACACTTTCAAATGACAGAATTCTTTTTTTTCCCAAACCAGAAATTTATTTAAATAATGCCTTCTCCAGTGGAAAAAAATCTTATAAAAAATCCTGAGCAGAACTGCTTAAAACCTTTTTAAAAGCAAATAAATGTGGGCCTAGGTAGTTGGAACTAGCTGCAATTCCAGACATTCTTACTGGTTCAGCAGCCTGCTGAATTAGGCCGCTGCTCTCTCTTAACAAAAAGGTAGAGGTGAGAAAACTCAACCAAGCTGTCAGCACAAAACATTTTTTTTACTCATCAGCAATAATTATTTCCTCTTCAAAATGATAAATTGGTAAGATTGATGAATAATTTAATATTTTATGGGAGTTACAAAACTGAGTAGTAAATAATGTTCTGCCTACACTATAGAAAGTAGACTATAGCAGTACTGAGATCAGGGAGGGAGGGGAGAAGGAAGGAGGTGAGGAGACAGTAGTTGCCTTGTGCGCCTTCAGTTACAGCTGCCTCCCAAAGTCTGGACAGGATTTCTATGACCATGACATCATTTACACTGATTCCTCTGGGTGAGTTCCAATCAACACAGTTTTGAGCCTTAATAAACTAGCTTCCAGCCAGGAGGATTTCAGATTGAAACACCTGAGACCATGGTTCAAGTCTTGCCAGTACAGCTGAGGCAGTGAGATATGTATGCATAGGTCTACCTAAAGCAGAAAACACAACCTCTGAGGCACAAAGGGAAAGGAAAAGTCTGACAAGGGAGAGTGAAGAAAAAAATGCAGTGGGAAAGAAGAATAGGTATCTGATAATAATAAATGTAAAGACTTACTTAGGGAGAGAAATGTGTAGGAAACACAGCAATAACCAGAAGCATTAGCAAGAAAGTGATAAAGAGGAGACATAGATGAGAGATGAGGGTGGCCAGAGGTGAAAGAAAACAAAATAATTTAGAACTTAATTAGGCAAAGTTCTTAATCATGTCTTAAATCTTTCCAGAGGAAAAAAGCACTTAACCTGGTTTCAAAATTTATGTACCTGCTAAACTGTCTTGTCTTTCCTAGAACTGCAGTGTTGGTGCACAAAGAAATTAAAAAGAAAAAAGACTTAAGAGAAGTGGAAGATGACAGAGGAGAAGGGAACTGAAAAAGAAAGTGAAAGTGGAGGAAGAAAAGGCAAAATACACACAGCTTTGGGATAGAAAAATTCAGTTTAGTTTATTTGGATTCATTTCAGCCTGTGATTTAGGGGTGGTCAGGAGGTGACTTATTACAAGCAAGGCCTCTCATTGCCAGGGTAGTTGCTGTCAAATTCACATCCTCAAGCAAAACTGTGCTGTCAAATCTTTATTTTCATTTTCAAAAAAGTTACATTACACCCCTCTCATAGTGCACGACAGAATTAACATGGACTCAAGAGATTGCCAAAGTAGAGTTGCCTTTTCGAATTTGCAAAATAGCCTGATATAATTGCCCTAGAACTGAAGTTGCCCCACTTAAGTTGGCACAGAAAGTTAATTCCTAAATTCAGTCCTCTAGCTGTCCACATTTGTAACTGTATTGCCATGCAATATGCTTATGGATGTTCCAATGCAAAGGTCTAGTAATACTCTATTGCCTGTTAAAACTATCTTCTGGTGCAAATTTCTGAGGCAACATGAAACTGAAAGTTAATAACCAACTTAAAATGTATATGATTTCATAAAAAAATAAGTGGCACGGAAAAAGCTGTATCAATTGTATTTTACAGTGGCATAGTTTATTCAGTCAAGAACACCTACAAAACAAAGAAACATATTAATGTTTCTTATTAATGTTTCTTAAAATATTAATATTAAATATAAATTATCTGAACCAGACACAACATTTCCACTGTTCTTGGATGCTGCAGAAACCAGGGGCCTTTCTCCACCATTAGCAGTTAAGGGAGGTGGGAATCATTTCACAGACATCTACTTGAGACATTAGATGTCTCATCTAGCCACTCGAAGCTCCCTTAATGGTCAATGGAAAGAAATAGATTCTTCATCAGACTTTTTTAGTTCCACTGCAGTCCACTGAGATATTGCTGTGAATAGATGAGCGCACTGGTGAGACACATACTTAGAATATTAGCTTTGCTGCAGTATTGTAGGACTGGATGTAATCTGGAAAAGAGCCACAAATGTAATACAAAGATTGGAGAATAACCTTTTTTCTTTCTCTTTCTATTATTGAAAAAGAGATTAAGAGCCAACATCACTGAAAAAAAACAGCTAGATGAGCTCTTTAACTTGCTGGTGAAAGGCATAGTGGTAACCAGTGGGAAGTGGAAGTCAGAAGTGAATTAAAAATAAGGAAAAGCTGTAATAGGAACTGACAGTTAGAGCAAACCTCCAAAAGGAGCGTTGAGTGTTTGGGTATCTGAACATTTCCAAAGGCTCAATGATTTTTGGAGGATAGGGTTTAGCTAACTACATATTTTGGGGTTTGATTCATGGATACCTAGGTGAAATTGAATGTCTTGTGAGATACAGAATATCAGACTTTATGGTCTTTATGGTCATCTCTAGCCTTAATCTTTAGAAATACATGAATTATTTAAAAAGTTTAATTACCATGGTTCAAAGAAGGAACTGAAAAAAAGCTACTCAGCTGTTTTGAAAAAAGATAATTTCTTAGGTGCTTAAATATTGCTTTGAAATGTACATGTGAAAATTTAGGACACTGTCAAGAATTAGAATCTGAAATTCCAAAAAATCTATTCCATTTCTTTGCTTAAGAGTCTGAACAACATTAGCTAGTTTAAATTTCTTTAGGAAAATTCTGAGATATTAGAGAATTTTGTGAGTGTGAGCATTGTTTGCAAGACTGATAGTATGACATAGAGATCTTTGAAGTACTGTGTGTACTTTATATCCAGTAGGTTTTAAATATGAAAACTTTGCTAGCACTAGATTCCGAAAGGAATCTTAACACAGCTGAAAAAGAGTATCTGGAAATGATCACAAAATACTCCCTCTGTTAGTGTTTTTGACATATCTCAATGTAACAGTTTCCTTATGAGTGATTGCTGTCTGTTATTTTTGAGAGAACAAACTACATTATAGTAATGCAGTTATACTGTAGAATTGTATTATTTGGAAGTCTAATTTACACTCAGTTCAGAGAGCTGTCCTTTTTTTAATAAAGCCAATATTTAAAGGCTATACAATTTGAGCCTTACTAGTTTTTTCCTAACAGAGCTACCCACCACTTTTTCATGTTGGTTTGAACACTTAAGCAACAAAATGGTGTGCTGTGCTTCCAAAACTCTTTAAATTTGAACAGCCGCCTCTGTTTTATGGTAACTAATTGAAGTACGTACTTTAAAAGGCCAGAAAAACCACCCATCAGTTTATACTTTAAATTAAAATATTAAACATGAAAACGTGAACTTAATTGCCTTCTTTTATTAAGTGCAATCGGAAGCACTCCCTGTTGGGAGATCTTATCTGTCATGATTTCATTGGTATGTTTAAAACAAGAGTAGGACAAAAGTGAACTCTTCTTTCTTCTCTGCTTGGTGGACACTTTATCATAGGAATCATAGATTCAGGTGACTGACCAAACAGACGATTGTAGGAGTGTTGAATGGCATTTAATGATGATGATAATCAACAAATAAAAAGGGAACATTGAAGTTTGGTGCAATTTACTGATACAAAATTTATCAGGCAAGTTGAACTTCACTCAGCCTTGTAATGCAAGGCAGCTGACAGCATTGATTATTGAAGTATCCTTCAAAATGACAGTTGTTAATATGAAAGCAAAGTTAAGTAATCTTCACAGATTACACAGCACTATGCACAGCCTTCACTTAGGCTAAGCATCTATTTGATTTGATTATCATTTCCCTCCACCTTTTGCTCTCTTTGTCTTGTCCTTTTCTAGATTTTGTTGGAATCTCTTTCACTTGCAGACGTATAAGGGAAGAGCCTGTGTTTTTGTGTTTCTTACCACCTGCACCTGATTTCTGGGAGGTTCGGGGAAAAACTCTTTTGTCTCTTCTTTTTCAGCAACCAATCTAATTTTACTGTAGAACATTCCTTATGAAACACAACGATAATATGCATGGTCTTTCCTTCAAATGTAATTAGACACAAATAGTGCACATTAGAGAGCAGGCAAATTGCCATTTGGTGGCCTGTTTGTGGTCTGGGACTTGCATGACAATCAGCAGCATATCATGTTGACTTGAGGTGATCAACTCCTTGAAAACAGCGACTGAACCACACAAAATATTAGGATAATACTTTTAATAGGATGCTTTGCAATAATTCACCTGTTAGAGAATATCGGACTGAAGCTGTCTAGAATTAATTGCTTAGCATAACTTGCTTAGCATTAGTAGCTAAATTTGCTGAAGCCTTAGGCCTCAGGCTGTGAACTTTTACTTAGATAAGTAAAAGGGGGCCCCAGAGCCGGGTCAAGCTGGAGAGATAAAGAAGTTGCACGGACAGCAGGAGTAGCCAACCTTGAAGATAAGAAGCAGCCTGCCTAGAGACAATGAAGGGGACCAGTGAAGAAGGGGAAGACCCCAGACCTAACTATTACTGTTGGTCCAAACTATCGCTTAAGGGGTGGGGAAGTTAGATTGTAAGGGTGTAATTGCCCAGGGATTTCTTTGTTTGGGGGCCCTCTTCGGAGGCACCCAGCTCGAGCTGTAATTACCACACGTCTATCATTAAACTTTATTTCTCTCCAGTCTGACTTCGAACTTCTGCCTCAGCAGGAACCTAGGGTCGGACCCTGTTATGGAGGCCAGCGAGCCTGATTTTCCGTAACACACCTTAGAAGCAGGTATGTTTTCTAACTGAGGACTGCCTGCTCTCCAGTGAATTCCAATGGTCTCTCCTCCTGTGCTTTATATCTCTCTTTGAATGTACAAAATACGGTGCCCTGGAGCAGCTGCCCTTTTGTAAATGCTTCAGAAAAGAATTATTCCATAATGTACACTTAAACTGCTGTGGGTTAGAGGAGGGTTAATGTATTCTGTTCTGAGCTTATTTTCACATATTTTTGAGAAGGTCAGTGTCCTAGCTTACCTAATGGCAAAACCATCAGTATTCTTGTCAAAGCAAAATTTAGTCATGACAATCTATGATACATGTGAAACAGTGACTTTAGGTAAAAGACCACATATTGGTTATTAGTGGAATGTCAGTGGAGTGTAGATGAAGTGACTGAAAAAATTACGTGTGCCTGCTCTGAAAAGCTGATTTTCTAAAAGAGGATTCTAAGACTGCTGCCCGTTGGGAGCAGAATTCATATAGAGCTCTGCAGCGTGTTCAATACTGTGTTAGAGCGTCATTATCACTCATCAGTTATTTGCACAAAGGTCCATTTTCACATAAGAAGTTTAGTTTGAAGTGTTTGGCAATCTCTTTGCTTGGGGAGATTTCATGGTCTATGAGGTAGCTGCTCAAAGGCAGTGGCTGAGCCCCAAGGAGACGTTTCCTTATGTGAGAAGAGCTAGTAGTTGTAAACTGTCCCTCATCTCTGTAGGAGATGCAGGAGAAGTCACTTTAAAGACACTTATGATCTGAGGCTTCGCAAGCATCTGGTTAAATGATCTGATGGGTTGTATTTGGCCTTTGGACCACAGACTGGCTTCCCTGAGCTTGAGATCAGGGAAGCATTAAGCCTTATCAGTTTATCCTTCAGGGCAAAGGCAAGTGCCTAGTGAAGATGCGTTGCCTTTCCTTAACTTTATGACATTTCTTCCAGGTGACTTTGTTTGTTCCCATTATTTCCCACCAGCAACACCAGACCAGTGGCTGAGACACAGGGTAGAGCCAACTACAATTTTTTAAAATTAAATGATTTTTGGAAAATTTTTATTTCTCAAAACAGACATTTTTGACAGGCGTGCAAGAGTTGGGAAGTACTTTCCTTTAGAAAGGATTCTCATATCCAGGATTGGATCTGGTCAAAAGGAGAAAAAGGGACCAAGAGACCTGAGTTTCTCACACTATACCTATAAAATACTGACAGTCATGGGACAGAACATTTCTGACATCTCACTCCATAATAGTGATTAGGGCACTTCTGTGGGATAAGAGGATCACATGTTATTCCTAGAGGAAGAAATCTCTTCATTTCCAACTCTAAATTAAAAAACACCCTTCCATGTTACTTTCCTATGCTATTTGGTTTTAGTGCATGATAAAGTATTTATAAACCATTTACCTGACCAGGCAATGTGCATTTCTTCCTCTAGTATTTAAGATGTTTCTTAACAAAATAATATCCAATTTCCAATATTTACATATTTACTTCCTAATTTTAGATTTTTTGCTGTAGGTAAGAATTGCAGTCACTACCATCTAATGGCCTTGACTACCGGGACTACATGAGAATTAAAAGAAAAATCAAGATTTTTCCATCCTATTAGCATGTTTTTTATTGCCTGGCATTTTCTTGACTTTCATGATATCATTGTTTCTCTCCTTGTTCATTCATTCATCCACTGCTACCTTTTTGAAAGCCTTTGCTCCCACTTTTCATCATGTTCTATCCATATCCTTGCAACCATATGGTTGTTATAGGAGTTATCTTCATTTGAAAAGGTTCTCTAAATAATGTAAGCACTGGGACTTCTCACTGCACAAACAAATAAAGCTTTCTCTCCAATACAACACACCCAGCAAACCTGCTATCTAGCTTTGGATATGACAACCATAACTAAATTTTTAAGGCTGATTGTTTTCTCAGAAACACTAATGTAAAACCATGTCTGGAATATAAAACTAGGTTCACACCTGCAATGAGAAAATGTTTACAACTGTTTTCTCATGACTTAATTATTTATTATTATTTATTTAATTATTATTAATTACACTATTATTTATTAAATTTCAAAAAATCCTTGTACTTCCTAGAATTAGCACTAATACAGTATCCTGAAACTTTTGCCAAATATATGGATACAAATAATTGCAAGAACAGATTTCATGGTGTGTGTTTTAGCTCACACTCAGCAGTTGGCAAATTCTGTTACTGTCTGAGGGATTTCTACAGGGGACAATTTCCAAGACAAAAAGGAACTAGATTCAAGCTGCTAAAATAAAATTTAAAAAAAGTGAAGAAAGAAAAAAGGTGTTTATTTTGATTTTATCTAATAACTAGCCACATATTACCATTGCCTACTTGGAAAAACAAGAAATTCTTAATTCCTCAGAAATGTATATAGGTTTTTAAAGTATTACATTATAATTCAGTATACAACTAGATATTTCTGGCTATATTAAATTTTTTTAATTCATTTAGTTTAAGCCTCACATTTTAACAGAAAAATTCAGAACTAAACTACAAAGATTTTATAACAGAATATAAAAGGTTCTTTTAAAAATGCACTTATAGCGATAGAGTTAGCTTGTTTTCCCAGAAGACAATAGCCATAGGTTTTTATATAATTAAACTGGATTAAAGTTATAGATAAAATAAATACAAAACATTGCTATAGGGAAAAAATTAATTCAGTTACCCCATGCAAACATTCATAGAATCAGCTACACCATAGTCATTTAAAATGGCAATGAAATTGTCCTTTTCAAATACTGTTCTTTGTGGAAATAATTAATCATTAAAATTAATATTAAAATCTTTTTTTTGCAATATTTGAAAAGATACTTTCTAATGGTGATAGGTTATTATTTTTATTTATCACATTAAACACTTCCCCAATTTCCTATCCCTTATAAGGACAGGAAAGAAACTTGATTAACCTGGTATATACTAGTTAATTGAAATACAATCCAAGACAAAGCAGAGCCAACTTCTCGTGATATAGGTTTGGTGGTAATTGGGATGTTTTAAACTTAGTGCCAACCATCAGCAGCAAAGAAAGGGTGTGCGAAAAAGAGCAGTCACTGCTTCTCCATAGGTGACCAGGGAGGATGGCCTTGGCATAAGGCCAGGAGACTTGTCAAAAGTTGATTTCCCTTCAGGGTCTGCTTTTTCCCACAGGCTTGCTGCACAGTCTTGCACTAGGCGGTTCCACCCCATCCAAGCAGTGATGCTGCGGCTCTGCCTCCCCAAGGCGTGATCAAGGGCAATTCCTTCCCACGCTGTCCAGCACCCAGACTACACTGACAGGGCAGCAGAGGCAGCTCCGCCTTGTGCTTTCCTCTGCAAGGTAAGTGCAGCTGCATAACCACTGCCCTGCATGCAGGGAGCTGGAGCACAAGGCAGAGCTTGCTGGGGCAAAAGGAGGGATCAGCTGGGGAACCACATCGAATCCCACTTTCACGGAATGACAGGGCAGTACAACAAGGAAGCATGCTTGTCAGTTCAAAAGCAGCCAGGCTCTTCTCCAAACAGAAGGCAATCCTCTGGGAAGGCATTATGCCCGCTGATTTCTGGGTGTAGTAATGAACCAGAAAGTTTGCCCACTGCAAATGTATGCACCTACTGAGTGGCACAGAAGATCTGCAGCTTTCGTTTCTCTCTTTTCTGGCAACTTTTCATCTAGCTAATTTTAAGCTAACTTGGGTGCATCTATACTTAAATATTTGATGAAGTGCAGATTTATCTGAAACTGCAATACCCATGAATGGATAACAAGTGAGTGACTTAGTATCCTGACAAAAAAACTACATGTATTTGTTTGAAGTTCAAGAGCACCAGTGATGTGTCAGGATACCACTATGACTGTGCACTGTCAAAAGACCAATCTCAATTCAAATAAATTACAGTCTAAGTATAAGACAATAGGTTAATACAGAATGACAAGGACAAAGAGGAAAAATATCCATGAAAATGATAGCAAGTAATCTGAATGCATCAGCAGCCCTAACTGTTGTAAATTTTATACATGCCATGGAAGAGTTCAGAGCAGGGATTTGAAAGTGGTAGTACAGTGAAGTATCACACTTGCAAGGATGAGTGGAGACATATGACAGCCATAAAGATGCCTCTTGAAAAATTATAAATAGAGGTTGGAGCATACAACACGAAGTGACTGGAGGTAATAGTTGCCATTGCAAAATATTAGCAGTTGATGATAGAAAAGAGAAAAGGCTTAAAGAGGAAAAAACAATTAGATAACGGCTATTGTTCTGGAAAACAGGTAATCAGTGGGAATGCAAAGAAAAGTATAACATGGTCAGAACAATGGATTAGGGAAATTATATCAGCAGTAACATGAACATGCTAAAAATACATGAACAAAGCAAAGTTGCATTTGTTAAGACCAGCAGTTATCACATTTATTCAGTGTTGTACTAATCAAGACTGATATGCTGAGAAGGGAGATGAAAATCTTAGCTGTGTTGAGACAAAAGTCTTGCAAAAAGAATCAGCAAAGTCAAGCTATAATGCAAATATAAGGAGCCAGCTTAAGTCTGAGGACATAAAAATCAGAGTTAGAGGCATGTAACCAGGGTATTTCTGAGGGGTAATAAAATGGGGGTGATTCCTGCACCAGTCAAAACAGAAAAAGAAGGAAGGATTAAAAGGGGTTGTCTCATATGTCAAAGCTTCTTTGGGGGGGATTTTTGAGCCCATGGATATTGATAGAAAACTCTTATATAACTTTCTGTACCGCAGACATTTTATTTAGAAGTAATATAATTATATTTTCACATGTCTTGTAGGGTTCTCCCCTGAGGGGAAATGGACTTGGGAGAGCTGGTGGATCTTCAGGGACAACATCCTCAAAGAACAATGATCCATTCTGATGTGCAGGAGAAAAAGTAGGTGTGGCAGGAGACCAGTTTGGATGACTGAGGAACTCTTGACTAATCAAACACAAGAAAGGGTATAGTAGGTGGAAGTGTGAATGTGCTGTCCAGAAGAATACAGGAGCATTGCTCAGGCATGCAGGGGTGAAATTAGAAAAATGAAAGTTTGTTGGAGTTAAAGCTAGAGATGGATGTGAAGAGCAATGAAAACAGCTTCTCTAAGTATGTCGGCAGCAAAAGGAAAATGTTAGCTTGCTGCTGAATGGGTGAGCAACCAACCCAGTGATGAAAGACTTGGAAAGAGCCAAGGTATTCAGTGCCTTCTTTGCCTCAGTCTTTACTGGCATGGTCTTCTCTCATGCCTCTCAAGCCCTCATGCCTAGTGGCAGAGTTTGGGGGACAGAAGTACTAAGCATAGTAGAAGTGGATAGAGTTAGAGACCACTGAAGTAAAATGGACATATAGAAGTCAATAGCTCAGGGAGCTGGCTGATGTCATTGTGAGTCTGCTTTATCATCTTTGAAAGTGATGGCAATTGGGTGGCACAGGTCCTCAACTTCTGGTAAAAGGCAAATGTTATATCTGTCTTCAAGAAGGTCAAGGAGGATCAGGAAACTACAGCTGGTCACCCTAACTCAGTCTCTGGGAAGACTGTAGAGTAATTATTCCAGGAAATTATGTCCAGACACATAAAGGTCAAGAAGGTGACTGGGAACAGTTGGCACAGATTTACCAATGGCAAATCATGCCTACCTGCCTGAGTGCTTTCTACAACAAGATGACTGATTTAATGGACAAGGGCAGCTCAGTAGGTGTCTTTTACCTTGATTTTTGACAGTGTGCCACAGTTCCTTTTAGCTAAAATGGGGAGATGTGGACTGGAAAGGTGGACTACGAGGTGAGTAAAAAACTGCCTGGACCATTGAGCTCAAAAGGTAGTAAGAACAAGAGAGTCTGGCAAACAGGAGGGAGACCAGTTGAGGGCTGGTCTCTTAATAGATGGTCAGGGGCTGCAGCACGTGATATGTGAGGAGAGGCTGAGGCAACTGGGATTGTTTAGCCTGGAGAAAAAAAGAGGGTTAAGCTGGGGCCGGAACTCATTGCTATCTTCAACAACTCAAAGGGGAGTAATAGGCAGAACAGAGTCAGGCTCTTTTCAGAAGCGCACAACAAAATGACAAGAGACAACGGTCACAAGTTGCATCATCAGGGCAATTCTAGCTAGACATAAGGAAAAAATTTTCACAGCTAGAGTTCCTGCTAAGCACTGGAACAGGTTTCTCAGAGAAGTCATAGACTCTCTGTCCCTGGAGATGGTAAAAGCTCCACTGAGCAACCTAAGGTAATGTTGAAATAGGCCTTGTTTTGAGCAGGAGTGACTTGCAGAGTTCCCTTCTAACATACATTAGTCTGTGATTCTTATTAATTTTATTACTTCTCCTTTTTCATCTGAAGTTCAAACTTAAATTGAGTTCTGCCTCTGAGGAGTGACAGTAATGAGGCTAGATATGAGCATAAGAAAATAATAGTTTATTAACAGCTGAATACGGCTGTCAGTCTCAACATTTTCTGCCATTTATGCTCCTTGCTTTTTAATGCCGGTAGTAGTGCCCAGGCCCTTTCTGTTAATTGTTTTTACTCATCAGCTGAGTTCTCAGCTATTCTGGGAAAAAATGGGCAGGTCACATGAATGACAGATATTTGTGAATCCCATTACCATGGTTATAAGATTGCCTTTTTAGGTCTCTAAGACTTACTCTTATAAATTGGTTCTGCTGTTTTTCATATCCATCTCATACCTATTTTAATTAATTTCTAGCATGATGCTATCATGCATGACTTGAATTGCAAGAAAAAGGCTTTATCATTGTGTTAGTCTGAGCGTGCTATATCATAGGCCTAGCAAAACAATAATTGGTATCACTCAATCAAATGGATGAGCAAGAGGGCTCTCCTTTATGTGTATAAGTCAGAAATCTCAAAGCAGATCTCCCACTTTGGCTGCACACTGGGAGGTAGACCATGCTCTGGCAGGAAAAGATTGCTAAAATCAATTGATTGCTCCCTCCATCTTTGTTCCATTTTGTCAGGGTGCCGCAGCCAGGGGCTCCCTGTGGCCGGGGCCGGTGCTGGGGAGGGCTGCCGGCTTTTTGCAAGTTCCAGTAGATTGCCTGCTGTTCAGGAAATGTGCCACAGGTACGGTGTAACATCTACCACAATGAATTTATCCAAGTAGAACCCTATGGGGTTGAACAAGTCTTTTGTTTGCATTTTCATCACATCATTTGGCTCTGCTTATCAATAAGCCTCAAGCCCGCATACTCCTTCACCAAACTCATTCTTCATTCATTTTCCCAGAATTGGGGTCCCCTGTTTTGTTCTATGTATTCCCTTTTTTTTTTTTTTTTTTGAAGTCTGTGAACTGTTGGGTTTCATACCTACCTGTTAATGTTTTATGGCTTAACTAGATTTACAGTGTTTTCTAACTCTTCTACCTTTTTGACCTGGTGTCTGTACTGTAGTTGTAGTCAGTTTCTGGAAAGGATGTGTGTTATTCCTTTGCTAATCTCCTGAGGTACCACATTTAAGCCCTTAAGTTTGCAGCTAGGCTAACTGCTCGATAGTTCTTAGTTTTCTGATAGCTGTTTTGTACCTTGCCATAAATTTAAATTATTTGGCCAGGATGGTCACTGCTTTATAAACTGTTTGTCATGGCCTTCAGTGTATTTATGTGTTCTTTATGGTACTAAGCACACAGAAGGATCTAAAAAATAATGTATCTGATTATTTAGTCTGGAGAGTAGTTTCCACTGAATGAGAGAAGCAACCGCTCATATGTCCTGCCAGCTCTTGGCAAACTGGCCGACCTGGCAGATCTCTTTGTTTGTCATCATCCAGGAAACAGAGACAGCGTTCAAATCCTCTTTTTTGAGCATCTTATAAATCCATCTATTTTCATTTTCCCTTTAAATTTTCTCTTTTAACTTCTTCCCTTATTTGCCCCATATTTTTCCCAGCTCTACCTCTGGCAAATGGGAAGTAAGAGTATCATACTGGGGGGTGGGGGTGACATTAGGGGATGAAACACCTTTTTTCCACTGAGCTTTCAGATTTATCTTTATCTTTTAATAATTTCAGAGATTGTACATGTATAAGAATTTTACTAATGTTATATTTTAACGTGAAAGGGCTTAACTTTATGATTTATATCACTTTTCACTTTCTTCCCTAGAATTCAGTAATTCAGGTTTTGAAATAAACATTCTGTTTATGATTCTGTATATTGTATTTTTATGAGGTTTATGATTCTGTATATTATATTTGTTATGAGGCTTATTTATTCACAATAACATCTTTTAGCTTGCAAATCCAACAGCTAGCTCATCTCTCCTTTAACTCATTGTCAATAGCTCAGTCAAGTAATTCACATCAGTTCAAATGTGTCTAACTTGTTTTATTTAACTATGTTAAGCTTCCTGAATCATTATCTTTATCATATTCTTTTAAGTATTCCTACACTCTGCCATGCTTGAAGAATGACACTATGCTATACAAACAAGAATGGCAATTGTTTCAGTGTGAACTACATAAAAAAAACCCTTAAAATTTTAAGAATAAGAGCGCTCTTTTTGAAAAGTTATCTTTGGGACAGTCGTTTTTCAGTAAAGGTACATGTATACATTTCTAACTTATTATCCTGGTCATAACATCTCAAACTCCAATTACTCTTCCCATTAAAAAAGAAGGATTTCCCCTCCACTCCCCAAAAGCTTTGTATCTCTACTACTGAGGTAGTATTTTATATTCATTTACAGATGAAAAAATCAATCACAGAGGCCTGAGCAGTCAAAATGTTAAAGCAAGTCATTGTCAAGGCATCATAGATGTCCTAGCTCCCAGTTTGCTTTCAGTTCAATAGAGAGATCCATGTCTTGTTACTCACATATATGCGATGAGAAATGACTTTTTTTTTTGTTTCAGTCCTTAAGGAAAACTCAAGAAGCAGGTAGCAGTGACTAAGGATACCACTGATGTTTCCTAATGGAAGCACAGCCTTTGGTGCTCACTAACAATTCTGCTCTTCAAGCAGAATATGGACTCTGGGAGCTCCAAGCAGTGGATACTCTTCTGGATAAATGGACTTCTTGAATCACCCTGATAAACTGTGTGCCATCCAGGGTATCATCATGAATGCAACAGTGGAAAAAGATATTGAAATAAATACTGAAGGAAAGGTAATGGTTCACTAGAAAGAGGTAGTAAGAGGACTTTCAGTGGAGTATAAAGGCTTTGTATGGAACAGTAATTTATTATCCTGTGTATCTATCTAGTAGCCTGGCACATCCACCCTTAAGCGACAGGTTTGGTTCATTCCCATAGAAATGATCTCTGATTATTGTTATTTTTATAACACCTCCATCCAGTGGTTAGCTGAAAGTGCTGTCCACAGGCTGTCCACTCTGCTAAGATTTGAAATTCATTATGGTTATTTTACAGAAAAAGGAGATCCATTTTCTATTTCCCAAAAGATGTTAGCTCCCTGTTTTTCTGAAAGAGCACAATCAAGGTGTTGTGTCATGGTGAGTGAGTAACTGACCAGAGAAACTTTCTGTATCCACTTCAGCCTGATAAAAAGCTACTGCTATTCAAAGGAAACATTATATACTTTTTTTTTAGTACAGAGAACCCATTCTTTTTCCAGGTAGTAAGTGCAAATAATTCTATGACATTTAGTTGAATAAAAAGTAATATAGATGACAGAAAATAGGAGAATACTATAGCAAAGAGGACAAAAAAAATTACTGTGTAAAATTGTTTTTATCTGGACAGAGCCCTAGAGATAAGAGGTAATAGTCTACTTAGTTGCTCTGAGAGGAAATTGATCTTACAGTTAATTTTACATCCTTACAAATTAAAAGTAAACAACTTTTTTAACATCCTACTGAGATTCCTGGATATGAGCTTCTATGGCTTGTACTCTTCCTCTTGCCACGTGGTGGGCTGTGCAGCAAAGCAGCATTGGTGCAGTCTTGTTTGTGGGCTGGGGGGAGCTGGGGGGGGATCTCACCAAGCACAGAAGGAAGATCGAGTCTCTGCAAATCCCTACATGCAATGCCTCAGTGCCTGAGTCTGGACCACAGTTTATGCACCCGTGGTCTCTGTCAGTCTTGTCTTTCTACTTCTACTCTTGCCAGCCTTGTAGAGATGGTGGGAGATAAAGGTGGAATTTCAGATTAATATATATCCTCTAATGTGATTATTTACATTAATTTTGGCATACTTATTTTTTGACAATAGAAAGGGAGGAAGGAGCACAGAGCCCCTTGACATGAAAAGCATTTCTAGAAACCAGAAGAAAGGCAGACACAAAGCTGGTAAGTAGCAACAAATCCCATTGGCTCTACCTAGTCATAGAGTGAAATGTTTTTTGCATTTTATGTTTCACAATTCATGACTCAGTTTCCTAGGTTGTGAGTACTGTTCTCTCCCTTACTTAGTAATCGAGCAAAACAAAACACAAATGAACTACTCTATTGCAACATAAATGAGGTTTTCACAATTTGTCTGCAATTTAGCACTGAAGAAATGCTGAAGTCCAAAGACATCAAAATCAATTATCAGAGAAGAAAGTATTTTTGAAAGCTGGTGAATCGCAATGGTTTTAGTAGAAAGAAGCATTGAGGGATTTCAAAAAAACCTCATTAAACATGAAGGACAGCACAACAGGAGTGAAGGCTGCAAAGAAAGTTCCCAAATGTAAGTCAGAAAAGGAAAGCAAGGAAAAAAACAAACTGCCACTGAATATAAAGCTGAGAGTCTAATTCCATTCTCCTATCTGGAAGATGTGAGAACACAAAAAATGTGTGATGTAATAAAGACTAGTCAGCATGGATTTATCATTGGAAGCCCAACCTTCACAAATTTGCTTGAATATTTTTGTATGCACTACTAAAGAGATCAGCATGGGTGAAAGTCATAATGTATCCATATTTCATGAAAGTATTTTAGACCATACTGCACAACAGAATATTCCTCAGAATATGGAAGGAATACAGGACAGATATCAGTCAAGCGCAACAAGCACTGACTTGAGGACAAAAATCCCCAGATAGTATGAGACACAGGAACACTTCTCTCCTTAGCTTTCTTTATTGTTTCTGTGTCTATCATGAGGCAAAGGGAGTATATCTGTACTGTAGTGTACCTGTGAGAATGGATGCAGATTGTCTTGACATGATGGCCTAGATCATCTTCCTACAGATAGAGACTATTGTTTCCCCCCTGCTGAGTTTAACAGTGGGGCATTTTCTCAGTCTCAGGATCATTCTTTTTAACACACCTTGGGGTGTGTTAACCCCAAGGTTAGGTAGGTGTCTTGCTAACCAAAACACCTAGCTTAGAGCTGTATTTTTGGTTTTCTGCTGAAGAACTCATCCTTCACTTGAAAGCCCATTTCTTCAGTCATTCAGTGAAATGTGGTGTTTGGAAGGCCTCCAGTGGGAGGTTCTTTCTCCTGGAGCTGAACACCAGGCCAGAGTTAGAAAGAGAGATGAAATACTGGCTCCATTAAAATCAATGGAAAAGCTTCTCATTGTCTTACTGGTTTCAGGCTTCCATTCATGGGCTATATATTCAACTGTTAGTGACTCACTTGGGTAGTTTAATACCTCTTTGCCTCACTTATCTTATGCATAATCAGAGAAAATAGGCCTTGAATCCCTTTGTTGGCTTTTATCCCTTCATGTGAAAAGGACTGTATCATTACTAAATATTTTTGTTTTTTGAAGTCCACAGTGATTGCTGAGAAAATTATTCAGCAGTAGGGCTTACTCTTAAAGGTCAGTTCTATTGCAGTACCAGTAGATATTCATAAAAAATACATTGTTTTATTATGGATCATTTGTAAAATCCAAGCTTTTATATGCTTGAAAAATGGAGAAATTTTTTTTGCCTTTTTTGACTGTTCAGATATGTCTCACTGCCTCATTCTTTGAGCACACTCAAAGAGATTGTCTTTGCCAGAATTTTAACAACATTAAACACTTATTTACTAGATAACCCCCCTGATATTTTGATGCCTCATATGATTTATATCATTCTATACTCATTTAATCAAGGTCACGTTTATGCAGATAGTAAAAACTGTCTCCAGTAAGAAATTTTCTGTTCAATGGATTTTCGTCATATGAGTGCATGTTAGATAAGAATACTATTCCTTTTTCATCTCTGGTTTTCTTTGTAACATGTTTGATTTGCAAAATATCTGAAACTGACTTCTAAATCAGGCATGGTTTGATTGTTCATTCTATTGCTAGGATGATGTAAACATTAATATTACACAAATGATAAATTAACTGTAACAAACTCTTTTGTACAAGTTGTCCTCAGTGAAAATAGAAGGTACTTGATTTTTAGCTGTCTTCCACAGCAGGTTATAAGCACAGACTGGGGAGACTCTCTCTCTTATCAAAATGGTGACAGAACTCTGCCAATAAACCACTGTCTGATACAATAAAGATGCAGTGCAGCATTCAGAAATAAGCATAAGGTGCAGTAATGTTAATCACTAACCTCATGAGAAATTTTGGAGTTTGAAGCTGGAGCTTCTGTTCAGCCACTCCTGTACCCTGTGTACCAGTTACAAAAATGAGTAAGTCATTACTTTTGAGAGGGCAACAGCATTTACATGGACATTTTGTTGCGCCTCCACATCCAAAGAAAATAGAAGTCTGAACCCCAGACAAGTCCAGTGCCCCATGGGGGAATGGCAGACGTAGCAGGAGGTGCCTTCTCCAGGCTACAGGGGCACCTGGGGCCCCAGCCTGCTCCTCACCCCTTGAAAGGGACATGCTGTGCACCAGCAACACACCTGGATCTGGTTTTTAGGGATTGGCACAATCCAGGCCACAGACTGTAGGAGTTGCACAGGGGTTACTCGGAATAAAATAGCATATTACTAATTCAGTTGTCATACACATTTGTTCATATTACAGCTGTCAGTGAAAAGTAGTCAAAAGTTCATACTGTATGCTATGTTTGTAAGCGGTGATGCTATCTCATTTTCAGGCCTGTCTGCAATTAACCTCTTATTCTGAGGGTTGTGAAAATGTGCAGTAATAGCATACAACATTTCAAACAAATTTCAAAGCACATCTTTGTCACTCCAGTCACTCATGAGGGAAACAAATACTTCCTTTACTGATTTGCATGCATGCTGGTCATAAATATTTCTTATCCTTAAAATCTTGTATTTGAAAAAAGGAATAAACTTGATTAAAGGGACTGGCTGAGTGTCATCTTTGTCTGAATTTTGATAGTTCCTGAATCTTGAACAAACGTAACATAAACAGTAGTAAACTTGTTGAAAGATTTAAGTGTTTATCCTACCTTCTGGAGTTGTGTGTGATGAATACTGACCAGAGGCTAATTTCAGAAATGGAGCCACCGTACATTGCTCGGTGGAATGTACAGTACTGTAATTTACAAGCACTTTGCTGGCTGTTTACACAAGCAATGTAATGCTGAATTGCTACTGACTACTATATTTCCCCCTCAAGCTTACTCTGTGGTAACAAGCCTTTTTCAACACTTAAAGGTTGACTGACCTAGGTGTTTAAAAGTTAGTCTTCCTGGTCTAAGTTAAACACCTTACCCTCCCTCTTTAGTCAAATATAACACTCCTCCAGAAGGCAATTCATCTCCTCTGAAGATGGTGGTTATGATAGGCGAGATGAACTCTATCTCTGGAGTGACCTATTTCTCCCTAAGGTCAAAGTTTGGAATGATTAGCTTTGATTTAAGCAAGGAACTTTTAACCTTTGGCATTGGCTGCCATTTCTCTGGTGTTTTTTTCTTCTGGTAGGCAGCTTTTCCAAGCTATGCATCTGGGTTCCCACCTACAGTCAGCAGAGAGTGATGAGACTCTCCAGGGGATGATTCATCCCCTCCGAAGATAAGTATCTGACACAGGTGGGTGTTAGTCAAAGTAGATAATGTACTGTAAGTTCATTTTTCTCCTTATTGTTTATTAAGTCCTGTACTTAAACCGTCTCTTAGGAGGAGAGCTTCTTATCTGATTTTTGCCTGGGAAAAGAGAGTACAAATATCCATTGTAGTGATAGTAGATGAGACCTCCTGGGTGTTAGTCTGAGCATTGTTTGAATGTAGACCACATAAATGAGAGGAGAGCATGCAGGAGAGGAAGGCCCTTGGGAAAGGAGTGAGCAATGAAAAGTAATTTGGGAAAGTAAGAGGGCTACATGTGAGAGGCAGTAATTACTGAAGCAAATAGAAAGGGATTTTTTAGAAGAAGAATGGTGGGGGAAAGCAAATACAGTGGAGATTAAAGAACACAAAAAATGTGGAGAGGGAAAGGAAAAAATAATGAGTGCAGATGATGCCATCAGAAAAGGATGATAAATATGGGATGAAACTAGGAAGGAAAAAACAGCCTACAAAACAGGAGAGCTGAAAGAAGTTATTTATAAAATAAATAATAAAACAGCTGTTTTCAGCTAAATACAATAAGTACTCTTTTATTTCTTCCATTTCAGGATAAGCTCTTGACAGAGGTTGGCAAAATAGTAGGCAAACATGCTTGTTTGATATTCCCAGGCCAGGCTATAAGAAACAGATGGATCCTATATTGCCTGAACTATAAGTCAATAAACTCCATTTACCTGTGTTGACCCTGTGAAGCCCAACACTGGTTCCTAAGTATTTACTTAGGCTGTCTATGGATTTTTCATCCTGGTTGTAAGGCCTGGTTCTCACCTAGTATACGTCAGAAGTGTGAAAAGCAGAGGGGAAGGGCATCAAGTGAGGCAAAAGGCCTAAAGGTAACTTAAAAATCAAGTATCTTTTTTAGGAAGACTGAGCTTTCCATACAAAAGCCCAAACAAGAACTCTGGATCAGTCCCAGATAGTAATTCAAAAATATAAAATCAATTAAAGGGGAAATCATAAAAATCCAACTTTTGGAATCATGATTGTTTAGAAAATACTGTTACTTTGACTCTCTTTGTTCCTTATTGGATTGTGCTTTCTACATAACTATATGGTCTTTCTATATAAATATGTATGCATACAAGCACAGAAACATGTTTGTATTTGAAAATTTTTCAGTGTGTCATGCTATTGCAAAAGCAGGCAGTAAAGCAGTAAATAACAAAGCAGTCCAGGGCTTAAAGCCTAGTTCCCAACAGCACTTTGCAGGTTATCCTATCTACATTACATGGAATATCTCAGACTCTCAGCAGCATAATAGTACAGCATTACCTGGTCAGATGTGAGGAGGCAGTGATTTCTTTTAACATTCAAAACAGAATTAATGGATAAAACTAGATAAAAATGTGATTCCAGAGAAATGACATTTTGAAACTTAAAATAACTTCGACATCACATAATTGAAAAATTTTCTCTTTATAGTGAGAAGGCTGTTTTGTCCTTTTTCTTCCCCTCTCCCTTTCCCCAACCACAAGACCTGCAGGGGGTGGGGTGTCTGATCCAGGCTTGGAAGGCTGGATAAAAAATTCTTTGGAAACTAGAATTGGAAGGAGGCTGTTAGTCCAGCTAGATACTTCATTTTAAATATGCAAGAATGTGGGTATCAGTCACACTGTGTCATTGGGGCACTGAATTCAGGCATGTTTCTCAGTCACTCCCCAAGCAGTCCATGACAAAGGAGGGGAACCATCCTTATCATCCTTACCATCCTCTTGCTGGTCTTGTAATGGTCAATTTTTCTCAGATTGATAGCAAGGGGAGGTCTAAGCCTCCATGCTCCCACTGTGAAAAATTTTCTCATGTTCTAGAACTAAGCACTGATAATTAATGTTGATGAATATACAGAAATACTATGAAAGGAACCAGTTGAAAATGTCCTCTCCATCTCCAGGAATTTTGCAGCTGCTTCTATTTTACTCATAGCTTCTAATAGCAGGCCAGTTACTTCCTCATTTGTGATGGGGAAGGAGAATAATCAATTTGTGCACCAATTTCACTCTATTGTGATTCCAGAAAGAAGTCCCTAAAAAGAGAACAGAAAGATGGAACAGGTGTTGTTCTGGCAGCAAAGAGAAAGCCTCTCCTCTTCTAGCGGAGTGAGACAGAAGCAGGAAAAAAAGTCCAAATACTGACAAGTACTATACTATGTTTGTTTGAGATGCACACTTTTGCCTGCAATTGCCATTCAGGTTAAAACAAACAAACAAACAAACAAAGATCCTGGGACCTACATGAAGCTGGTTTGCAGATATCACCTGAACAATTTTATCATTAATGTGGTGATCCTCTGGGCAGGAATTCATATCAAGGCTACTGCTTCTAAACTGAGATGTCTGCATACATGTTGTGTGCATTAGTTCCTGTGCCAGTCAGTGGTGGTTTAGTCAGTCTAGGGAGGGATTCAGCTGACAAGCTGTCTACTTTGGGGCTAGCAGAATCACTCCTGTACTGCATGGATCTCCCTTCGCCGAAGTGAGGGTTCAGACACCTAATGTGCCAGTAAACACCTGAATGTGGAGCTGGATGTGTTAATCTCTAACTGAGTCTTACTATCTTAGGCTAAGCAGTAGACTTGTTTTTTTCTTTCCCTTATTCCTGTGCTTTGTTACCATAAGGGTTTACTTTCTTAGGCAGGAACTAAGCTACAGCACTGTGAATCCACAGTGCACCAGCTGTGGTGCATTAACCCCATGTGGGCATATAATCTTACTTCCCTGTAAAGATGGAGTGAACTATGGCTCATTAAGATCCATGAATGCATTCTGTTTAATACCAGAAATGTGCACTGGGAGCCAGTTCACCCAATCTGAGCACATCACTAGTGCCTAGCTTTTAAGGCGTAAATGAAGTTCTTCTAAAACAATGGTTTTAGAAGGTGCCTTAAGGTCCTGCCTCTGTCAGTGCCCAGGGAGAGAAGTGACTCTAGTCCTCCAGAGAGAGATCCTGCCTTACTTAGGTGCTTCACTTAAGTGTATAGGACTTAAGTGAGTGAAAAAAATCCACAGTATTCATTTGACAAGTTTGTACACTACAGCCAGAAAACTATATAACTACACCTCAACTACTGTGTAAGGAAGTCCAGAGCTGCATTTTAACTGGATTAGACTAAACTAATTATTCTCAGGGCATGTCTTCCTACCTATTACACTGTTTGCACAACAAGACTGCAAACCTGATTACTGCCCTTGGATGTGCTTACAATGCGAACAAAAACAACACTAATAAAATTGATCATAGGATGCTAATGGAGCTGAAGCAAGGGAATTGTTGAGTTTTGGTTCGTGTCAGAAGATACAGAAATGAAATTGCATTCTTTTCTCAGTATTAAAAGCAAATCACTTAAAGCTCCTACATGCCTATAAGCCATTTTTAAAGTATGACTCAACTATTGGTATTCACCAGCACTTCTCAAAAGTCTGAGAAAGAGCCTCCCTTAAGTTGCCTATTAGAAATGCCAAATGGCCAGCACAAAAACCACTTCAGTGTTTTGTCAAAATGATGAGAAAAGTGAAAAGTTCTTATCTTTTTGTTCCAGGATGGCAGTTGAGTTTTATTCTTACCTAGGAGGAGTGTGAGCACAGTCTGTTTAATAGCAGAAACCTGAGCATTGCAAGTCCAGCAATGTCTCTGGGCCAAAGCTGAGCCATGAATCAGTAGAGCTATAAGAATAGCATTGTTTTCCTTATTTGAATTAAGTCCTTTGCCCAGTATTGGTCAGGAATTCTTTGTACTATTTCTCATACCTCTAGCACATCACATCTTCTATTATAAGATTATAAATTGTTCCTAAGGAGAGTAGTTAACTGAAAGTTGAGATCCTTGTTTTGCACATCTGAGAGTCCACAGTTATATATGTAAGTGGATTCCTTCCTCTACTGAGTAGACTATTAGACCCCCTTAAGACTTGGACAGCACAAAGACAGTAAAGAAAATGTTGCCTTTGTAGGCGACTTCCATTCACACACACTCTCTAGCCAAAGTAGCCTCTGTTATTGGCCTCAGAGTCCCTGGGTCCTGTCTAGGGTGCTGAATGTGTATTTGTGGCTGGTTATATCAAGGTATACATGTAGATTTTCACATGCTTCTTATATATATATATAATTTGTGTCCCCAAGGGCTTGTGTATCCTATTGATTCCTCCTCTGTAAATGGCAAAGATGGGTGTCAGAAATCATAGTAGTACTACAAAGCTCCAGAATAATAAATTCATATTAAAATAAAACAAAAGCAAAACATTATTTCAAAAGAGAATTACACATAGGCCTCTAAATATAGCAGCTGTAAAGGTCTCAGCATCCCTGATATCTTTCAATGAATATGAGTTTTTTTCCACATTTTCCAGTATATACCATTCTAATATGTCAAATTCATTCATGAGTTTGTTCTTTTCAGTTCTGAATGTTTATCAATTAAAAATTTTTGAGGGATTTCTTCAGCAAGTAGGTTGAAGAAACTTTTTCTTGCTGAGTTTTTCAGTAAAAACCCCTACACTAATTGTACTATCCTTCCTTAATACAGTATTCTGATGAGTTTTCTCTTCTTGCAATTGATCTAACTATGGGACATAGTAAAAATATTGTATTAAAATCCCCTCCTCCAAAATAGCATTAGATCCAGTTCTGGCCTAAAATATTTCCTTGGGTGAACGGAAGGTTATAAAAATAACTTACTGTTATATTTCAGCTGGTACTTATATTCAGTGCAATCTGAAGGAATATGGCTGTATGATTCAGCTCACAGAAATTTTAATTTGAAATATTTTGATTTTCCCCTTAGATCAATGCTACCATAGTATACATATTTTAATTTATATGCAAAGTTGATGATATCATTTGAAAAGCAATACAAACACAATTTATTCTTAGCTAAGTCTTGAATGTAAGAAATTTTATTATGGCTACCAAAATAATTGACCATTGTTTTTTCCTCAAGTTCATCTATTTGTCTCATTTTCCACGTGTCTTAAGAGGAAACTTTGAAAATACTATATTATATCCCATTTGAATTAAACCCTTTGAAAGTGTTTTCATATTATTATTGTTTCCAGGCAATGGACTTCAGTGGAAACAATTAAATTAAATTACAAGTTGGTTATATCCAAACACTTCATAATCAGATAAATGTAATGGAACTAATCAATTTTTCATACACGTGACTGTTTTGCTCATATTTTTCCTCTCCTTTGGACAGGAAATGGGAAGGGTCATCATCCTGCTTATTCATTACAGATACTAGAAATCTTATTTCACAAAGGTGTTGTATTAGTAATCATTGTAATTGATTTAAATGCCTGAATTAACTGAGAACATTCACAGATTTATTGATGAATTGACTGCAAGATAATGCTGCTTACAAACTGGAAGAGTTTGTTATACTGCACAAAAGGCCTTAGGAAAGTTTCTGTGATAAACAAATTTGTTTTTTTCTATTTGCTGTTCTGAATATTTTGCAAGTGATGATAAAAAGATTCATGGACATCAAAAGGTGAATGTAGTGTGATACCTTAGAAATTCACTCTTTATTTATTTTAGGAGAATGGTATAACCTAAGAAAATCCAGGATTTCAAAGAGCAATGAGAAACAATATTTCTCAGCACATTTCTACAAGTTTGAAATTTCCATGAGGATGCCACAAGAATCAAGACACTCTAGCAATGAGTGATCTTTCAAGAAGCTTAATGTCCTTCTTTGAACACTGATAAACCTCCAGAAGTATTAACTACTGTTTTCCTCCTTGGTACTAACACTGTCATAATTTTCTTCAGTGATGATGAATGAATGCATATCAGTCTACATGAACTATAAGCATCACTGGAGCTTTCAATTTTAAAGTAACAGTCTACCAGTCCCTCACTTGGGATTTTTCACAGAGTAATCACAGGAAGTTAAAAGTCAAGCTGTCCATGCTTGAATCTGGCAAAATAACACTCTTTTCCTTCAGCAGAAGTATGGGGAGACCAAAAACAGTAAGAGACTAAAGGCCAAAGCTGAATAGGCTGCAACTTGGAGTTTCTGCTCCTCTCAGACAAGTCACACACCAAGATGTACTCGACAAGGGATCTGTATTCCCAAACTTTTTTATTATTATTACTCTTTGAGGTCTATCAGTGGTTTCTATCTAGGAAACAGCTTGCTTTCAACACAAACTTTTCTCTTTATGTGCACCGAGCAACTTAATTGTTACATTAAAGTTTTCTGATTTACGAGTATTGATAGGTCATGTTTTGCTCTCAGTTAAGCCAATAATAAAATTTAACTCTACCAGTAGAAATTTATTATGCCATTAGTTAATTTATATAGAAATAGATGCAACTGATGGCGAAATTTTGATTCCTGAACATAATCTGTAGAAATGAAACATCCTGACTCACTTTTTAAAATCATATACTTTCTGGTTGACTCTACACCTGCCAGCTGTATGCCTCTGGTACTTATCTCTCAGGTGGATTCAGAGGGATAATTCCTTTTTTTTTTTTTTGGAATCACTGACATTACCCTGTACTTGTTCAGATGACTATTTTCATAGAACCCAGTAAATAAACAAGAGTAAATAAACATTAGGAGAAATAGTCCACAAATTAATTATTTGCTCTTTCAGTAGTTGGTTATTTTATCTTCTGATTGCAGAACTTTTGCTATATCCTTGAGATTCTGTCTTTCCTACCTTTTCTTGTCAAAGATATTTTCATGTGGAACGACTTTTAAACACTGGTGATGATTTTTAATGTTTAAGATTTTCCAAGATATTTTAGCAAAGCCCTATGGATTTTACTCTGATGCTGGGGTTTGTTTAAGCTGCCCTAGTGCCCACAGTCCTAATTAAAAAATGTGTTAAATCTCAAGCTATTAGTCTTGAGATTGAATACTCTGACTTGAGTATTCTCAAGAGAAGACTGTCTTCTTCTGAACATTTATGAAGGAATGATTAGAACAACAAAAATATCCAGAAAAGTTAGAAGCAACTGAAAAGTCTCTGCAGAGAGTTAGGAGAATTCTCAAAACTTTTATCTTCAGTACCAATGAATGGCAATATGAGTTACTTAAAAACATAAAGGCAGTTTTTATATTTGCACAATTTTTCCAACATGAGACAGTGGTAAGTTTGGAATGTTTGTCAACCATATTGGTGTAGGGGACAGAAATTTCCCCACTGCACCTCTTTCCCCTGAGAGACTGTCTGCTGGGATTCAGCAGTGATTCATGCTGGAAAGTCCCCTCTCTAGCATATATACACACACTAAGCTTTAAGATACTTTATTTCCCTTGCTGATAATTTCAATTAACTCAATCATCAGACCTTTTCATGGTTCAAAGAATTCAGATAACTGTTTGTCTAGCTATGAAACAGATATCATTGTAAATAGCTATAGGGATTTTTCTCCATAACTCTCTTTTCTCTGAGGTGGCTGGTAATACCTTACTTGAATCCACCAATGAAATTCTTAAAGAGTAAACTGAATAAACATCTGCCAATATTAGCTGAGGTACAGTCAATCCTGGTTTGGGATAGGAGATAGAATTTGTTGGCATCTCTTATTCCCTGCCATTTCCATCTTACTGTGGTTCTCTGATTTGTCCATAGTTGCACACACTGCTCTATGTATTGCATGATATTGCTGTATATTAATTTTTGAGCCTAGAAAATTGCTAAATTATGGAGTTCTGGTTTCCTAAGGATCTGTTTCATGTGTCAGATCCTTATTTGCAAGGTAAGATTGCAGTAGCTGGCAGAAAATCAATGCTTATAGTCTTGCTTCAAAGTCCGGGTTTTAGAGAAAATTCTGCTGTCTCAGCTATACTGAGCACAAGAGAAATGAAATCACATAATCCTCCATGCAATAACTTGAGAATTCCTGAGAGTTTCCTGGCAGCTGCACATTAATTTAGTACTGACCTGTGGTTCAGAGACCCAGTGGTCTCTGAACACTTTCAGGAACAGATTGATCATCTCTAAGATTTGTGATCTGAGGCAAGTAAAACTTCCTCTCATCATTGGCAGTATCCTAACTGCAGCACAAGGAAGTTTGGGCAATACTACAAACACGCAGGAAACTTCCCTTATAGCAAAAAAAAGGAAAGGTCTATTCTTCCTTGTATTGCTCTATTCAGGGATGTGCTGCCAGACTTGGGGATGGAGCGAAGGAGCATGGGAACGGTGACATAGACAGAGGCTCCATAGGTGGGGGAGGCAAAGTTGTCCCCTGAGCAGGGATGAAACAACTAGCAGTGGGATGCAAAATTTTTGTTGGAGGTGGATTTCAACTACTTGAGACCAAACTGCCTCAGCACAGCCCCCGTCTCAACCATTTAATAAAAAGTCTTTAAAAAAAGGAAGTAAGCCATATTTTTAAGTGACAGTTCTTGTAGGGTAGACTGAGCTGGAGTCTTTCGTGGGTTCTTGTCAGTGAAGCCTGATCCATATTCCATGTGCTGACTATCTTGCTAATCAGAAAATGGACTGCAGGGAGATCTCTTAAAAATGTCTGCTGCTGAACTGTAGTGAGAGTTAATAACCTCTCACTCTCAGCCTCAGCCGTGACAAACATATCTTTGCTGCAGCTCAAAAACCTGCAATCTCAACAACAAACAAATTAAATAGTCTTCAGAGTACCCTATCACCCTCCAGGCTGAGCACTTTGATATCCTTTCAATCCACTCACTTTTCCTAGCAAGTTCCAGCTTTATAGCACCTAACAGAGATCAAACTGTGGCACCTGTGTTAGGAGCTCAGCTGATGCTATGGCCTGACCAGAGGACAATTCAGAGCTTAGGTGAGCTGAATTTTCCTGTGCTTAATCTCTCCCCTCTGAGGTGAAGTGATTAGTCCCCTAACTTATGCTATGTCTGCCTTAGCAAGTGCTACAGTGCAATAGGAATGAATCAGTGGATGAAGCGTTTTATGTGGAGAATCCTGTATCTACACTATATACTCTGTGGTGGCTGACTTTGCACTTGAGTTAGCCTGGTTTTCTGGACCAAATGTCTCCAAGGTGCATGGTGTTTGAAGGAATGATAGGCTTACTTCTGCACTTGGGGGAGCTGCTCCATAGAGATCCTGGAGGAAATGACACCACTCCTCCTGGCTGTCCTTTTCTCCAGGGAAGAAGACATAGCTCATGACTTTCTGATAGTCTCCTTCACTACAGTTGCTTTTGTCCTCATTCACATGAAATTCTGGGCGCGGCAGGTGAGCTCAGACAGAGGGGGAGGGCAGAAATTGCATTGCCTGTGAGACAGCCAGAAATGTGTGCAAAACTCATGAGTGTGGGAGGGCATAGTTAAAGACCTCGATGGAGAGCTTGCATTGTGATTCCATCCTTATCGAATGAAACTTTGGGGGCCCATCCCCATACGCAAATAAATGGCCATAATCATGTGGAGCCTTGCAAACCTTGGCTCCTAGCATTTGCTGGATGACCATTTTTGAGGAGGACAAACAAAAATTCCACCAGCATCCTCCAAAGGTGTGCACAGCCCTCAGCACCCTCTGCAGATGGTTAGGGCACCCAGGGAGGTGCCTGCATCCAGGAGTCACAAAAAAGTATAACAACGTTGAACAGCCCAAAGCAGACTGAGTGGCATGGGGGAAGCAAATGTGTATCAACATCTCTCATGATGTGAGGAAGTCAGTGATTAATAAAAAGTGATAGACTGCTAATCCCTGCCTATTTTACCTTTTCACCCCTGTGCCATTCAATCCACCATCATTTTAGGGCAAGCATGATTTTTACAGCTATGCTTTTCCTGGCCCTCTATGCCTTTTCAGACATTGCCTATGTGGTGGTGTGGGCCTATGATATGCTGGTTGTTCCAGCAGCCCCCAGGAAACCTCATATAGCTGAGCCTAAGGCACAATCATCTCAGTCCACCTTGAATATCTGATCTGTTACCTTCCTAGTTAGTTTCAGTCTCACCTTGAATACAAGCTAATATATTTCATAAATATGTACATATTTCTCTTTTTTTCAGGACATACTTCACTTAATCTAACCTGGAGGGGAAAGTAAGGCAGGTGTGGCTTCTAAAACTATATTTAGAAGAATGTCTTTCATACATGCATCTCTTTATATACCAAATGACCTTAAAAAAATATTGAAACTGATTATTTTTTGCTTTCATGTGTTGCATAACACATTCAGTGTTATACATTCAATGTATAGCCAGTTTTGAAGGGAGACTGCCCTGAAGTAGACAATGTGAGACACTAACTCAGCTAGGTCTTCACTCTGGAGTACGTTTGCCTCTCCTTGATTAATCAAGGGAGAAGTTATCCCTATCGATCCTTCCTAACAATGATTTTGGCTAGCTGTGTAGAGAAGGTGAGACACTGACATGGCTATGGGGAGCAATCAAGTCCAAGTCACTTTTTGGTGCAAATTTAAAAATGTCTTGTGTTTAAGCTGTATCTTCCAAACATTTTTGGACCCTGTGAAGTACAACAATCACATAAATGCATTTTGCACAGGACTGGAACACCTCGTTTAATGTTTATTGCACTGTTTCTGTAAATATCCATAGTGCATAAATCACATACCAGTTTACCTGAAGGTTGAGAATACATAGCTTGATTCCACTCAGTTTTCTTAAGGAGATTAAGACATGAGAGATTATGGTCTAGCACAATTTTTTATACATAATATATGTTTATAAAAATGCTACAAAGATGAGAGTGAAAAGTATTGGCTAAAAACCCTCCTTAGCCCAGCAAACAAAATCACAATGGTCATACTTTCCTTAGTCTGAAGATGCATGTATAAAGGAGGAATAAAAAAAAGTTTCCACTGTCATTTTGACTTCAAGGACATGTGGGTGCTATATTTTTGCTTTTACAGCAGCTCTTTAATGTGGTCTCACTTGTCCTTTATGCTATTAACTCGTGTCTTGCTTGTTTAAAATGACCCTTTTACAGTGTTTTCCAATGCTTGCAGAGTTTTAACTGAAGTGCTAACACTCAGGAAGGAGTGATGGACATAGGTCTTCACGTGTTTGCCTCTCCTTGATGACTAAATATGGGAGAGGCTCTCTCTATTTATCCCAACTAACAGTAATTTTGGCTTGCTGTGTAGTGCTGCTCCTGCCTACAGCCAGCCAAACCTTTAAATTCAGTCATATTTTTTAAAGGAAGAAGGAAAGGTTTTTGTTCATGTTTTCTTTTTTAAAGCCGTTATGATCAGTCAATAAAAAGTGGAGTGCTTTGTCCTATGCAATATAGGAGTATTATCATCCTTTACCTTTTGGAGGAAAGAGTGAGTTTTTCCTTTGGGGTTTTTCTTGGATCAGATTAGCTAAATATATGGAGCAAAATTATAAGAACTTGTCCTACTAAATTCAACACCTGTATAATTCTTATAATGCCATTTCTATTTCCTCTTTTGATACAATTATCATGAGATTGTGTGTGAATATGTATGCATGTATAAGTTTCATGCATGAGACATACAGGTATAAGTACATAACTGATGACCATTAGTTTTTAAATACAAGATTTTGTTTGTTTGCATGTTTTAATGTAGCTGAAAAGTCCCATAGGGTCTCAAGTGTACTTTGATAGGAAATTTTCCTTGCTGTGACTTTCAAAGACATTTTCTTGGCATTAAAAGTAGTTTTCCATGTGAGTTTATTTACTTCAGTATTTTCTTTTGGGGGTTCTTAATACATCAGTAGTAAATTGATATTTTATGAGGCTGTTCAGTGTAACACCTTTAAGTGCTGGAAAGAAACAGATAAAATCTGGGAGATAAACTGTTATATTAGTTACACCAGATAACTAACAGTTTCTCATAATATAAGGGCAAAGAAGTATCTGGTGAAATGATCAGGTAGCAGTTAGAAGCTCAAGAAAAGAAAATAGCTTTTTCACCTATCACACAAATAAGTCATGGAGCTTGCTGCCACAGGACGCTGCAGAAGACTGAGCTCCAAATGGACTTAGAAAAAGGGATTAAGTCTGCTCATGGAGGGGGGATCTGTCTATAGCTGTCAAAGATGATTGGTATGTCTGGGTGCTGGCTCCAGACAAGGCAGTCCCCAACATAGTGACTCTGGGACATGAGGAGAATTTACTAGGGAGGATTCAGTCAATGCTTTCTCTACCCCTGTCTTCTGCTGTTCTTCAAGAAATCTAGCATGGTGACTTTCAGGGACAAGACACCTCAGCTGCGTGGACCATTGCTCTGACCCAGATAGACAGTCTGTACCCTCTAGCTGTGCTGAAATCAGTACGGTTGATTTGTATTCATGAAAAACTATTGTGATTAGACCTTGGTTCCCCATTCTGTTTTCTTAACCTCAGGGTCTCTTGCTCCAGCTTGCTAGAATACATCAGCACCTCAGAGCAGACAGAGGTGTCAGTAATGTGAAATATATGATAGTGTGTTAAAAGAATATGGGAAAATATTTGCAGGAAAATGTACTAATAAATGAAACTTTGTAGAGGCAGCAGGTCAGCATTTTAAACTTAATCTTCAGCTTTATTCAAACTGTTGGTGGCATTTTGTTTCCTGTTAAGCCTAATTAGTTTTATACAAAATACAAAGTATTTTCACTCCAACAAATCACTTTAGAAAGTTAATTAGACATCTGTGGATGGAGTGTAGGCGTGTAGAAGGCAGGTTTTGGAAAAAAAAAACTCCTTGAGATCTCTGAATAGTTGAAAAGGCTTTGGAGACGCTGGCAAATGACAAACCAGGCTTTCTGCTTTGGAGATTGTCATGAAAAATACTGTGCTGTTGTCTCTGCATTTTAATGTATGTCCAGAAGAAATGTCTAGATTCTAATAACACTGTCATTTTTTCAATTTAGATATTTCTTATCAAAATACCTAGGAATTTTAAAGATTATTTTCCCTTTTATGCACTTGCCTTACTGTGATAATAAGACTGGCGTATGAGAGCTTACAATTACAATGGTAGTGTCATAATACTTTAAAAAGCAGTGTGTTTGCCACTAAACTAGGTGAGGGCCTTCAGGCACATGATGAGCTGAGGTAGAAGTTTACCTTGTATTTTCCTCATTTTTTTCCTCCTCTACAGTTATGTCCCTATTATTATCATCACCATCCACATCCATAATAATTGTAATAATATATATTATTGTATAACCTGAAACCAGTGTAAAATAGATTTGATAACATGCTAGCTCAGCAATTTGGGAGTGAAAGGATAAAGTGATTTGCTTTGTGTTTCCTGCTACCTTTGCAGATACTCTGTGCAATTGAGTCACCTGTCTTTGCTGTATAATTTGAATATCTTTATCTTGTGTATTGCTGCTATCATGGTGAAGCTGGAAAAAATGACATACTGCAGAAAGCACAAAAGCTTCCCATATTTAGTTCTAATGGCTGTCTCCCTTGACTGTCCTTCCTGTCTATACCTCTTTTTGTCTTAATTTTTCTGACTGCATAACATAAAGCTTTTTGAGAATATTTTTGTCACAGGGACTCTGACAAAATCCAGTTTAACCAGATGAACAGGAAGAGAAAATAGTTCAACAGAATGTTTCAAATGTAGTAAGGTGAAAATCTCTGCGTTTGATTTTCTTTTAACAGGTAATATCTGGGACTTGTATTATTTGAGTGACATGTTGCTTTTCTGTGGTCTTGCCTCAGTAAACCAGCTCAGGCATGGCAGATAGGCTGTTGTCAGTGCTTCTCTAGTGTAACATGGGAAGCTGGTGAGACAAAATTGGATGCAGTTCTGGCCCACAGATTAAATGGTCATTGTAAATATTGCAAAGACAGAGACCCCTATCTGTAGGAATCCATTGCTGTATTAATATTACCCATTTGCTTTCAAAATCCAAATAGTGTTAGGCTATTTTGACTATATAGTGATTTAAAGACAGGTAAGTCAACATCCATGACTAATTAGATTTGTAAATGATTAGCCTGACAGCTATGAATGGATATGAGGACTTAGCCCTACAGAGTAGGAAGTAACACCTGCAGATTTCTATCATTTTCTTCTAGCCTTGTTCAGCCTTGTGCCCCCAGATCAGTGGTTACTTCAGTTTTTCCAGCAAAATGAATATAGAGTCGCACAAGAGTCAGTGAGGATTATTTGTTTTTCTCCGTGCATAACAACTTTTTTTTTTTCAGAGTAAAGTTAAGGAGATTAAAAAAACACATAAATCACCTATATTTATAGATCAGATTGTTTTTCTAGCTTTTAAATGCCAGACATTGGTTTTATTTATATACTGTAGAGTTGCTCTGTGGCTAGTAAAGACCATCAAAGAAAACAGAATGGTCCTACTTGTTGGTATAATTTTTAATTTCATTTAGAATAAACAGTGTATATTCATTGGGTTCTACAAACTGCAAAAACTGCAATATTTAAAAATAATGGTTTGTAACAGGATTCCCTCGTGAACTTTGTGTTGCACATTCAATTTCTCTGGAGACAAAAGTAACAAAATCTTTGTTGTTTACAGCCCCCACTTTGTCTATGATTTTCCAAAATGCTTAAGGTTGTTAGAAGAGCATCATTTAATTAACACCATCTGGTCAAAGCACAGTCTTTCAGGAACTAAAATGTGCAGGGTCTTTATCATATAGGGATACCGGTGTGCCCTCTGTGCAGCAGAAGGTCTGTAGCCACCCAGGAGCAGTATGTCTCAGCAAGATCTATGCTCTGGAGAGACTTAGAATAATGTTAAAAAGTAGTTCGGTTAAAATATTACTGCAAATAAATAGCCATGTATAGATAACACAGAGAAAGCCTAGGTAATTCAGTCAGTTGCCTCACAGCAGTCTCCATAAAGTTTTTACTTTTATTCAATAGCTTTTTCCCTTTTTCCTTTTTTTTTTTCTTTTTTTTCCTCTCACTTGTTTTCTGGTCTGCATACAGGCAATCTCCCTGACTCTTGCCCTTATTTTTGCTGATTTTTCTCTGTATCTACCAAAAATCTTACGCTGTGGCCATCACAGAGATATCTAAGCAAGGTATTCTTACACATAAGGTGTTCTTATACATAGGTGCCTCTGTTGAAGACACAGACTATAAGATATGCCGAAGTATGCCTGAAAGAAGTGAAGAGCATTTGTCAATTTGTTTTGCAATATTATTTCAAAACTTGAATTGGATAAATTTGGAGGCGGTGTCCCAACCTACTTTGTTTGGAAACACTCCATGGAGAGGCTGTTGATCTTAGAAAGAAAGTTGAAACTGCAAAATCCCTTAGCAGCGCTCTCTGAGTACAGAATCTCTTCTTCCCCTCTTGCTTCTCTTTAGTAAAAGTGGAAAATCATCCTGTGCTTCTCCCATCAGAGCTATAAAATACAATTCTTGTTTTTAAAGTTATTCCTAAAGGAAAACAAAACATTCCTTCAAATGTTGGTTAGATGATTAAAAAGAGGGCAAATAGGTAGACAGAGTATGGCCATATCTAGCTTAAAATAGCAGTAAAGAGCAGTAGGGAAGGTTATTAGCACAGCTCAGAATTTTTCAAATCATCACAATGTGTCGACAAATATTTTCATTTGAAAATGTTCCCTATTTTTTTTTAGCAAGTCTGTATTTAATCATAGGTTTTCACTGGTGTTGTAGCTTGGAGTAGACAGCATTTATGCATTAGCTTTGTCTATGATATGGTTCAGAAACTTAAGTATCAAACACGTAATTTAAATCCTACATTTTCCGTGCCATGGTAATGGACATATCTAGAGTTCTTAATATACTCGGAGCTTGAAATGGAAAAGACAGCAGCTGCTTTTGATGACATCAATTGCAACTCTTGCAGATGGTGATGAACAATGTGAAATCAGTGTTTCCCAAAACCATTTTGTAACTGAGGATCTTTACTGTCTGATTTGCCACCAGCACTCCAGTAAAAACATGTAGATTTATGCTGTAACAGTACAGTTGGCCTCTGTGAGATAAAATTCATTGGATTCTTTCTTTCAGAAATGTGCTAAAGTGGCTGACGTCTCCAGCAGATACTGTAGATAAGTGATACTGATATCGTTCTTACAAATATGTGCAGGACATTGAAGCAGGGAGCAAATTTCTTAAAAAACAAACAAAACCTAGCTGTGCCAGCAAAATTTTGCTGTCTTGCCTGGGGATTTACAAGATTGTACTTGCTTAATTTTTTCTTTCACCTTGGCTGTCTCAGTCGTTCCACCTGGTGCCACCGTGTCTCTTTCACTTATTCTCAGTAAAAATGAATCCTTCAAGGATGTTTCTAACACTTCCAGCAGTACAGGGCAGGAGAAATTTTTCCAGTGTTTCTGAAATGTGATCTGAGGTGTCAAAAACAATCATCTGCCCAGGGCATGGTATTGCTACTCCTTGCTAAGCATTTTGTCTGTGCTCAATAAGATAAAAATAGGGTGCCTTTTGCTGTTTTTATGGCAGTAATTCTACTATATTGGGTAATAATTATATTATCCAGAACATAAATAAAAAATAAAGAACAATAAAGAGCATTTACTTAATTTGCCCTTTGAAGAGTGCCAAATGGGTCTCCTGAAAGAGCAACAAAGCACCTGAAATATGCCAGCAGGCTGATCTTTTCTGTTCTTGGCATGGATGTTACAGTAAAGAACAGGGCACTTTGAATGGAGAATAATGTACTTTTTTATACATTCCTGTACATTAAAGCTTGAATTTTGGTTAGATACTAGTTATCACACAGTCCTGGGACATAAAAGTCAGGGGCATTAGGAGAAAATGGAAGGTAACAGTATGTGGAAGAGATTATTTTATATTATTGTGTGTAATTATTGCTGCTGTGCTCACATTATAAACAGATGTTGAAAAATGGGAAGAGTTTCAAAAACTAAATACTCAAGGCCTCAGAAACTTGCACTTCAGTGAGACCCCAAAGCAGCACAATCTATTTAACTGATCAAAGAGACAGTTAAGAAGGGAGTCAGTAGTTATCTGCATAGAGAGGAGATTTTTTATGGTAAAGAGCTCTTTCATCTAGCAGAGAGTGTTATAACAAAATTCACTGGTTATGAGTGAATGCTGGATAAATTCAGCTTGAAATTAAGGTTCAGGTTTGTAAATAAAGGCAGGTAGCTGTTGGAGCAACTCCACGGGAGATAATGATGAACTCACTTGGTCTCTGTAAATCTTTAAATTGGGATGTGTCTTTGAGGTGTAAATGGTTTAGCCCATCCAAAGCCGAAGGAGGAATTATCTGAATCAAACTCTATGGTCTGCATTGCATAGGAGGTCAGAGTGGAGAACATTTTCTGTCCCTCCTGGATCTAAAATCTATGAACCTAGAACTAGAAGATTTAAGGGACTGTTTTTAACACATATCACAGGTCTTTAACACGGTTTTGACAGAATAAAGTGTCCTTTAAGTGAGAGTAAATGTAATTTATGCACACTTAAAAGGCACTTTACCTTGCCTGAGTTGTGTGAAGAGGCCTTATAATAATGACAATAAATCCACAGTTGTTTGGGAATAAAAGGGATCCTCACGATTATCTAGTGTGACTTACCGCATAACACAAGCTATAGAACTTCATACAGTATTTCCCAAATCAAACCCAATGATGTGTGCTTGATCTTTAAGAAAGGCATTGTTTTTTATGTCTTCACATCAGCTTCATGGTTCCCTGTGCTTGAAATCTAGCGCCCCTCTACATTTCTTTTTCAGAGAGAAGCCTGTTAGGAGAAAAGGCAAAAAATTTTCACTAGCTTTGGCATTCACTTACCGTAGACAGACTCTATCATCTGGTGAATTTTGAGGGAAATGGAAGTAAAAAGTAGGTGATCTGCTTTTAACAGAAGGATTGAAAAAATGCATTTTCTCCAATGCACTAATTTTCCTCCAAATGACCAAAATGCATTGGGCTAGGTCAACATATTAAAATGTGCAAAGATGACTAATTGTACAGAGAAGAGTGCTCTTCTTGAGCCTGATTACAAAGCTAGCTTTGACTGAGTTACAAAGCTTAGTACATCAGAGTCAGAGCCAACAATGTAAGTGGTTTTGAATAGCCATCTCAGCACTTCCAAGGAAAGACCTCAGTAACACCTACATTTCAAGTTCTGCTTAGCATTACTACCTGCAAGTGCATACAGTGGTGAGGGCTTACTGTACATCAGTAGTTATTCCCTGAGCTCTCAATAAACTGGGTGACAGTAGCTGCTTGCTGTTTACTAGTCTCAGCAGCACTTGAGTGTGTGGGACCATCTGGACATTTCTCAAAAGCAGGAACCCTTTCTCCTCTGCTACTTTAGACCATTGTTCAATTTTGCCACATTAAAAATAGCCAACTATTTGTTGGCTGGTGTGGCGGATGAATGGCACGGACTCAGGAGGGTTTGCATCCTGAGACCTTTATTATTTATTTCTGAGCATATTTAAAAAGTTAGCTGCTTCAGTGGTTTCACAGACACACGTTGCTAAGCCAGTCATCATACGGATTATGTCACAGGGAGCCAATCATTGCACCGATCACGCACGCAGCGGTCACGCCTTGTACTCTGCTACTTGTTTGGAAAGGCTGTCTTGCCCTTAACCTTGGTTCCCACTGGCTTCTGCTAGTTTATCTGTACTTTCTCAGGACGTATCATTCCCACCTGCACCGGTGTCCTTGGGTATGTTTGTCTGAGGCTCCTGTTGCTTGCTACTTGCAACTTTCCACCAGTTTAACCCTGTCATGGCCCTCCACAGGCTGGTACTAAAAGGAGTTTACCTTGGTTTCATCTGGTTTGGTTTCTCCATCAGGGGATTGGTAGAAGTAAGTGATGTACAAAGTGCATTGTGCCTTCAGGATGGACCTTAAAGCTAACAGGATATATGTCCACAATGGCTTGGGGTGACTCTTTCCTTAATTTTTTCACCACCAGATTTGCAGAAAAGTAGAAATTTATCCCACCGCCTGTAGGCATCTAACTTATGTGAGATTTAGAGTTTCTCTGTTCTAAAGGACAGTGGAAAACAGAGGAACATAAGGATCTTTTGTGCATGCAGTCCCACCATCATATCACATAACATTGTCTTATGATGTCTTACAATGTCTGAGGCATTCTACAGTTGCCTTAATAAATTATCAGCTTTAGGATTATGTCCTATGTCAGTTCTGTGCATTCGATCAGTTCATCTCCTCCTGAATGTAGTCACCATACTGTCAGAGCTGGATCAGGCTCTAAGATAAAAATTTGATGGCATTAGTTGGGCCCACTAAAGTTTATCCAAATCTACTGACTGGTGAGCATGGGTAGAAAATACAGCTTGAGTGGGACTGGCACGAGCATTCCACACATTCACAATGCAAAGTAGGAGCTTTTGCACTTGTAATGCTTCACAGACTCATTCACACCACTCTTATCGTAAAGTCGACGTTGGGATAGTGTTCCCACAAAAACAGCAATAGCCATTAGATCATTTGTATTTACTAACAGGTAGAATATGTATTAATATGGAGAATTGTTTCCTCATGTGCAGGGAACAAGTATTTAAAACACGGAAGTAAACTCTTTTAGAAAGACTATATTCATCCAGTACCTATATTTTATGGTAAGTTTTGTTTGTCAGTTTCCAAAGGATGAGCAGGAAGTCCTTGGCCCTGCACAGGTCTCAAACACTTACAAACACTAGTCAAACACTTACACAGAATGACCAGGGGGGACAGGGTTGTGTGGATGAAGGGTTGTGAGTTGACTCTTCCAAGCATAATTACCCATCCCTTTTATCCAGTGCTTTGTTTTCACAACAATATGCCAGACTGTCTGGCACAGGCCCACAAACATGGATCCATGTTTGGCAACAGGCTTCTCTGCTCAAACATCATTTTCAAGGAAGAAAAAATGAACTTAAATTTAATCTTCTTATTTAATTTATTTTAGGCCATTTACTTACATTAAACCTATTTTAGTTCTGTGAGTGTGTCTTGTCTCTCTGCACTGGTTTCTAAGTAATAAGCTTTTTTGCAGAAGGAATTGACTTTATCTAGTGTCCAAAAATAAATACTTGAAAGAGTCTTGTGAGCAGGAATATTGGAATCCATATTATGCTGAAAGTTATTTTCTGAAGTCAAGAAACAATACCTACATCAGCAATAATACTTATTGGCTGTCCACCATGTGCTCTCCTGAAGCTGAAGGAAGTTGTGAAAAAGGTTAGGCTCAGATTTGTAAATGGGAACACAGTTTCAGCTATAAATTTCTTGACCTTTCCCACCACCGCTGAAGAAGGCTGGAAATTACAATCAAGTCCATGGGGAAGTATTTAACTGGAGCAGCACTTTCACCTGGTGCTATTGGATATGGATATCTGTATTTATAGGAAACACGAGAAAAGGAGGCTTCTTTCCCTTATCAGGGTAGTACCTAAAACAAGCAACTTTTGCTGTGAAGGTCTGTAAGACCTTCACCAAACATCATCTTCACAAGTATGGTAACTACTTGAAGATGGGGAGAAAAAAATTTCTACACAAGTGAAAACATCACAGAGTACACACTGGAATGAGTTCTCATCTGAACTAGATCTTTGAATATTTTTAATGTATTAATAAATATAAGACATAATATTAAGATCATTTATTTTAATTAACTAACTAGACTAGTTTGCTTATCTTTTTTTTCTATCTATTTGTGTAGTCAAGGCATTGTTGTTATTGTTGCATGTTTTGAAACTAGTTTTTCAAACCAGCTGTTAAAATAGTAGATAGATAAAAGAATAAAAAATGGTCATAAAGACTATGTTACATAGAACTTGAAAATCTCAAAGGATAAGGATTATTGATGAACTTTTGAAGTGTTGCCAAACATTATTACCTCAGTGATGTTTAAGAATTTAATGCACAGACAGGATGCTTTGTGAGGCAAAATTCAATAAATCTTGCTGAAAGTTTCTGAATCCCTGATTAGTGGAGTACTTTGCAGAGGCTTTCACCTAGAGGTCTCTATGGGACAGAAAACTGTAATACACTTCTTAGCAAATCCTCATGAACTTTCCTGGAGTAGCTCTCAAACAAAAACAGTCAAAGAAAGGTCCTGTCAGTGACTGGGACATCTCTCCATTATAATGTTTTCTCCATCTTTCTCAGCCACTTTAAAACACTGATCCTTGATGCATAGCATGCTGAAAAAGAGCTTGGAGTTCTTTGCAGAAGTGCTTTCTTTCCTTATGCCAGCAATCTGCTCTGTGATATCTGCAGCTTTTAAATCTAGCCATGTGCAACCTGCCCCCTTTTTTGGCTGCAAGGTGTAACTTGCTGGGTATTGTTTAGTATGGCAGTTCATATGCATATAACAGATGAACAACTTGCAAAAAGCGCAGTCCTTAGTACAACTTAGAAATATTTGAAGAAGTAGATAATGCACAGAAAAAAAAAAGTTTTATTGATACGGAAGACAATGGCTGTCTTTGAAGAATAAATGATTGAGTTGTTTTAGCTCTGCACATTTCTTCAAAGCTGCAAGAAAAATTATATTTTAGTGTTATGATAAAAATCATGTGTCAATAGCCGGTGCTTCTGAATCAATCAGCCAGACTCTGATGGCAGGGCACAGAGGCTGTGCTATGCACCAGAGAAGTTCAGCAGTAAGATGCTTTCTGCATATTTATATGCATGACACAGTTAGCTACTCAGGGAGACTGTCATAGTGATTTATACCTTGTGGATTATATTCATATTTATTATTACTACAACTGCATAGATGTGCTTGCTTTTTCACAGAAATATAGTCCATGAAACCAAATTCATGTTTCCAAGTTTTATAATTCATACATTCTGAAAAACTAGATAAAAATTATTTAAGTAAATACTTCCCAAATAATTAGTTATTCTGCAAAAGAACACTCAATGGATTCTCAATCATTCACTAGTAATTCACTTTCAGCCTTTTATTGAAAACTTTCTGCTACCATTGTCTAACTTTTAAGCACTCTTCATATGACATATACTTGCTTTCTGTATTGAAAAAGGAATGCCATATGACCAAGCTTCAAACAGCTGAAACGCTGAAAAGCTGAAAAGATAAAAAATTCTTAGATAAAAGCTGGTAAAATATAATGGGAACATAGAGAAAGAAATCTGTCTGATGTTTGTCCAGAAAAATCTGTGTTCAGAGAAACTGAAATGTCAATGAATTGAAGAAAAATTTTAATGGATAAGAAATAACCATGCTACTCATTCCTTCTATAACATTTAAATGGGAGATATATGTACTTCTATTTGTCTCCCAAACCACTTTACCAGACTGCTTGTAAAGGCATTTTAAAGTGTGGTAGAATGAGACCAAAATATTTTGGTCCTCTAGCGATTTAGAAATAGGGGATGAAAAAATCAATAAATATCTACTAAGGTAACGGGTCTCATCAAAGGAAAATGGCATACATATTTGGCCAATGCTTCAGTTCAAAACAGGATAGCAGGTCACCAAGATAACCAAAGTGTTGATATTCTACCATTGCTACTTGGAAATTTTTTTCTGTAATGAAAAAAGCAAAGGTTATATTTTATACAAAAAATAACACATACATGTCTCTAATTACTATTTAAATACATGTTTATAATGTGGCACAGCTTATGCTACATAGAATGGTTCAGCCATTTTGTTGTTTTTGCATGCTTTTCAGGATTTCTATTTTAAGCAGTATAACCTCCTTGTATTTTGAAGTTCACATGCTCAGCATGTTTAGGTTGAATGAACAATAAACAAAACACATTTCAGACAATTCTGTCAGCTCCTTGGAGGACTTTGAAGTATTAAATGAACATTTCACTAAGTAAGAGTAGGTGTGAAATGAGATGTAGCTTGTCTCATATGATTGTGCAGATTATCATTTCTATGTTCTCCTTCCTCCTTATACAAAAATTAACAATATGACACAGATATGACACAGTAACCTTTTTTCAGCCTTGATGGAATAGCGAGTACACGCTGCTGCTTGGTTGGTTTGGGATGGGGTGCAGGTTCACAGCACAAGGAGCCACAGTGAGTTGTACTACGATAAGAAGTGCTAAAAAAAGGGTACAGCCTTGCAGTTTTTAGCCTCTTTACGGACCCTTATACCTCCCCCAAGGAAATATAAACACCACTGTAGTGGATATAAGTCTAATGATAATAGGCTTGCTTTTCTTAGTTACACTGCACCTTAGAAGTCATCCACAGATTCCCATAAACACACACACTGCAGATCATGCGATAAATCTCTAGAGTTTATTACAATAATACGACAATATAGAAAAGTGGACCAAATCACTGGGTGAAGGATTATTACAGCTGAAGTTTAATGTTTGGCACTCCCCTAACCCTCAGCACAGCCTCCTGCAAGGACTTGCACATTTGTGTATGAAATTTTTTTTTCATCTTAATCCTGCCTAAAAAATGTCTGGCTACAGTCCAGGTTTCCTGGCATTCTTCCTGAGGCTGCTGTGGCGGTGCCGGAACAAAGATCTCTGTTATGAAAAATGAGAAGGTTCTATGACTTCTGAAGAAAAGAGGGAGCTTAGAATAAATTTTGCACTAGGTGGAATGATGAGACCCTCCTAGCCTTTTGATAGTGCACTCCCTTGTAAATCTTTATAATGCTTTTTTTCTCTCTCTGTCTTACCTTTCCTCTGTGGTACTTTTCACTGTATCTATTTGTGGATCCTTCTCCTTGTAGCTCACACACCAGTAAATGAAGACAATTAGTTAATGATAACCAGTGATTCATCCATGCAGTCAGGTTATGTGTATATTTGCAAATGAAAAAGATGTCATGAGACAAAGAGAAAAACAAAAACTCTATGTCCAGCTGCATGACCTTTGCCTTAGGATTCATTAGTGAAAGCATCATGGTAGAAGCAGGAACAGGAGAGAAAGGTCTCCCAAGAAACCAACTGCTACTGTTTTATGCTGTTTGTACCACCACAGCTTTGGGGATGGAGGCATATCTGGTTCAATTCCACATTCTTTCTTCTTCCTGTCCATTACATTGTATTTCCTCCTCTTTCCCCACCACGGCCATGGTCCCATGTGAGGGTCTCCAGCTTCACAAAGTACTGATCCAGATTGCACTTTTAATATCCATAAGCAGTAGAAAATGTTACTAAGTTGCAGGGAGGGACAAGGTACAACTTGTGCCTGCCTTGGGTACAGCTCCTCCTGGACCAAGATCAGGGCAGATCAGCATGGTTGGTGACCTGCTGGTTAATGCAGAAGACAACCAGGACATTCATAAGGGATAAATGGTAAATCACTGCCCCAGGCAGGGATGCAGAGAGATGCTCTGAGTTCACCTCCCCTCCGCCACCCGTCACCCCCCCAACCTTCTTGAGCCTCAGGGTGAAAGACAGCATCTGACTTTACAACAACTAAAATGCATGTCAGTACAACTATACAGGAGAACAGGATTTTTCTTCCTTTGTACTTCATAAATATGTCCTGCTGCTCACTGTATGTGAAATGTGGAAGCATGATTACCTGACTGATGAAGAAAAAATGCCACACTTGAACAATTTCTTTGAATAATAACTGTAATACTTTAGTTGTTGCCTAGAAGAACCAGTTCTTTACACAGTCATTCAACTTTCTGGGGCTCTTTTTTGACTGGAAAATAAGAGATGGTCAAGAGATGTTTTAGGCTCAGATAGCTGCAGCATCAAATTCTGTGACACCTATCCCAGACCCAGGTAGAGAAGAAAAATTTCTCTTTTCTCTGACTCTATTGATTTAGTCTGAGCTAGACATGAATGAACATACACCAGTTATTTAGTCTAATTATACTGACTCTGCTCATTTTATTTTTCAGTGTGTCTGCAGGAAAAGATGTCTAAAAAAGTGCTGTACCAGAATGAATCTTTCCAGTGGTCTTTGTAACTACACAGCGCCTCATTTATTTTTGCTATTGGAAAGATCAATAGTTCATTTTGACATAAAAGAAAAATGGACTGTGTATGTGGCCATAACTATGAAGAATTGGAAGTTTAAATGAAGAGGCTAGTCTTTCTTACTGGATTAAGAACAAATTGATATAATTTAATGACTAAAGGAGTCATCATACTGTTCTTGAGAAAAAATATTTGGAGTTGTATGTCTGACTTTTTTCTGAGTTGATATTTTTAATAACCACATATTGAACCTGTTTTCCTACACTGTTTTCTGTGCCAAACCAGATTATTTTATTTATCTTGGTGCAAACTATCAGAAAATTCATACATACACTAGTATGACAGTTCTCAAAAGCAAAATAAAAACAAACAAAATCCCAAAGTTTATTAAACAAAAATAATAAACCTGATTGTAAACACAGCAAAATGAAAAGTGCTAATATTTATAGTCATATCTAACTGGACTTGCATTTACACTTTCTCTAAATGTATCTCTTTTAAGGCAATTTACATGATTATGAAGTATCTTTTAATTAAGACACAAGTTTCCATTTAACATAAAAGTGGCATTCTAAGAAATGAACCGTGCTTTGTGACTGTACTTCCATTGGTGTCAGCACCTATATTCTAATTCTTCTGGAAGAGGAGAATTTCTTTTAACTCACCAGCCTTAACTAATCAAGAAATATAGTCGTTGGCTGTCAGCTGAATGCGCTACACAAAGTTGTGATGTTTCAAAGTTAAAAAATAAAGTAAATCCCTGGCAAATTAAAAAAAAAAATCTCTGTTCAGTGTTCTTTTAATCTGAATCTGAGATAAAGCTCAGAACCAGGGGGACATAATGGCATACAATTATCCTAAAAGCTTTTCCAGTTTATATTTTTCTGATGTAGGTCCAACTTCTTAGAAGGATGTTGGCTTGAGGGTGTTGCCTTCTATTCTTGTTCAGGTAAAAATACTGAAATACTGATCTTAATCCTACCTGTCTGTGTATTTGAATGTACTTGTAAAATATTCAGAGAAGCTAAGTAATGTGTAATACTTCTGCTGATCTCCCAGAAAAAGAATTCTCTGCAAAAGCATCACATTTAGTGAAGCCCTAAAATGCTTGGACATAAGTAACTAAGGATAAGTACAAAGGGTTTATCTAGTGTAGGACAGTTAAGCAGATCGATAAAGACCATTAGCTGTTTTAATTAAAAATAGACAATAGACAGCTTCCAAGTCAAAATTTCAACAACTCCACTTATCTCTCCAGACTAGTCCTTCCAGAAGAAATAGTACTTTACAAATATGAAAACTCATTGATTGTCATTATTAACAAAGAAGTGAACCAATGAAACTTTAATCAACGCCTCTATGGCTTCAGGAGATAATCAAAATCAGTAATTTTGGTTATGCGCTTGCTTTTGATACTGTATCATATTTGTTTCTTGTTAGAGTTGCATTGATATTCCATCACACAACAAGTTTTCAATTGCTTAGCATGCTAACGAGGCAGCACTGTAACAAAGGATGCAGGCAATTAAGCAGTCAACACAGTGAGAGGCATACAGCTTATACCATGTCACTTTTCTTAGATAATGCTATTGATGAGGTCCATATATATGAGTCTGCACATACCTTAAAGCAGAATTATTGAGCAGTACTTAAGAATTCTAAAGCTAGCAAAGTCACGGGCTCATTTTCTCGCTATTATCATCTTGTTAATTCACCACTCCTTAAAAGAGGTTGTTTATTTTGCTATTTAGGAGGTAAGTATGTGTTTATCCACCATTGACCTAGAAACACATGAAATATGTTGGCTTTTTTCACACCAGAAATATTTATGTGAACAGCTTCCATCATGCCTAAAATTTGCCGAAGAAATGGAAGTGCTGAAATCTTGTTATCCCTTCATTAAAATGTTCAAAGGGTTGGCAGGATTCATTAATGCCATTTCCGTACTTCTCAGAGACTTTCGTAATGTAAATGGAGAGATTTCATAAACATGCATACCTGTTTCAAAAACTAATTTAGAGTTACAATTCAAACTCAGGCAACTTTTCACCTTAAACAGTGCTTAGACCAGCCCTGCATATAACAACCTGTATGCTCCTTCTCTGACCATATCTGATCATGCCTCTTGCACACTTTGGCTATACCATTAATGGGGAAAAAACACAATGAATAATGCAAGTGTCATTCATTCAGTGTAGTAACCCTGGACAATACTCTTGCTGCACCTCCAAGAATCAGAGAAAATAACAAGCTGACAGCTCTTAGTTAAGTGACGGGGCCAGTCCAGAGGTCTCCAAGTTAGACATATTGACCAGGCTTATTGCCTTCCCCTTTCAAATAGAGTCCAAAACTGGCAATCAGCACTCCTGTTCTCTACGGGTTAACAGTCTCAGGGGCAAATTTTTTTCTGTCACTCTTTCCTTTCAGTCCCCAAGCTCTAAAAGTTCTCTTCTCTCTTGCAGCTTGGAGATATTTCCTTGGAGTGAGTGAGGATAGGCAGTAACAGGCTGTGTGTTCCCAAAAACTGTGATGGCTTTGTGCCTAGCAGCCGCAGCCAGTGGGCTCCCATTGTGCAGCTACAAGCTGAACTGAACTGGGGGCAGCCTCCTGCAACCACAATGGTCCTACAGCCAAGTCTCCCTTCTTCATGTGAGCACAATGTCTTGGGGAAAGTGCTCTGCTGCCCAGGTTGGGACTGCTCTGAGAAGTGAAGCATTCAGAAATTTGGGGAAGGAGCAGAATATCCTCGTGGCACAGTGCAGGGCTTGGGGCTTGGGGAGGGCACTCAGTCATTTCAGGACACCAGTGAGGGGCAGAGGGAGCAGCGGAAGCTGGGGAGCAAGGACTGTCCCTTTTGCAGGTGGAAGGCAATTTGTATTTTTCACTCAGGGGACTGGAGATGGTGATGGAGGAGTTTGTCTGACATCCCTCTCTTTCCAAAGCTTTGGGGGCTACAGTAGACAATCCTTCCCTGTTCAGTGCCAGGACCTATGATTTGTCCCATGGGTGAACACTTACCACTAGTTTTTCACACAGCTGAGGACTCTGCTCTTTTTCTTTAAAACAGTGGTAGTTACCTTTAGTACCGTACACTGCTCTTCTCCATCTGCAAATGTTCAAACCCATTTATCCAAGGTGTGTGTTCTCACCATCACATGACTAAGCTGGGGAAGGGGGTGGGGGATGACTCCTGATTTTTCCTATTGCATCCATGCCGGTGCAGTGAAAGAAATACAGAACTGGTAGTGAGGTGCAAGGAGAGGCTGCCTGAAGGATGTGAAATCTGCAGCCTAGAGGTTACACTTGCGTGGAAGTGGGAAGTTTGGAGCACTGGTCCCTATTACCAGGGTTATTGCTAGGGGTTTTAGGTATCTCCAGAGTTAGGCTGATGCGTAAGGTACTTTCAGGATCACTTCAGATTTCTAAATTCTGCCTGAGTCCTGTTTTAGATACCTTCTTTCTTTCACATGTGTGTTATATCCTTATATCATGGGCACAACAGAACTGGCTTCCAAAGGAAGCTTTCAGCTGTGGATTTGCTGGCCTCTGGGAGACAATACGGGTGTCGCTTTAAGAGAAGGCAAAGGAAGAGAAGCAAGGCTATAGAAGAACAGCTCTGTTTTATTTCCACCCAGAGCGTCAGAGCAGCCTACACACTATTTGTTCTTTCCTGTGAGACGCTCTGGCAAGACTTAGAGATGGACTGGTTTTTCCTTTACGTTTTTCTGATGGACTATCAGAGCTTCTTTTCAGCAGCCCTATTTATTAGAACATGGTGTCTGTTATCTAAACAATACCCTATTGTTGCTACGGACTGAAAGGAGTAAGGGAGGCACTCATTTGGGCTGCTTCATACCTCATAGCTTTAAAGAAATTGCTCATGTCTTGGTAGGGCTGCAGGTCATCAAACATGACTGAGTGGTACAGTGTGTTGAATCAGAAATCGATCACTTTGGCAATCACTGCTGAGCTCACTATTCCACTTAATCAACAACCTTTTGCTGACAAGTCAGCATGCTAAGATGGTACTAGTATTATTTCAGCATCATTTGTCATTTGCTTGTGTTCATTTAACGGCATGAGATCTGCTCCCTCTGCAATTCTTATTGCTCATGATGCTTAGCAGAACATTCTTCAGAGCTCCTCATTTTAAAAGTCAAGTAGCCATTGACCTTGCTTAACAGAGGTACATTATTGTAAAATATTCTAAACATTTACTACTTCCATAGTCTCTTAATCTATATTACCCCTCTCCAAGCTCTGACCTTACAAAAGATAGAAAAATATTTTCATCACCCATTTTACAAAAAAGGAAACTGAAGCATGGAGCAGTTAGTAGTGCAGTCATGGGGCTAGCTATCGGCAAAGCAAGGATTAGTACCCAGGGCTCTAAAACCCAGACTGAAGTGCCTACAAAAAGAAGAGTGGGGAAACCAGTGAAAAGAAATATAGCTAAGTAATGAAAGGTTGTTGGGTTTTTTTTCCTCTGGTGACATAAAGGAGGAATGTGATGGAGTGTACAAAGCAAGAAATGTTGATGCTCATCGACTCAATTAGTCTTGGGACCCTTTCTTTTTAAGGACAATTGAGACAATTCTTTTTAAGGGGCAATTTCCAGAGAAACAAGGATAAAAATAATTGAAACTTAGACCTTCACAGACCATCTCACTGAAGAACTTGAATGGCTGGTGAGCAATTTACCAGTCCATTCGTTTATAGTCTCTTCCATCTAATGGGCAGCAAAACTACTCCTCAAAAATTGCATTAAGTTTTATAATTACTATTTATTGGCTTCCTGGATCCACTCCTCCCAGCCTGTTCCATCTCTTGAGTAATTCATCTTCAAAATCCCTCTTTTTGGATTATGTATTGCTCTAATCCATCATCAGAGAAGCGAATTAGTGCAATACATCATAAAGGAGTTGCTATTCTATTACTCACTAATGTAACCACCTGACAACAGCATCTTGGAAATGCTCCAGTTTTATATCTAATGTTTGGCTTTAGCATTTTAGTATTTAAGTTTTTTTTTAAAGGGTTTAACCAAGAAAGAGACATTGTGAAAGCAATGGATCTTTAGTGGAAGAAGCTATTGATTCCAGTGAGAATTTTATTTGAATAAAGTGAAGTGAAAATGATTTATATAATATATCTTAGGAGATAGTATCACAATGAAGGTGTGAAAATGTAAGAAAAATATTTCAGCTTTTGCTTTGAATTCCTTTGCTCTTTGGTGGTGCCAAATCTTAATATCATTTACGCATAGATATATACAAGAAACCAATCTCACCATGCACTTGCACAGAACCCTGCATGGCTGGATCTCTGTGGTTGTGTTAAAATCAGCATATTGAACTGTACCATGGCATGGGCACTGGATGTTGACTGCAACAGTGCCGTGTCAGAATAAGTCCTTGGCATGGTTTTGGCCTAGGCCGCCAGCAATACTTCGGCCCATGCTGGGATTTATTGTGGTCAAGGAGCCATTCCCAAAAAGCAGTTTGAATACACCCACTCCATTTCAGAGGCTAAGAGAGTTTAGTAGTATGAATATGGCTAGATCATGCCAGTCAGCCGCTTTACTAATATAGATATGACTACTGGTCCTGCCTTTCCAGCTCATTCAAAGGCATCTCTGCTTGCCTGTGTCTCCCTCTCCTGCCTCAAGGACACCAGCTGCCCGCTGCGGCTGCTGTCGTAGTTCCAGGCAGAATTCTCTGCACGTAAGATTTCATCTCAACTAACCTGAGGAAAGTAAGAGCCAAGTGCTCAAAACTTCTTGAAAGAGCAATATTTAAAGAATTGAGAAACAGTATCTAGTAAGTAGCTTAAAAACAGTACCTGGTATTTTACAAAACTATTAACCCAGTCAGCATGTTTGTAAATTCTGATATGTTAAAAAAGATATTGAACTGCTTAATTATGAGCTTGCTGTAATTGCTTATGCCTTTTTTCCTATATCTTTATACATATTTCAGTATTGTTTTGAAATTACATTGTGCAGAACAGAGGAAAGAGTAGGCAAGGATCCACCATAATTGCTATGCAGTTTCTCAGCCAGAGTTCTTTGAAGACAGAAATCTCCAAAACATACTTTTTAAAAATGAGCATGCTTTTCAACGTGGAATGTTTATGTGTTGGATTTTTGCTTTAGAATTATCAGTTGAGTATCATTATTTCTTGATTATGGATTTACTTAATAAATTCCAGATACGAAGTACATCTGCAATCTCTTGACTTGAATGAATACTTAAACTCTGTCACACATTGAAGTACACTACTAACTTGCTACAGGTCACCAATTAAATGTTCACTTTCCTAGACATAATTTTCTGTCTATGTATCCAATTTGGGGTATTCTGAGGAGGCCTTGTTTTAGATTTCAGGGCTTTTTTCACTGGGGGCAACAACAGACCCAAGGTTTTGCTGTTCAAATCCTAGTCTAGATCCCTGCAAAATTAAAGTAATTTGTCATAATACTTTTTCAGTGTGTTTGTTCTCCACAAATAATAAAAAAGTCTAATTCTAACCTGGACTGAATTTTTATGCTCCAGGTACCAGGATCCAGGAAAACAATTGGTAGACAGAATTTCAGCTAAGGCAAGATTGCAGTGAGAAGAGGGTCACGCGTGTTGGTGGTGGCAGGGGAGAGGATGCTGCACGGTGCTGCTGAGATGAAGTGGAGCACACAAGTGAGTTATAAGTCCTTTCCTCCAAGTGTACATGGAATTAATGGTCATAAATACCCCAAGCTTTGCAGTGAGAATGGATCCGGTTTATATCAAGTCACACTGAATTGGTATAAACTAGGATTTGAAGGAGTTGTTTTATTTATTTAATTTTTAACAAATACCTCATCCCTTTCCATTTGTGTGTAGGAATGAGGATGCAATTAGAAGATTGACCAAATGTACTAAAACAGAGAGAAAATAATATACTGTAGCTATCCTGATATTGTCATCTATGATATCCTTAGCATTCTGAAGATTTTTAAGACTATTCAAAGTTCTGACTGAGTTGCCTACATCCCACAGGGACCATTTGTAAAACAAGATGATTGCAACTTAATGAAATTGTCCTGCAGCACTTAAAAAAAAAAAAAGAAATTAATATATCATGAAAATAGGGCTCAAGGATTTTGAAAAACAATAAATCTCTCCATACAAAGATTGTGTTCAACTAGTATAAGCTGCCTGTGCTTTGAATTAGTCCCATATATGTGACTATTCTCTGGTAATATATTGTTGCCGTGCTGTTCTGTAGTTTACTGCTATAAAGAAACAAAGCTCTAAGTAGGCCCAGGTTTCAGCCATATAAAAAGTTTCATTTAAACACAGCATTTGTTATTCTTATCCTCAACCAGCTGCAGATAAGGGTAAAGATAAAGATTAATGAATTAAATCCAAATGTAAATGGTATCAATAGAATGCATAATTTCCAGTGAGAATGTGAATTAATTCTCTTCATGGGAAAAATACCTAAATAACTTGTGGCAAGTTATTAAGTCTTCCTGTCCCTTGTGGTATAGCTTCTATAATGCATGGATTTCATTAAAGGATTTGCATAAATATAGATCATCCATGGAAAATGATTAATCCTGTTACCTGTTTACCTGTTTTGTGGCCTGAAGTCCATATTGTGTTGTATTATATTAAATATGCCTCATAAATAATAATAGTCCAGCAAAAAATGCCTGTGGGAAAGGTAAAATTTCTCATTTTGTTTTTCTTTTTTAATGCAGTATTTAGCACTCTTCTCTGTGTGTTTGTGTGTGTGTGCATGCGTGTGTGTGTGTGTGTGTGTGTGTGTGTGTAAGTAGGCAGCTATGTCCTTAGCATAAGGTCATAGTTAAAGTAGTAAAAAACAGACATTAATAAGTGAGGCCAGTCATAATCCATTGAACTCTGTGAGAGATTTGCCATTGATTTCACTGAAAGCAAGGTCAAGCCCATTGAGTTTCAAGATAATTCTTGTAAAGTATCCGTTAAACAATGGAACAGATCATGAATAACTGGACACTAAGAGGCTTTAATTTATCATTACCTTAATATTTTAAATAATCCTAGATGCAAACAATACTCAAGAAAAAAAAGCATTAAAGTTTGTTTGTAGTAAAGTACATTGTATCTGCCTGTCATTAAATCATTATCCTAGCTAAATCTGAATGAATAGCAGTTTATACCAGTAATTCTAGAGGAACTTAAAGCAATAGATAATTGTTCTGCAGACTTGCCAGAAATTTTAGGTAAGTAAATATACGACCATCAGCAAAATATGTCTGTGAAGAGAGCAGACTAACAAATAAATTAGATAAAGAGAAAGCCTGTATGTCTTTTTAGGTTTCTTTGAGAAAATGTTAACTTTCTCCAAGAATCATAAATTCATTAATATCCTGTACTGAATGGATGATGAAGGAATTCAACTTCATAAGGCCATAAAGTAAGATAATGAGTTAATTAAAAACTGTAAAAAAGAGCCTTTATTTTCCCTTACTTTGGAGAAAGATGCAGAAAAAATAGCTGTGTAAAAGTTGTGGATTCCCACCTCATCCCACTCTTTTGGCCATGACTCTTCCGATGTCAAAGGCTCACCTGCTCCTGCTTGGCCCTTGACATTGGACTTCCTTGCTCGCTCCTCAGAGAGCGCTCTCCACCACGCTGCCACTCACACACAGCGGTGACTTTTCGGGAGCAGCTGTAGCGCTGCTTGCTGCGTGTTTCTCTTTTGGCTTCCCTCTGTAAATTCCTCCTTTTCCCTAGGTTCTACGACATGGGTGGCGACCATGACCAGAGGTCTGCCACGATCTCCAACCCTGCTCCACTGTGTACACCCACACAGAGGAGAAGAGGTCAGCTCACTCTAGGAGGAGCTAGGACCACCACTCATGTCTAGGGCAAAAGGAAGGTGCACAGAGGGATCTTCTGGTGACAAGCGCTCAGGAAGGCAGCTGGAGGAGGGACACAGCAATGGGGCAGCTGAAGTAGCAGGTCCTGGGGTGCTCCAGGACCTGGGATGCTGCAGGACCTGGGATGATGCAGGACCTGGACTACCTTTGTCCAGTTGCATGCACAGCTCCTTCAGCGAACCACCAACATCAGCAGCTCCGTCTATGCTTTTGGGGGGAAAAAAGGGTGTCAAAAATGCATGTCCTGTCTCCTGACAGAGCACAGGGCTCCTCTTTCAGGTTCAGAGCATATGTGAGAAGGCGTGCGGGACTTCTGTGGTGACCTCCAGGTCCCCCCGTTTCTAGTGCTTGCCAGGCTCTCTGAGGTAGGTCTGGGTTGGCCCCCAGGGAACTGGGACCACACAGTGCTCATCTGGGTGAATTTTTGGACATCCTCAGACACATGCTCACTATCAAATCTCTGGGCAGTGACAGTATGACTGCCAAATTTTGCCACACAAGTTTTACCATCCTCGGTCCTGCCGTCAGCACTGTCTGAGCCACATCCAAGGAGTGCTCCCCTCTTTGCACAGGAAGGTCAAGATAGCCCTCCAGCTAAAAAAGGAATATTTCTGTGACCAGAGGAACTGGACTGGAAGAGTTTTTTGTTTTATTATTTTCCTCATATTTTAGCTGCCTTCAGACAGCTCTCTTAAGACAAAAAACAGTCCTATACACTGCATTAGGAAGTTTTGGATTTTTTTCCTTGACAATCCCCAAAAGTGTTATAAAAGTGATACTCAGAATTAAGCCTGTCTGTTTGTTTGTTTGTTTTGACTGACATTCACCCATGGTGAACTGATGTCATTATTTAATTATATTTAAAAACTACTAGCATGGGTGAAAGGCCATTTCCTTAACACTTTATTGGCTATATGGCATATCAGTTATGCAAAAATATTTTTAAAAGTCTTTTTTTCCCCCAAATATATGTGTCTTGGGGTACCAAACCCTCTCAAATGCACATATTATTGAAAATTTCAGTTACAATGATTTTTATGATAGCTTTAAACTGATATATGGATAAATCTGCATTTCATGCTCCTCAAAGACACACCAAAGGTACATTTTTGGGTGGTGTCCCCCAAAAGTACAAGCATATAACTATATGTATCTTTGTGTCCTTGCATGAATTAAACTGTATACAATTTTGTATACAAATGCAGAGAAATTGTGTTCTCCTCATGACAGATCATCTGAGAATTAACCATCTCAAAGCCCTTTGGACAGTATTGTTTTTATTATTTATCATATTCAAATATTCTTTTTAATAGTAATTCAGTTCATGATTGTTTAGGTACATCATTGCCTGAGATTAGCTCCCATTGGTGTCTTTCAATTGTTTCATCAAATGGACATAAAATTGCATTGATGAGAGGAGAAATGTTTTATGTGGAAAAAACATCAAAGGCAAGAAAGAATTTCATATCTTTTTGATGTCACTCAGCTTCAGGTAAAGAGCATTACAGCTTGCAGGAGTGCTAATTAAAACTAATAGTTATTTGGTTTACTTGACATGCCTTTAAAATACCTTGTAAAACCTGCCATTCCCTGAGAAGAGGAAGATACTGAGTCCGTGAACATGTATGATTTACAAGTCTCCCTCCTTTTTTGCTATAGATGTAGATATAATGATCTTTTGAATATAAGAATCAAAAGATGGAGCTGTGCATACTAATCTTAAGAGTACAATCGTTCAAACTAAGGAAGAACTTTTTTTCCTGCCAACTTCAGGACATCCATGAAGGAGAACCGATTAATGTAGATGTGATATTGACATTGCTTTCCTTACAATTGTTTCTAACAAACAACGTCATTTCTAGTCTAGGAAAATAGCTGGTGCTTATTAGCTTTTCCTTGTTGGAGAATGTCTTTAACAGCCCTGTCTTGTTACTCTTTCCCTGAGTGACGGCAGTCTCAAATACACCATATACCCTCTCTAATCTTTTTTAAAAGATAGTGTTTTAGGGAATAATGTCACATTCAGTCTTTGATCAAAATCAGTAAATGATTTTCTTTTATTTGCAGTATCATCAGTTATTTCACTACTAATACATACGGCCTGGAACAGATTAACAGGCAAAAAATGAAGTGAAAGCCCAGTTTTGCTTTGGGAAAGATGTTCCAAAATGTGTGAAGTGTAAAAAATAAATATGCAATAGTAATTCCTTTCTGAAAAGTATTTGATGGTTGTTAGGATAGAAATAGAAAATAACATTTATCTTCCTGACATTATGGTGTATTTTTCTCTAACCAAGGCTTGGCCTATTGAGGGTAGCTTCAAAACTTTTGGTGTCTTTGGAGAGCGCAAAGTGTAGGGGGTTTTTTGATAACCTGGGGAGGAATCTGCTGCTTTGAGCCTGCTGCCTTGTAAATGTTGTTTTTCAACTAGATAATTTTCTATCAGGTAGCTTTAGAGTAATTCCACTGCTTGTTTGTTCTTTATGGTGGCACTCCAGATAAACTCCGTAGTCAACAAAAGGGTAATTTGGACCAATATGCATAATTAACTTGCTATTCACTATCAGATCATATTTTATTTCCCTTGTTTCTCTCTAATCGTCCAAGTCTAAATACCCTGTCCCTCACTTTTATTTCACCCCTGAAAGATAGTTTGCCATTTCTTTTGTCCTGTCTGATCTGAGGTTGATGAGTGTATTTAGAGAAATCTGCCTTTTAGTTGTCCTGATTCGACACAAAGTACCATTTGTCCCCAGGTTTCAGCATGCCGTCCTTTAAAACCTTGTTTGCTGATGTTTACAATACATTAGATTTTAAAAGATTTTAAGACAAGCAAGATTGTGCAACATATTTCTTTCACCATAATAGGAGTGTGTTTTCATAGATTCATAGCACCACATATTCATTCAGGTGGGAAAGGACCTCAGGAAGTCTCTACTCCAATCTCCTGCTGAAAGCAGGGTCAGCATTGAATTCAGAACAGGTTGCTCAGTGCTTTGTCTGATGAGATCTCGAAAACCTCCAGAGATGTAAATTTCACCACGTCTCTGGGCAACCTGCTTCAGTGCTCTCTTATCCCCATAGCAATTTTTTCCCCCTTACATCCGTTCAGAACCTCCCCGTTTCAATTTACACCCGTTCTCTCTCATCCACCTGCAATGCACCACTGTGCAGAGCCTTGCTACATCTCCTCAATAAACTCCAGGCATTGGGGGGCTGCCATTAGGTCCCCCGAAGCCACCCCTTTTCCAGGCTGAACAAGACCAGCTCTCCCAGCCTCTCCTCAAAGAGCAAGTGCTCCAGCTTTGACCAGCCTGGTGGCCTCCACTAAACTTGCTCCCGTTTATCAGTGTATTTCTCGTACTGAGGGGTCCAAGACAGTACTCCATCTGCAATATGATGAGGCTGGACTCTGTTGTCTCCTCCAGGTCATTGATTAAGGTGTTAAAAAGGACAAGTGTCAGGACAGACTCCTGTGGTACTCCACTTGTTGCAAGTAACCTGGTAAAGTATGGCCCTTCAATCACTATCCTCTGAGCCTGACCATCCAACTGTTTTTTTACCCATCTAGTTGTCCACCCATCCAGACCATAACATCCTAACTTGGATACAAGAGTATAGTGAGAGATAGTGTCAAAAGCCTTGCTAAAGTCAAGGTAAATGACATCCACTGCTCTTTCTTAATCTAAAATCCAGTCATTTTATCATAGAAGGCAATCAGGTTGGTCAGGCATGATTTAGCCTTGGAAAAAATATGCTGTCTGTTCCCAGCCACCTTTTTTACCTCCACATGTTCATAAATGAGCATACTTAATGTGATTTTCCCCAAGGGCTGATGTCAGGCTGTAGTTTTCTGGATCATCCTTCTTCCCCTTTTTTGAAGGTAGATACAATATTTGCCTTCCTCCAGTCTGGGGGTAATTTTCCAGTTTCCATGACCTTTCAAAGCTGATAGAAAGAAGACTTGAAAGGACATCTGGCAGTTCACTCAGCATGCTCAGATGCATCCCACTGGGTCCCATGGACTTGTATGGGCTGAGATTTCTCAAGCAATCCTTGACTCAGTCCCCTTCTACCTCTGTTAATTCCTGTCCTCCCCAAATCCTGCTTATAGGCATAGAGGCCTGGGAGACCTTGTTGTTGAAGAATGAGGCAAAGAAGGCATTGAATACCTCAGCCATTATCTGTATTTGCTGTCACTAAATCATCTGTTCCATTCAACAGCAGACCCACAATTTCCTGTTTATTCTTTTACTGCTGATGAAGTGGTAGAAGATCTTGTTGCCTTTAATGACCCTTGCTAGTGCTAACTAATTGTGAGTCCCTTGACAGTTTTCCTGACACCATCCTGACATGTCTGGACAATGAGCTTATATTCCTCCTTTGTAGCCTGTCCTTGCTTTCACCTCCTGTATACATTTTCTTTTCTTTTCTTTTCTTTTCTTTTCTTTTCTTTTCTTTTCTTTTCTTTTCTTTTCTTTCTTTTTCTTTTTCTTTTTCTTTTTCTTTTTCTTTTTCTTTTTCTTTTTCTTTTTTGCATTGGAGCACTGCCACAAGTTCCTTCTTTAGCCAAATTGATGTCCTGATACATCTACCTGATTTCCTGAGTATCAGGATCTTGCACTTGGAGAAGGATGTACTTGAAGACCTGACAGATTTTCTGAGCTAATTTTCACTTCAGAGCTACCTCTCATGTGATCCCACTTCCCTGAGTAAGGTAAAGCCTGCTCACTGAAGTCCAGGGTCTGTGTTCTGCTGCTCTCCTTCCTCACGCTCCTCAGGAGCTTGAATCCCACTTTTTCATGGTCACTACATCCAAGGCTCCTGTTGATTATTGCATTTCCAAATTGTTCTTCCTTGTTCATGAGTAGCAGGTCCAGGACTGGCTCCTCTGGTCAGCCCATCTAGCATCGGTATTAAGAAGTTGTCTCTGACACCCTCTAGAAATCTCCTTGACTGCTTGCATCCAGACATATTGCCCTTCCTGCGGATGTCAGGGGGGTTACATTTCTCCAGCAGAACCAGGGTCTCTGATCCAGGGACTTCCTCGAGTTGTTTGAAGAAGTCTTTGTCCACTTCATCACGTTGATTGGTTGGGCTGTAACACACCACCATCATAAAGTCATCCTTACTGGTCTCTCCACTAACCCTGACACACAAGATCTCAACCAGCCTGTTGTCCATCCCATACAAGAGCTCTCTACATCCAAGCTGCTTCTTCCCACAAAGGATGACCCCACCACTCTTCTTTCCTGCCTGTCTCTCCTAAAGAACCTGTACCACCTACCCAGTTGTACGAGCTGTCACATTACGTCTTAGTTATTCCTATGATTTCAGTTTTGCATCTCTATAGTATGCACTAGCTCCTCCAGTTTGTTTCCCAGGCTGCATGCATTTGTGTACAGCCATTTGTGGTGGACCACTTCCACCCTGTTTTATCCTCCCAAAAGCTCTCTTGCTCCCATCATCTTGCCCCATGTATTTACTGCTCCTGACCTCTGTTCCCTCACCTAACTGTAAGGTGTTATCACCATCTTCTGACTTACATAGCTTAAAGCCCTTCTCAACAGGTTGGTAGATCTCCTGTCAAAAATGCTCTTATCCTACTTAATCAAATAGATCCTATTTCTTACTAGCAGTCCTCATCCCTCAGAGCAATACCCATCGTTATAAAATCCATAAAGCCAAGCTGCCAGTTGTTAACTCACAGAATGCTGCTACTCTTGCCTGAGTCCTTCCCCTTGACCTGCAGGATTAAGGAGGACAACATCTGAGCTCCTATGTCTCACATTTTTCCCCACAGCTCTCTGTAGGCACTCTTGATTGCCTCCATGAGCTCCTTGGCAGTGTCACTGGTGCCCATGTTGATGAGCAACACTAGACCAAAGGCCAGACAAGCCTTGGCCGTCTCCCTGCAACATCATGTATCCCATCCTCCTAGCAAGCAACAAATCTCTGGCGACAATATGTCTGGTCAGGTGCCTCCCTGCAGGTGCCTCCCTCCAGCCACTTTCCCCCACCACTTTCTCTGGTGATGATGTTTGGTTCAGGCCCAGCTAGTTCTCAAGTTTCCCTTAATGGAACTTTGTCTCCTTCACTAGCTAGAGGCCACTTTACTAATACTGCAAATTCAAATTTGAGGACAGAGAAGAAGCATTTCTCCTGCTGTCAGAAGTCACAAACTTCCAGCCTCCCCTGTCTTGGAAGTGTCTAGCCACCTTTTATTCAAGCCTCTCGTTGCCCGTCCTTCCTTGCATTGTGTGGCTTGTGCTTTCTGCAAGGTCTCTGTGAAGACCCTGCTTCTTATTCATGAAAGAGCCATTTGAGGCTTATCACTTGGAAATTTCCAAAATATCAGGTAATTTTGAACTGTACTGTGCTGCCTCAAGGAAATTGCTTTACATATACCAAGTACATCAGAGTAAGAAAACATATTTCACTTAGAAATCTGTTTAAATCCAAATGCCATCTGCTGCTGCGTGGTTTTGTTTTTTTTTTTTTTCACGATATAAATGTTGATATGCTTAAAAGGTCATACTTATTGCTCTACTGATATTTCATCATGACACGCAATTTTGAAGAGGAATCTCGCACAGAAACAATCTGTTTTGTTACAGAGATTGTGTGTAAAGTTTAAATGCTCTGTTATACAATAAAGAACAACTTCTGTATCTTAGGCACACTGGAGTAAGGATATTCATTCATTTTAGAATAACTGAATTCTAGTATTATGGCACTGGAACTTATTGAAATAAGAAACCTATAGAGAACGTGGGAAGAACAAAGCAAGCATTCAAGTCATGCAGTGGCAGTGATCACGACTCCTTTTATAGCCAGTTTCTATGATCCCTATACTGTACTTTCAGACATCAGAGTAACAGATAAGAATTAAAGATGGCTGTTAGAAATCTCCTGTGATGTCTTAGATTACATCAAAATACCCCTTTGCAGTGAAGCTTATTTCATTCTTTTTAGTAGCAGAAGAAAATATCATTTGGAGTATGTCCTAATGTGAAACGTGAACATTAGCACTGAAATGTAAACCTCTGTGTAAAATACTCATGACAACGTCCCTGTTCTGCACTTTTCTCTGTAATCCTACATATTGCCGCCTGTTAGAGAATGGTTCTGTCATTCGTGGCTGGATTTTAGGCAAATAATGAGTAAGATGTTGCTCTTTAAAAAAAAAAAAAGGCCTTATTTTTATCAATACTAGCATAATACTAGCATTGTTCATGGGCAAAGTTAGACCCAGATAAAAAATAGCATCTTAGTGCTGAGAGCTACATCATCATATTTAAATACTAGCATCATAACATCAGAGCTGGCTGCCTGTGCTCTCCATGTGCTGTGAGAGTTGCACACAACAGGAAGCACAGCCTTGTTAAAAGATACTGGAGAACTATCAAAGTTAACCAAGAGGTAGTGCTGAAGATGTGTCTTAGGTCATGCTCTGCTTTGGGACCTTAATATCTTCTTTGGTGCTTTCGGAGACAAGTCCTTCTGCTAAGATTTCACAGCTCTGCTGTCCTTGTTCCTCAGTGGAAGCATTAACTATAACCTTGTACCATTGCTGCCTCATCTCTGCGGTCTAAAATCTTGATTTCTTTCAGGCAGAACGGAACTTGCCAGCAGAAAGGGAGAGTGAGAGAGGGAGAGAGATTGTGCGGGCGTGAGTGCCCCCGGTGTGGGTGAGTGCATGCCCTAATGGGAGGCAGATGTGACTGAATCCCTGCGGCACAGACAGAAGATCTCCCATTGAGCTATCACATAAAAGAGTGACAGGGGCAGTACAAACACTGTTTCACAAGACAGCATGACTGCTGCTGTGACTGGTGCAAGGCTTGCTCCAGGAGATGTGTCTGAGGAAGTCTGCTGGCCCATGGTCTTCAGGGAAAGAGGTGAAAGAGCACCCAGGCTGTTGGATCCAGAGCTGGATAAATTGCAAGAATGATTTTAAGTTATTCAAAACTTGTAATAATTTGTGCACATGCAAATGTGAAATGTAGGTGCTTGGGCATTAAGATACCAGATACTGAGAAGGGTGCACAACTTAGGCAACGCCACAATTAACAACAGCAGAAGAGGGGTTTTGAGGGTTGCATTTTTGGATTAGGCATCTAAATCACTGACATAATTTTGTGCAGCTGGGACTTCCAAGCAGTTTTACTTCAAAAATAATACCTCTGTCCTGTGAAGTATGCAAGTAGGGGGTAAATCCTGTACCTTCAGTCCTTCGTGTTTCTGGAGAAAAAAACAAATACATACATGTTTTGTACAAGACTGCCATAAAAGAAAGCTTACCTAAAGCCTGGTCAAAGTCAACAGTTCTTTATGGGGAGAGAAATGTCTCTTTTATTCTTTGATATCCTAGCTTCCTAGTATAAAATCCAGAAGCCTGTGTCCCTCCAGTGACAATGAAGGAGAAACATGGGAACATCTATTCCTGCTGGTTTGAGGTCAGGATCTGAGAAAAAAAGTATCTGGATTGGAACCTCCAGCATGAATAAGAGCAATATTAGCAATATTTCCTGTCTGATTTACAAATAAAGTGTCCTGATTAGAGAGCAGAAGATGTATTTACAGAAACTTATCTTGTCAATTAAATAATGGATGCAAAAAATGTGCAGAGGAAAGAAAGCTGATAGCACAGAGGAGCAAATTCTATGCCAGTGCCTCCAATCTCTTCGTGGAAGCTCTAGTGGAATACAATCTTATGCAAAGTTTCAAATGGACCTGAAAATATAGTGAGTATCTAAAAGTGTCTGGCACAGCCTAGGTCATTTAAGAACCAGCTTTTGGATACTTATAGCTAAAATTTTTGAAGGATTTTTCTGTGTAGATGCTCACAGAATGAAGTATGTGCAATGAGAGAGACAGAGGATAAGGAAAAATGGTATGTTTTACAGTAATGAAAGATGGCCTCATAACGCAGACATGCCAAATAATGTTCTTTTAATGTTGGATCTTTGTATGTGAGCAATACTCACAAAATATATAGCCATTGTAGTTCTGCCCCTCTGCAGATATTGAGTCATTGTGTCTCTGTGTTCAGGAATGCAGTCTGTGTTTTATTCTTACTCATATATTTGTTTTTAATTATCTATTCGGCCTCAGGTATTCACACAATGGTTATGAAATGAGAACTTCCAGCTCTATTCTTATTAAGCAGTATGTAATGATTCCTCAAATCAGATAATGCATGATTTTCACTCTTTTCTTTTCTGAATCATCAAATGAATTCTTTTAGAAGCAGCTTGTTTTAAACACATGCTACTTTTATTAATCTACTGAAAACTAACAGTAGGGCAAAAACATAGTCAAGCTTTTAAGAGCAGTGCTTCTGTAGATCTTCCAAGCCTCAGCAACATCCTAGAATGAGAAAAAGGTAGAAGTACTCCTTTGAGCTGTTAAAATTTACATCACCAGAAGATTGTTTTGTTTTCTGTTTTCTGTATTCTTTGTTTTCTGTATTTGTCTTTCCCTTTTAATACTGGTAAAGCAAGGCCTCAGGAAAAAAAAACAAATCAACATAGATTTCTAACCATACAACCATGGTATTCAGAAATCACACTCCACAAAACAATTACAGAACAACCTTTCAGCTATAATAGAATTGTTCATTTCTCATTTGCAACCAAGATGGCAATTTTGAGATTGAAATCTGAGTGGTCCAACAAGATGAAACAAGTTGAAGACTATAAGCAATACTGCTCCCCTGACTCTTCCCTGTTGCTCACAGACTTGAAAAAACGAATACCAATTTTCAGCCTTTAATACCATTCTACTCTGCTCTAACGTTTATTTCTTATTTAGCTTGAGAGAGATTCTCATTTAGCAAAGATTCTTTTGCAAGACAAATGGAAAATTGTCTTGGAAAAGAAAATCAAAGGTAATTCCAAAAGATATTTAGTATTAGACTTGCTCATCTCCACTTCTTCTCAAAAACAAAATGTTAGAATATATAGTTTGTACTGTAAGGATTATGAACTATCTCTTGAAAGAATCAAAGAATAGCCACTGAAATTTAATGCAGTCTTGCACTACTTGCTGAATTGTGTAATCACCTATAATTAAATGACTGGCCACCTAAAACTTGTAGTTACGGTATAATTATATAGGCAATATCTGTTTAATTCCAGGATTATGCAAATTACTTGGGGTAAATCCATCAAAAAATGGAGGTATTGCAATGATCAATTGCAAAATGTTAGGCGTTTTGCCATTCAAGTCCAACCCACAGTCCTGAGCTACACATACTTTACTGGAGGTCAGTTGCCTATCATTAAAGCAATGTGAACTCCTGCAGGGCAGGTTGGCCGCTGGAGCCTTGAATCACAGTTCTTATATCTTATTACTCTATATATTGCTCAGATTTTCTGTTGGAAAGGAAAAAGGCTTTTTAAAGGAAGTCTGTCTTCAAATGGAAGTAAATACTTCATTTAATTCTGCAACTGTCTGCTATTTTAAACATTTTTTCCACAGAAAACTTGCTGATGTGCTTTATCTCCTAAGTGATTCTTTCTAAATTTTTATACTATAAATTTCATATTTCATATTCCATTATTCAAGTGCTTTACCATTTTTAGATGTGTGTGTTCTGTTCTCAGGATTATTTGTTTATTTGGTGCTAACAATAAGTCATATGTTGATCATACATCTGTTTACTTACTTTATGCAATATATAAGTATCCTGTCCGTTTGTTTGCAAATATCCTACTTGTAGGTGATAGGAAGTAGTTCAGAAAGATGTGCAATGACTGTGATGTAGAAGACAAGCACTTGCTAACAGATGCCACATGTGATCTCATATACAAATATGTATGCAATTTTTATAGTAGAAATACATAAAGCATTATAATTACCATTGCCAGAGCTTTCATTGACAGTTTAAAGCTAATTTTAATAGGCATAGAATTATCAGGGAAAATTTATCATTTCTGAGAGTAAAAAAAAGGGAAAGCCATAAGTATTTGTTTTAAGGATTTCTGAATGTTACATCTTTATATTTTTAAAATTGGACTGTCTTCTGAAGAAGTTTCCATGATCAATGCCACATATTAAAGTGGAGAGTTACACCTTGTTCTGTCATAGGGACTCCATTTTTGTCACTTTTTATTTTGCTGTTTTCCTTAGTCCTAAAAATACAGGTACTTGTAGGACTGAGTAGCGTGATGATGTTTTCTGAAAGGAAAAAGTTTGTCATGGTTCTCAGCCCAGAACCCCTATGGAAAGATATAAGTGGCAGACAAGGAAACATTGTAAAACTACAAGCAACTGTAGAACTTTTAGACAAACTAAGGTTGGAAGGACTGCAGGCAGAAATAGAAGGAAAAAGTATTCTGGGAATGAAGTTCTTATGAATCATTTAGGATATATTAAAACAATGCCTGCAGATTTCACATAGCTAATTTTAAAGCATTTCACTTTCACTTCAAAACAATCAATCTGGTTTTACCTTGAAATTTAAAAATAAGAAACTTGGAGGAATTCATAATCTAGTGTCTCAACTTAAACTTCTAATATTCATTTTTTGTGTTCTCTGGATTTTCAGATATGAACAGAAAAACTAGAGTTAGAAACACAAACATGAATTACAAGAGCGGTAATACCATTAGCTGTCATTTTGCACTAGCTATGAATCTTAGTACTGCACATCTTGCTGAATTACCTTACCCCTGAATAACTTGTTCTTTGAAAAAAAAAAAAAGTTCCTCCTTCATGAACAAAGCACAGCTTAGATGGTACTTTCTCCTTCCCATAACTGTTACTGCATGTCAGAGGTCCCTCCAGGTTAGAGGTCTGGATCCACGTAGGATGCAGGCTTGCTCTTGGCTGTTTCAGCGGGACCAACCACATCCCAAGGCTTGGCACAGCACAGAGGCCAACTAAACAGCTCCTCTCTGGAGTTGCAATCATTTTATGGCATCAAATCCTAAATGACCCAGAAATGTTTGTGTTGTTATTGCTAAGTCTTCTTAATTCCTCCTCAGAAGACTGGCAATCTCTTTTTGTCTCTGCAATAAAATGATTCTCTATTCAGCTTTTGCTTCTTAGAGGAAGCCTCCTTTCACTGAAATCTGACATAGTGCACAAACCCAGACACCCGTAATGCTGGATGAAGTCAGATATTTTGGAAGCTTATTCTTCAAAGGGATGTGTCTAAGTTAGGAGCTGTTTCTCCTGCTTTGGTCCCTTACACCCCACAACAAGCTGAATTATATCCACTCACATGGCTTCAAATTTCAATTTATGCCAAAGGTTCACAAATCTGCTTTTGCATCTTGCATTGTCCTTTATTCTACGATTCAGTATCTGTCTACCTGTGCAATATCCCTTCCTAGATCACTCTCAACATGACAAAAACAAAATGTTCCCTCTGTCCTTTTTCACACATTTCCCCCATTCTCCACTTCCTTTGACACAGCTGAAAACAAGTCTTTTTCTTCCTGTTTGACTGAAGTCAAAAGTCATCAGTTCCCCCATCCCGTGCATATTGAAACCAGATAAAAGTTTTACTGATCCTCCTTCCTTCAGGTTTCTAAGATTTGTTCCTTTCTTCCTTTGCACATAGCTTCAGTTCTCGTCAACTTGGTTCACTTTGATCTTCTTGACTTCAACGTCATCTACTCCTCTCCAATAAAAATGCAGTCCCAAAATTGTGTCCCTTATCTATCAGTCTGATCTTTTGGCAATTTCCATCTTCATAAGCTTCTGGCGACTTCTGCAGCCCAGCAGGTGGAGGTTTAGGTCTCACCTTCAAGGTGTTTAGAAAGTGTGCTCTTTACCAGGAATTCAACAACTTTTCTGCTTTTGTCATTTTAACCCCTCCTGTTTGCAGCTGCCCCTTCCTTGAGTTATTTAATCTTTCTTAGGGGTCTTCTACTACTCTCATCTCCTCTGTGTCACAGTTAAGAGCAACTCTTACAACAATTAATCAACTAGAAACAAATACCTTTAAAGGAGAGCAAGCAGAAATAAATTGTTGGTATTTATTGACAACCTGACAGGATTTGAGCAGTTTGAATTTTCTCCTGTGCATTGTGATCCACGAGAAACTGAACAGCTTTGGCTGCCTCATAATCCTGCTGCAAGGAAGTGTTGACTGTTTTTACATGCCACTGTCAAGAGTTTGGCAGTGCTGACAGTCAGTCAGAAATCTCCTCTTACGGTCCAAATTACTAGACTATTTTTTTCACTACTTTATTAGGGTATGGATTGTCCTCTGCACTGAGGTTGTTGTTTTTTTCATTTATAACAATTAAAACTACCCCTAAAATCTTTACACAAATGGAGAACAATTTAAACAGAGTTATCAATACTATGTACCCAGTAGCTGGAAGAAATGCTAACCTCAGGGCTGGAAAATGAGTCTGTCTTGTCTAAATGCTGGCTGGAGATCTCTGCTTTTGTGCTTTCAGAAGTACAAGCAAGAAAACTATGGATAATATTTCAAACACAATCTCAGGCTCATCTTTTTATCCCTCAGTTTCATGTTTTGCATATTTTCAGTGTTAGTCAGAGATAAAGAAAGCTCAACTCACAAAACATACTTGAGAAATTTCTTTTCCTTCTAGAAAAAAACCCTTTCAATTTAAATATTTATTTCATCTTAGCATTTTCATCTTGAGAGATTTCTTATACAGACTGCACAGAGCAGAAAACTGAAAATCTGCATTTAGATAGAAGTATCCGAAGAGACCTTCTATAAAAACTAGACAGTGGGTATTTTTTTCCTTCCAGTAAGACATGAAATATTTTTTCTCTTCTGCTCTTTAAATAATGATTCTAAAGCTTCAGGGAACCGTAAATACTGATGACGGAGATCTTGAAATAATGTCAATTTTGTAGGATGATCCAGCCTTCCTGTATCAAGTGCTCCAAAAAGCCATATGTTTTCATTTACTATAAACATCTTCTGTTTTCTGTTCAATTATGACGAGCATGTTAGAGGGCAATGGAAACAAATAGGAGTGCAAAGGAATACAATTCCTTTCATACTTGTGCACAAGGTCTTGCTGAAGTCCATGTACCTTGAAAAAAAGGTGACTGATGCCATTTTAATAGGTTTTTCTAGATTTCAGTGGCTGTGGTTTGTTTTCAGCCAATAATTCATGTTGTTACAGGAGGCAACACAATTGATTTTTAGCGTAGCAGTACTTGGACAAAAAGACTGTAAAATGCTTCACTACCTTTTACACACACTGGGACAAACCCTGCCCCAACTTACACCCCAAACAATATCACTGATTTTGCAAAGGCTGGGTGAGACCCAGAGGAACAACACAGGAAGCAGCATGTTTGTGATCTGTGTCAGAAGAGAAATGCCTCATTCAGTAATGGAATATTGGGTGCAAGCAAATGAGAAAGAACACAGTTTGAGAGCAAATCCAAATCTTATGCTCAGCATGATTTTTCCCTGGAAAAGTCCTGACACTCTTGAAAGGAATAAAGATTTTCCCATTGACATAACTGGAATCTGTGATTTTATCCAAGCCTTTTATTTTTTTCCACAAATAACAGTCTATGTTTAGGGGCAAATTAATGAAAGTCACTCCTGAGGGACAAAGCACTTTTATATGCTAAAGCAAAATGTCTTTAGCATGCCCAAGGTAGTTCATACCAGATTTATTAGACAGTAAAATGCCAGACAGATTTAATGAGATGAATACACAGTCAACAGTTTTCCAGGAACTATGCATGATCTGATGTCTATTATGATTTCCAGAGAAAACAAGTCAGTCATGTAATTGTACTTTCAGCTAATAATGGTATGTGTAAAACAGCTTCCTCAGAGTTGTATTTTCAAGCATTATCGTTATGATAGGACCACATTTGCAGCAGATGGCTCCCAAAAGCCCTTTGTTATAGAAAATTACAGCTTGGTGAGCACAAGTTTCTTACAGCTTTATTTTATGGAAAACATACTGAATGCTCAGTCTCATTTAGCACATCTCTCTGTGTCAATTAACCTAGTGAAACTTGTGATCTGAAAGAAGAATGTCCTTTCTACAAAAGGTAAGACAGCTCGAATGGTTAAACCCAACAGTGATGTACCTCTATAAGTAATGCTCTCTCTGAGGAGCCCAGTGTCCTGGAAGCATCATTAACAAGCCATAAGTAGTGTTGAAGGATCTGTGGTTGTGCTGCCCTTCAAGTGAAGGCAAATGATTTAATCGTCTTGTTCTGAACACTTATAACTCTGCAGAGCTTATTTGAATGCTCTGACCAAAGCCTGTGAAAACACATTAAAATGAATACATGATCTTAGGAATCCTTACAAAAATCATTTGTATATACAAGTTTTATAATGATCTTTGGTTTTCTAATGAGCCCTATTGCAATTTTAGAGGTAAGGGGGAATGGTCACTGTTTTGCTCTCTCTCTCTCTCCCCTTTTGTTTGACTAACTTGGAGTAGACAAAGTTCCAGCTATCTACCAGACAGGGCCAGAACTGAATGGAGCTGTAGCATGGGTTTTATTATGTTAACAGAATACTGTATTTGCAATAATTGAATCAAGATATCATTTAAATAAAAATTATTGTAATGAAAATCAATAAGCTTAAAAGAACCTGCAGGGACTGAGCCTGCTTGTTATTGTTACATCCTATTCTTTATTTATCCTCATCAACATATTGATTACAATAGCTTGGTGAAAGCTCCATGATAGCTGAGCTGAAAGGAGCAGGTGAATAATGAAATCGGAGCACCAACTTTTTAAATAATTGCAAGGCTTCACAGCAGAATGATTGTGCTTACAGGTTGTAATCAATCTGTTGTTGCTGTTTCTCATAATTTCATTATTGGTAGCAACAGCCAAAATACGGAACTCAATTCCTACTAATGATCTAATAGTTTCAGAGTTTAAACAAGTATTTTTAGAATTTAAATATATTTAAGTGTCTATCAGGCTGTATTTTGATTTAACGTATTTAGACCCTGACTAATTATCCTAATTACTAATTAGTATATGTGATGATCACAAGTGACTTATCCAGCTTTCTTTTCCCTGTTGATCTAAGCTTTAAGATCTCATGATTTATAGGAGAGCTAGAGTGATATGATGGGAGACCAAAAAAAGTGAAAATCAAAGTAGAGAAAGTTTTCCTGACTCTGCTTATGGCACAATGCAGCACTTTTTGGTATGCTCCTAACAAAATGAAATGATGCACTGTACCACTTGATGTGGCCCATTTTACCTAGTACACATCTCATCTTTCTAAAAAATGTAGGTCTGTTTCAACACCCTCCAAAATAAATTATAAAGCACCTACTGATGTTAGCAGGAGAAAGCTCTGTTAACATGCTCAGGAGTTAGTCAAGAGAAACCAAATTTGTCTGGTGTAGAGTTCAATAACATGAAGGAGAAAAGTGTCAGTGTTTTTCAGCCTAAAAGTATATCTAAAAGGCACTGATATTTCTTAGGGAAGATTAAAGGTTGATGTTGTATCATGGAGCGTATGAAATGTTATGTCTTGGAATGTATGAACTGGTCTCCTTTTGGATGAAGCTAATGTGGAAGATGCAGTCCAGGAGCATACCTAACACCTAGCCACAAATGTACTTTCAGGCCATGGCATCAGACTGGAGTTAGTCCAAAAAAACCCCAAACCCTAAAACATGTCTGGTGTAGACATCAGCTCCTCTGCACCTATTATTTCACTCTACACAGCAGCATAGACACAGCCTCTGGCTGTCAGGAAACCCATTCAGAGTGGGTGCACTTTGGACCCTGTGGGACAATGACTCAATATGACACACATCAGATGAATCATAGAATAATTTACGTTATTCAGCGTATGGGGGGGTCATCTGGCCCATCCCCGCTCACAGCATGTCTAAATTCAACATTAGGTCAGGCTGCTGAGGGCTGTGTCCGGTCGAGTTTTGAATATTTCCAAGGATGCAGAGTTCACAACCTCTCCAGGCAACTGTTTCAGAGTCCTTCTGCAAAATTTGGTCAAATGCTATCATGTCCTGCCACCTTCATCTGGAAGTTATTGTTTCCAGTTTCTGCCCTTGCATTAGTTGTATCTCCTTCCATACTTTTTCAGTCCAGTCTCATTAAGAGAGAAGTCTGAGAAAATTGGGACCGAGGCATGTCTCTGACTCTTCCATCTCCATTTCTTGAAGCTGGCTGTCTTCTTTCAGTGCAAGCTGCAAGCTGGTTTATTGGGCTTTAAATCCATCAGGTCGTTTTTGGAGAATACTGATCCCTGGCACTTCCAAAAGTTATGGCACTCCACTGAACTTTCCTTCTCTGAAAGGCTCTCCCTCAACATTCAAAAGGATGTTGTTTATGTGACTGTTACATTAAAGTTATTTAACAACCTGCAAGTATTTAAGGTATGATTCTACTTTGTATATGCCAAACCATGGTATATGGTTTCCACTGGCGTGCCTTGTCAAGCATTAAAGGAAGGCAATAACCAGCACTTTAAAAAAAAAATCCAGTAAACACTTTTATCACTTAATTTTACAGTTGATTTATTCTTCCTGAGTTAATTAAAAAGAAAAGTTCTATGATATTTATTTGGGTGCTGGACATACCTAGATATCTCTATTTCTGTTTCTAAAAAGAAAGCATTTTCTTCTATACAAAATAAATAGCATTAAAGCACCTGTAAATGGTGCCATTTCTGCTGTCTGAGCGTTTTTTTATGCAACAAGAGACAGTTGCTTTAATTGTCTTCTGTTAAGACAGTTAAATAAGATTTTAATGTCAGTTAAAGAATACGGAATATTTGATTCTTTAAAGAATAAGGAATATTTAATTCTTTAAAATGGTATCATTCCAACTTGCGGAACCCCTCAGGACAGGGACGCCCTCCCGCAGTTACTTCCCTGGGATTGAGTGTACGTTGGCTGCTGAGGCAATGCGTGGGTAAGATTGATCAGAATTGGTTTGCATAGTTCATTCATTTGGGTATTTACAGTTAGTATAAATTAGCTATCCTTTTCTGTTTACTAAAAGTAGTTACTGTTAGCATAACTTTTAGTGTAATTAGAAATAAGTATTCTAGTTGAGCTGAGTTTCTGTTAATATGAATTCTTGCTTTGTACCATTGCAGCTTCTGTAGTAAATTTTGGTCTTCGAAACAAGTTGTGGAGTCATGCAGTAAATCTCCTCTTCCCCTCCTCTCCTCCCTCGCGCCACACAAAACCCACACGGTCTGGGACTGTAAGATAGTTGGTCGTTCCGCGACAACATTGCTTGACCCAGTGACCAGTTCCTATAATAAGATGCTGTCCTTTTCTGAGACACATGACTATGAAACTACTTTAAAAGGATCTAGGCATAAATTCATTGTTATTTCATGGTGTTGGCTTTTGGTGAGATTTCTGGGCCCCTTCTCTGACCTGCATACGAAAAAGGAGTGTATTTCAAGCTGGGCATCTCTGCTGTCCTGAGATTCACAGGATGCTGGTTCTATGTCCTTGATCATCTCATGCTAATGAACTTTCTAGACAGAGCACTGCTTCAGACAGTTCTTTCTGTTGCAGCATCAGGGTGTGATATTTAACTTTTAACTCCTGTTGTGGCTCTGTTGTTCAGTGCTAGACTGGCAGGTATTGAAAAACCTGCCATCTCCAGTACCATATCTGCAAAGATGAGTAGGAGCTAGGAGGAGTTGGTCCATCAACCCCAGAAGATTTGATGGAGCATTTTGGCAATGTTGTAAGCTATATGTCTTGACTTTCCCTATGAATTTATGCTCCCTACTGTCTCTTCTTAGTAACCCATTTGTTTCCTGGGGCTCATGGTATGCGAGGGCTGGCAGAAGCAAAGAGTGTGACTGTACACCTGAGGTTTTCTTGTGACCACTGTAAGGAAAGAATAAGGTACTGTGCAGACATAGGAAAAGAGTGTTAAGGTTGTTGGGGAGATTGGAATGTACTGGTCATGGCTTGATTGCATCTTACAGAATAGACATTTCCCAGCTGTTCAGGTCAGGCTAAAAGGAGAATAATAACAGCCTAAGACATCTAGGACCAACCATTCATTCACAGGAGAACCAGATGCCCACCTTGGGGAGCTGCTAGGTAATGAAAGGCTGACAACTCATTTGGGGAGCTGATTAATGGTGATTTGGTCAACCAGTTTAGTAGAGGTGAATCCAGGCAATAATTCTTGGACAGCTGACATTACTGCGGGGATAGAAACAGGTCTTTAAAAATGTTCTTCAGGAGCAAGGGAAGGGGAAACAATGCTGTATTCAGTGGTTTGACCTGTGGGCTCAGCCTTGCCTGCCAACAACATCTTGGCACTCTGCACTAACCAGGCTGTTGGCAGGTTGTTCACAGCCACCAGTGCATGAGGGCGCCATCTCAGGCTGCCCTGCAGGTCTGGAGGGGGAGTCTTTTCAGCTGTCTCACTTACAGCAGTAGAACTGGAAAACACGTCAAGCACCTTGTTCATAGCACCTTGGAGAGCTGAGCAGTCTGCTTTTTATACATTTTGCCTGTGTAATTTATTAAAGCTTCTGATTTAATGAGACCTGTTTAAGTTCCAAGCCATAAATAATCAAGGGCTCTTCCCTAGTCACCCTTTTAAATTTTCACCATAAAGTGTTTATTCACTGACAACTTTAAGTTGTCCGATAGGTGAGCAGTGCTCTCAGAGAGGCTGTCTGTCTTGTAACCTGACACATGAATGAACCTGTATATATATATACATATATCAGATTGCTCTTGACAGAACATATTATGAAGTTCCTCTGTAAATACCATAAGCGTCAGCTGCTCTAGCCACATGTGCATTCATCACACTCTTGTCTTAAGAATTAACTTACTGCTAAATGAATAATTAATAATCACTTTGGAGCTTTGGGAACATTTTACTCTGCCACATACACCACCACTGAAATATTCATGCATAAGATAGATGTTTACCCATGATAGTTTACTCAGAGCCCCTGATTTCTGCAGTTTAGAGAAACAAAATGTCCTCATGAGAAAATAGTAAGCTTTGATATTTCCTCTCTGTTTCCCTCCCTAAGCCATTCATAAAGATGGATTGCTATTTGAAATGATCACTGAAGCCCCATTTTGAGGGAGTTAAGGCCACTTCCAAAGCAAATCAAAGAGATCACTAAAACTCATAGACTCAGGCCTCTCCCAAGGACAGTAAAATTTTATATGAAAGCAACTGAGGAAAGAAACACATGTTCCTAAGACAGTTCCTGGACTCTCTGGTGTGACGGGAAATAACTGCATATGGCCTCTAGAAGCTGAAGCTTTTCCAAGGTGCACAAAACCTTTGTTTTGAAAAGTGTTTGAAAATGGAACAATGATGCTCTTATCCTATGTCCTTAGAAAAGCTGTTGGTCTTTAAGGAAATACAGGAGGAGGAGATCGACACCTCTTCCAGGAAAAAAAAGAAAATGAAGCAGACTACATATGTGCTGTTAGGTTTATTTTTCCCCATTTAAAAACAAAAAAGAAAATGAATGTTTTTGTCTATGCTGGGCTTCAAATATTCAAAGACATGCAGAGTTTAGGGTACCTTGTTCAATACACATTTTTAACATTTTAATTTAGCAGCCTTGAGAAATCTCATTAGCACAGAGGAAGGATTGTTTCAGGAAACTTATTGGCAAGTTTTCCCCAAATTTCTGTTTCCAATGCAGGATATTTGCAAATCAGAGCACGTGAATCAATTATCCTTTCTCAGCATGAAGAGCAGAGATGAAGAGTTAATAGGGATACTTCCTGAGAAAGTCTCTTTCATCACCACATTGCATGATTGGATTCTGAGAATAGAGAATGTCATTCAGCAATAATCACAGCATAAAATCTTTTTTATCCCCTGCTATAGAATGAAATTCCTTGAACTTTCAAATGTGTTAAAGTGTTTTTTGTGTGTAGTTTTGGATGACAGTGTTTTGGATTCAGAGTCGCTGGTCCTGTGTATTATACTTATCACTTTGTATGGCCATTTGAAATTCATGACAGATTTCTGACTCTGAGTCTTTCCACCCAGAAAACTGGGTTATTGAAAGCAACCTTCCTGTGTAACATACTTTAGCAGTTAGGAATGTAAATACTACAGATAAGCTAACAATCAGGAATATATAATAATAATAATATTAATAACAGACAATTTAATAATTGTGAATAATAGTGAACATCCACTGTAGCATTTCTCATCAGTAAACTTTTGCCTAATAGCTGTAGAAAGATAAACACATTCCAAGAATTCCATCCAATAAAATGGCACTTTTGGGAAAAATTAAAATTATATGGCAATTTTCAGTGACTACACCAAACCATATAATAAAGGGGTAGTTTGATTCATTCACTAAAATCCTGATGCTCCTGAAGTCAGCAGTTTTGACACTGACTTAAAAGTAGCTATTCTTTCTCTCTGCTATCCCAAATGTCTCTTTTGGTTGCTTGTACAAGATTGTAAGCACAGTTGAACAATATACCATTGGGTTATTTTGACACTGAACTGTCATATGAAAAAAACAGAAAAAGATGAAACTTAAAATTGAGAAAAATAATATCCCATAATTTTATTAAGCCTAAAATAAATTTAAGGTTCCCTGTTCCACAGTAGCTGGCTTTCCAGAGTGGCAAAACCCCCAAAATGTGTTAAAAAGTCATGGAATTAGTCATCAGGCTAAGCATAAAACCCTAGTTACTGTAAGGGAAATCCTAAAAAATCCAGTTTTCCATTGCCCAGTGCTTCCAATTTTCTCTTTTGAAAAGCTTTAGTGTTGCTTTACAGGTATGTTTGAAAAAAAGATAATTAGAATTCATTTTTAGACAGTAACACAATATATGCAAACTCCAATAAAATAATACCTGTTAATATTTAAATTAGTGCTTCTTCAAAAAGGAATACATTTGTGACTAAGTTATCACACAGCAAGTTACTGAATTAATAAGCTTGATTTAATTTCAATTATTTAAAAGTATATATCATCAAAGGTATTTGTTTATCAAGAAATAGCAATAGGCGACTATAATGATATGAGCATGCCATTTCTCTGTCTCCCACTTATGGTGGCTTTCAAATTTGGAAGACCAGTAGTTTGGAAAGTTTTTGATCACAGCATAAAAGATTTAAAAATTGGCAGAAAAACTACCCTTAACTTTCTGCAGAAGGATGCCAAGCCCAAAGGGCAAAGTCTGTCACTATAAATACAGACATCCTGTGTTCTACTTCTACTCTTTCATCTCTCTCCACCATAATGCGGCCCAGTTCTGCTACACGGCATTTTTAATTTGCCCTTCAAACTTCCACACTGTCAAGAGAATTGTTAATATAATCATCTAATGCTTTGCTTTTGTTTAACAATGTGAATAGCATTCCGTAGTTTTAATATAAAATAATATGTACAAATATATCAAATATAATTTTTAGAAGCTTGGAGTAAATTGCCATCTTTGCCTGAAAAATAGCACTCTTTTAACAAGTGTTTCTTTTCTGGAGGCAAAGAGTTATTTATGGTTTATGTTAACTCACTGTATATGGGCTAAGCAGTGAAGTTGCTCTAGCAGAAGATTTGGCCTACGCAATAACTCCCAAGTCCATGATTAGATATATAAACAACGGCCTGCAATTCTTCTTTTCCTTCTTCTTTAATGGGTTGATCGCCTGTGGTCCCAGCTCCCTTCCATTCAAGTTACGAGAACACAGTTCAAAATAAGTAACCCACATGCTGTATACTATAATAACTTTTATTTATTCAGTTCTACCTTTTTCACAGGATGAAACATGCCCAGAAGTAGCCAGATAAAATGAGACCTTGAATACATGTGCCCAGCTCTACCTCAATAGGTGATTATGGTATGTGCTGTGAAGGAAAACAAAGCACAAATAGTAGGTATGGGGGAGGCTCACCCCAAGGCTCTGGAGTACATCTGCTCTGCTTCAGTAGTTTAGGTATGGTTGGGAAAGAAACAAGAAAGCACAGATGACCTCCTGACAACTTTACATCCTTCTGATATATTTGGGGTAGAAGGCCAGAGGGTGATAGTGACCCAGGTAATGACCTCTAATTGGCTTTAGATATGGAGAAAGTCAAAAATATGGGGGGTATCTTTGAGATATTGTGACCAATGAGGCCATTGGCAGCTTATGCCAAATACCTAACTAAAAAGCAATGAAGAGTTAATACGTATACTGTGGAGAAGGTTGAGCCTGAGGTCAAACAATGATGTGTAAAAGCCTGTCTGCCAGCCAGGACTGGGATCCCTCGACCACCAGGGGCGCCCTGCTTCTCTGAGCCCATGGTACCGATCACTACCAGACCAGTGGCAGAGGCTGGTATGAGAGTGCTCTGCACAGAGCATACACATGAGCTTGCAGGCGTGTTGTAGCATAGAAATCACTCCCCACTGATTATACTCACTCCACTCAGCTGATAATTTTAGATTATATGTCACTGAGGAGTGTGGTTCTGTTCTTGCTGACACCACCTCCCTGGATCTCCCCATGACAACTTTCCTCTGCTGAAAGCTCTCCCTGGGAGAGTACAGTGGTGGGAGAGCACATGTCAGTCTGAGGTGTCTGTCCCCACTTGGGACACAGATGTGAGCTGGGAGTGCCCACTCAGGTAGGAAAGGCTGAAATGGGTTAACAGCCCACTCCTACCCAAAGGGAAGGCTGCTGCTCCCTCACTTTCCTGCCCTCCTGCCAGCCTTGCCCATGCACTCCTGGTGCTTTCCGTGGAAGAACCGCTTTGCACATCGCAAGAAACTGACTCTATTCATATAAACTAGTACAGAAACAAACAAACAAACAAACAAAAAAAAATTGTTTTCTGCCAGGTTAGCAAGATTAATTGCCTCAGGAAGAGTCCAGATAAGACTCAGAGCTGGTACAAAGGAAGGAGCAGGTGAGATGGGAGAATGATTGCAACCACAGAGACAGAATGGTTCAAAACCACCAGAAATAACATATGGTGGGTACTTGAAATGCTTGGTATTTCCAGTAACTGAAACACTGAAATGAAGTTCCTATTCTGAGAAAAATAACTAATAAATCGTAGATATTATTCCATATTAGGTTTCATTAACACCTTACCCTGTGACATTTATTATTTATTAATTTATTGCTATTTATTTATTATTATTTATGGTAATTATTAATTTGCTAACTAACTAACTATCTTTTCTGGCAATACTCCAGCTAATAAGTCCTAGGGTTTCACTTGTTTTTTGTTTTTTGTTTTTTTTTTAAATATAGTGCATATAGGGCTTATAATCATTCAACAATCAACTGAAAAGACTTCTCTTCTGTCATTCTCACCTGTCAGCTCACATATTTATAGCTTGAATTCTCATTAGTTTCTTAAATGCATGATTCTGCAATGCATGTTGTTCAATTTTTTTTTCTATTTCTATTGCTCCAGCTGTTAAAGTCATCCAGTTTGTCTTGAATGATACTGGATCCTCCATTTCCACAACAGCTCTTCCCATTTTCAATGGCCCTAATTTTAATTCTCCTATCATGACAATTAAAGTAGTCATTATTACTAATAAATAAATGTCTTCCATTATAAGTATTTCTAACTATAATTAAGGTGATTCAATAACTTCATTATCTGATAACTTAGTCACAACTGACTTTTTGTTCCACACTCATTAATACAAACATTAATTCAGGTGACCCCAGAGCCTGTTCATTAAAAATTCCATTAATTGGGAAGAGACCAGCATCAGCTACCTGTTTTTAAAAATGCCTCCCAGGTTTTTCAAAATCTCAATGACTTCTTCATAGCTCCAGTCTTTGAAATGTCTGTTCATTTCCATCAAGCTGTCATGGTTTGGCCTGTTAATGCTCTCCGGATTTGATCATTTTAACTGGAGATCCAGGTCTGCACTTCTTTGAAAACTTAATTGAGGCTGGCTTTGACATTCTAGTGCCATTCCAGTAGCAATGTTGCAGTGTCATTTGCCCCACACTGGAGATTTAACTATGGTTTCCTCTGTTGATATGAATCTGAAGTCCATCTCTTCTCTGTCAGCAGATCACTCAATCTCTGTTCTCTTCTGCACTCTCCAGTATATTATCCTTTTCTCTCCTTGGTCCTCGTCACTTACCACTTCCATCAGATTAACCTTTCTTATGGGACTGGTTAGCATTCTTCCTGTGAAGAATTTTCTTTCTTCCTACTTCTCTTCTCCCTTCCCCAGTGAAAAATCTTTGTTCTTCAACTCTGTTTTCCTGCTATAAGCCAGTCTCTTTCCACTTTTTCTCCTGGTCTCACAGTCACATCCCTCCATGGTCATCTTCTTCATTCAATGAGTGATCTGTCTTTCCAGGCCCCTTGCTGGGCAAATGATTGTCCTTGCAGTTTCCCCCTTTTGCTCATTCTCTTCATCACAGCTCCAAATTCCTGCACCACCTTCACCAGCATCCCTGGCTGCACATCTTCTCCTTATGAGTGCTTTTCCATGAGTTCAGTCAGTGACATTGCATAGCTGGGAAATGTGATCTTTATAACTTCACCTCCAGTCATTTCATTTGCCTCCTTTGTTGTCCAGAGCCTTGTTAGCCATCACAGTGTATTCTCTCCATAGCACTTCTTTTTAAACAAAAACAAGATGAAAATTCACCTAGATTCCCTGCTGTGCTCTTTGGTCACTCTTTTGTTATGGACAGTGGGTTTTTTAAATTTTTTTTAAGTTCTGACACTCTGGAGAGTAAAGAAAGACTGCCTATGATCAGAACAGTGGTCCACCTAGTTTGTACCCTACATTGGACAGCTACAGCTGAAGAAGGAATAAGATACTCTTTCAAGACAAATACAGAGTGATACATGCCCCAGCTTTTGACAATCAGTAGTTCTGGGCTTTTCTTGAGCTGTGTCTTTGAAGAATCCTTGACAAACCTTTCTCCATTTATTTTCTAGCTGCTTTAGGAATCCATTTGTCCATCCAGTGTCACAGGTCTCAAGATAGAAAATTCCAGTTTCATTATGCTTTGTATGAAAAATACTTCCTTTGGTTTGCTTCAAACCTGCTGCCTGATAATCTCATTTGGCACCCATTCCACTCCCCACCTTCCCCCCCACCCCCAATAACGAGAAACAACGAATAACGCCTGAGAAGTTTTCTCCTCCGTGCTGTTCATGATTCAACAGCCATCAATCAGATTTCCCCTTGTTTACTCTTTTCCACTCTCTACTTGTACAGAATCATACTTCACTGCAGGAGTCTAAAATTCAGTCCCTCACTATTTAGGCAAGTGTGGTTATCATCAGACTTTACATAAAAGACCTGTGGCAGCAGCACCACGACTGTCTCGGTTTTCAGTGCTGTCTGAAAGTGGAAGGCACTGTCCGAGCAAACCCGATAGATTTAGCCTCTCTGGAGATTTATTTGTCTGCTCCTGCATACCTGTCATGATCAAGACTTTTTTGAGCAAGCACAGAAGATGACATTTAGAGTACCTAAATCAGACTAAGCTGTCTGAAACCAGGGGTGCTTTTAGTCTCCGGGCACTTCCTGATTCAAGGGACCACAGGTAGCAGGTAGCACAGTGAGTTTCGGTGAAAATCAGTGACTGAATTCTGCCTAAATCTGTCTTAATTGCTGTAGTGGATCTGACTCTTGCTTTAAATTCACAGTGTTGGATGAGAACCAGGAGGCTCCTTTTCTCAGTCTAGTTACAAAGTGCACTTTCACACTAGTCAGTCTCAAGTAATCAGTACGGCTGCTGGTGCAAAGGTGGTCCAGCATTGGGCTGACCATACTAACTTGGGTAGTGAGAGAGGCTAGGCTACAGCACTATAATGCTCTGATGCATTTTATATGAACATATGCTGCTTAACTTTCTGCAAAGCATCTTTTTTCAGCTTTTAGCAGATTTCACACTAAGAGATTAACTTTTTGAAAAGTTTAGAAAAAAAACAGACTCCCTATAACCTAAAGGCTGGTGCTTTGACAGGATTACAATGCCATGCATCTCTCCCCCTTAGAAAAGTCAAATTACTGTTGAAAGTGCGGCGTTAGAGAAATAGTCTCTGAGGAACTTTTACCATACCTAGCTAGTGGTTTGGTTCATAACACATGAAACAACTTTATTGATGTACAGGAGAAGGTATGGGGGCTCAAAGGCTGAATAAGAAACCCCTGTGCCATGAGAGTGCCCTTGTTCAGAGCTTCGTTAGTCAGTTGGCTCCCCCAGCTAACTGGGGAAGCACATGAACGGATGTTTTCAGTAAAGCAGTCCACAGCACAGCATTTCAGACAGGAATGTAGCCCCTTAAATAGTCCATGAACTTTGAATGAGAGAAAGTCTCTTCATTCCTTTAACCTGCAACTAACCTTTAAGTATGTCAGACTTGACCACCTAAGCAGCACCTATGCACTCAATAGCTCTTCTTACAACCCTAGGTGAATGTCTGCATGGATGTCCATGACATGCAGATGTAGTAATTTTTGGCTGTTTTCAGTTTATCTTAAAGACATGTTTGTCCCCGAGTTGTTTGGAAGGTCCTCCATGAGACAGAGATGATGTTTGCTTGTTTTCCAAGTTTAACACTTGTCTAAAACATTTCCATCTTGCTTTCTGCATGGTCCAAAAAATTCCATGGCTTTGCAGCTCTCCATGGCAGACTGGACCAGGGGAGATTATGGCTGGTGTCTACCTCCAGATTGTCACCCAGCTGTAGAGGACTCACTCTTACTTACTCAGCATTTTCCCTGTAACCTTTGCTGCCCTCAGGAAACATTTTGATTATTTTGATTATTTACACAAAAATTATCTGAATTGTGTAACTCTCTGCAGAGTGTCTTTATTCTTTCTTAGCATGTTGACCTCAAAGACAAGTACTTCCAGTGATACAAAGATCTGTTTTTTAATGCATTTTAATGGATCTGTGCATACACAGTATGTTAAAAACAGAACCTGGGCTACCTGCCCACTACCTGAAACTGCAGTGAATTCACCATTTTTGGGCTCTGAAACAGATGAAAACAAATCAGGGTATTCAGGTACCCCCTGCAGTCACCAGTATGTCTGGGGCACAGTCATAGTTCACTTGCAGAATCACTGAAGGCATAACATTGTCCCCACTCAGAACAGTCAGACATATTTCCCTAGAAACCCTCTTCGCAATGGTTCTTATCCAGGAAACAGTTCTGAAAGCCGGATGGATAAAAAATTTTACCAAAAAAACTGTTCCTTCAATAAATGAGCTACTCAGATTGTTTGTAAATATATCAATAGATTTTAGATTGCAGAGTTCCTCATTGCAGCTGTATTTCACTTTTTCTGGGAAAGTATCTTGCACATTTTGTAGCACTATCAATAAGGAACAACACATAGTAAAATAGAACAAGCAGGGAAACAATCTAGTATTGATAGCATGGAACAGTGCAGTATCCAAACATATATGCACAGATTGTAAATCCCCACTCCTCTGTCTGCAGAATCAAAAAGCTGATTGGACTTCAAAGGCCCTAAACATCTTACCTAGTCATTTAACAGATTTTTTACAATTTTAATGAAAAACATAATTTACCACAATTACTGTTTAATTACTTTATCCTCTGCATAGTCTCTAACATGATAGCTATCAGATCTAATTATTTCTTTTCCGTTTGAGTTTAATAAAAAAAGGAATTGTGCCAATGTAATTCCTAGAGTAATTCTAGCTTTAGTGGAGTAACACAGCTGAGCTTTTATGATGCATCTACTGGAACAATGCTAGCTTAAATTGGGAAAATTTGTACTTCAGAAGAAATCTAGAAATTTTAGTGGAAATAAGCCCCACTGAAATACCTCCAGATTTTCCTCTGAAAGCTTCAGTGCAGCAGATTTAAATCTCCATTTAAATCAATGAACACTGGCTTACCGGGATTGGAAAGCAGCACAGTGCACCATTCAGGACCTGAAGCTGCCTTAGCTGGTGTTTCACGCAGAGAACACTTTAACAAAAATTTAAATCACAACTAGTGGAAAACAATCTGGAATCCTCAAAGGTTGTCTCAGTCGCATAATGCCTTGGCGGTATTTTTAGTCAAGAATTCTGTCAGATTTATTTCCACTGTTGGTACTGCTGAAACTTTCTGATGTTTTCACTAGGATAAATAAAATGAAATAATAAATTTTAAAGTAGTAGGCTGTTAATCTGCTCTTGCTTTTGATGCTGCATTGCCTCAAGGCACTTTGGCATTCCCTCTTGCCCCTATTTCTTTGAAAACACAGTGCAGTCTTACCTCTGATCTAGCAGCACAGCACATTGTGAGAGCCACATGGCTGCCTGTGCATCAGAAGAGATATAGTGTACTAAGACCACCTCAGTTACATCTTTCTGGAAATGAGGCAGCAGCAAAGATGCAAGTTAATAATGAAGGATTTTTCAAAGAAACCCTAGTGAGATGGACAGGAACTGTATTCAGCTCAAAAAGACAGCATGAACCGTTCTGATTTGTGAATGTCTTAAATGCATTGTTTTGAGAGAAAATATTAAACAGAAAGTTTCACCATTTCCCAGTCTTCTATTTTTCCCTGCAGAAAAACTAGCATTTACGATCAAAGAGAAATTCTAGTCTTCTTTCTGCAGTAGTCATCAGCAGAAGCAATGAAGATTTTGTTTACAGCAGAAAAGTCTTAATATTAATGATGTGCCTTAAAGTTTCTCTAACATGAAGGGTCATGTGGGTTTGGGCCTTTTTTTCCTCACCTATTTTTCAGAATATTGATTTCACATTCTTGAACTCATTTGGTGCTTCTGTAGCATGGAGACATATTAGCTGTCTTCTCTCACAAGCACACCCACAAATTTCCTCTTGCTTATGCTGCCTTTGTAGTTTGACTCATGCAGTTTTCATGCCTTCCATGCAAAGTTTTCCTGGGCCCCACCACTTAGCATAGTGTAACCATCTAGGTTAGCATTGCACAGATTTGCAAAGACTAGACAAATTGCTGTTTCAGAAGGAATGCCATTTTCTGCCCCTTATGCAGTAAAATCTCTTTGCATTCTTCAATAGTTTTTATAACCTTATTTAATCAGTGCATTATCCAGAATAAAAAGTCACTTCATCATCTTTCTCAAACAGTCTACATATGGCTCAACATCAGCAGGATGAAAAAGCTGTAGAAACCTTTAATCTCTATATTACAACCTGTTTGTCATCCTTTTATTCTTTCTTCTACATTAAAACCCCTGCTCTGTGTAGCCTTAATCAAGCAGCTAACAGGTATGGCGTACTTGGCATCAGTCTAGCTTGAAATTTTTTGGCTTCACATTGGCTTTTCTACGTAGAAACGAAATGGGTCACCTGGTCTGTAATAAAACAGCCTGCAGCTCATCAACCTGTTAAATTTAAGATTAATCAATACTTATTTACTTCAAATAAAAGTGGAGGCTGGATTTTTAAAAACACTCAGCAGTAGTCCACTGCTTGTCCTCCCTGAAATCTATGGGCTTCTGTCACTGATTTCAATGAGCTGAAGGAGCAGTTTCAGAAATCCCACTCTCTGTGCTTTACAGCAAAGGTCAATGGTTAGAGAATGGCCTCATAAGATGACCTGAATCATTTCAGCATCCAGTAGTCTGAAGCTTTTAGTCATTTCCTTTTTATATAGAAGTTTTGACATCCTCTCCAATGATCATTCTTTTCTTATTATTTCCTAAAATTCTCCATGAACTGCAGAATCCAGTGAAATACAGCAATATCAACATTTCCATTATTTACTATACAACATTTTGAGAGGACTGTGGTTTTGATACCTCAACAATTTATGTTTCAGTGCTTGTTACTGTGAAAAAGAAGAACAAAAGCTCTGCAGAAAAGGTGTCAAAGCATCTTGATAACCCCTTCGTCATCAGATATGGCTAAAAACTTTCAGTCTCACATAGCATTGTTTTTAATGTGCATATTCTGTGTGAATCAAGAGATATGGAAAATGGGCACATTTTAGTATGTATTTAGCATATTTAACTGTTTCTTAAAAACATGTCCTTCCTTTAACCTCTAGGTAGGCATACTCATTGTTGCCAGCCTCCAGAACTTGAAATCGTGAATCAGGCCCTTTAAGAAACCTGAGAATAGCTTAAAAATGTTTTTTTTTTAAAAAAAAAAAACATTTCTTGGATTCTTTGTACCTTTCTTCTAGTGTCAAACCATTTGATGGACATATCCAAGTTTTTGGCACAATATACTGAAAAGTTGATTGTTAAAAAAAAATCTGAGATTTTTATCATGATGCAAAAATCTGGTATCTGAACTTTTAGAAGAAACAACCACAAAAATTGTATGAAAACCATGGGAAGTGGTAACATGGTATCACACAATTTCCAGAATATTTTAATTCTGCTACATTTGTTGTTTTCCCATCGTTTTTCTTTCCTCTAAGTTAGCAAATATTAGAAGCTACGGGCTGTGAGTTTTCATAAGATAACAATATTCCTTGGGGTTTTTTTTTATTATTTTCCTGGAGAATAAATTGTTTCCACATGCAGAACCCAGCTCCTGCTTCATTCACAGCCATCAATACTGCAGAGGTGATTCTCTCCTAGGAGCAGGCACAGCGGGGTGTCACTGCCCCCATCTCCAAGGCCTTTTCCAGGGACGACAGCACTCGGTTCCAGCTCAGCTTCTCTTGCAACACTGCCAGAGAAGGTTGTCTGAGAATTGCACTGAATTGCCTGGGGCTTCCTAGGGAAAATGACAATCTGGTACATTGCCTTTGGCTCCTTCATTAACCTCCATCAATCTCGGCATTTACACCTGCCCTTACTTTACTGCTGATAAAGAGTTGGCAATGCTGGAATTTCCAGGGCAGTCCTGCTGGCTGGGATTTTCTGACAACATTCATTAGAAATTAATTTGCCATTTGTTCTGAAGGACCGTGTTGTGTTCCATAGTTTAAAGATCTCTAATATACACCTGTTGGAGTTAATTGAACTCTACTAATCCTTGATGTAGTTACTTTCATTAAAGGACACTTGCAGCCTGCTAAAGGAACAATTAAAGCACATTCTTTTTCTTTTGCAGATTAACAAAAACAGCCAGCTTTTTATCCAACTATGCCTAGTCCCAGCTGCTGAAGTCACACAAGCCTTTTTTTTTTTCTTTTTCTGTTATGCTTCCAGCAGTTGTCTCCTTTGTTTTTATTGCCACTGCTCATTATTTAAGATTGAGTGTTATTGTTACAGCATTCCAGCTCCTCAGTCTGGGCACTGAATGTTTATGCCCTTTGATGTACAGTGCAAACTGTATTCTAAGCAATGTTTCACAGCCTCTTTATTCAAGAACCAACCCACCTTTGTGAAAAAAATCCAGGTACCATTTTAGCAGTGTCTTTGGTTAGTGTTCATTCTTGATACAGGACTAAACTTTGTATGTTCTCTCATGCCTTTTTTTTGTGTGTGTGTGTGTGGTTACACAGGTAATCAAATGTGTGCATTGGATTTTTTGCAGTCATGTCACAGACCACTTCCTGATACTGCATAGGTCTGCTGTGGTTCACTGAATACAGATTGAGGAATTTTTATCTGACATACTGAACCATTACCTGGGCAAACCTACACTTGCAAATACAAATGCAGTGCTAGACATAAGGAGAGCGAGCCATTTCTGATTTTTGAAGCTATCAAAGTAGGTCTGTGTCACAGCTTCTGATATCTAAGAATGTATTTCTATTACTTTTTGTAAAGCTACTAATGCCTAATGCAGCTGAAGCTCTCCCACTGCCTCCAGAGAATAATGGATTTCAGCCTGTCAGTAGGCGCCTGATACATTAGAAATCCCTGATTTTTTTTTTTTTTTTTTGCAAGGTTACATCAAGACTTAAGATGTTTGTTTGAATGTGGAATTTGGCTTATTAGCCTAAATGCAACAATTATTATAAATGTTTTTAAAAGCTATCTGCCTGCCAATTCACCTAATAGTTTCTATTCTCCATGGTAATCATTTTTGCCTGTGTGAATGATTTAAGAAAAGCAAAAAAAGTTATGAGAAGACTGTTAGAATCAGCTAGACTTCTGTACTGCTTTCCAGTACTATGCTGGTCAAGCCGGAGTTGCCCCCAAAATACCTTTGACAAAGTCTGCACATATCAGGCAGACCTGGAGAGAAGCACTCAGGATTATATACTCAAGGTATGAAAAGTGATAGGGAAAGCAGCACTTTGGCATGGAAGAATTAAGTGCACCTCACTGGAGAAAGAGCCTCTTTTCCCCATTTAAGTTTTTGTATATCCCTGGCATTTCTTCAAGCACTGGCAGAACCCCTTTCCAGCTAAGGCACAGGATTAGACCATCTTTTTTTTTTTGCTGCTTGCTGCCAGTTACAATAGCAGGCTCCAAAGCGTTGAACAGTTGGGAAGAAGTAATTCAAAAGGCTCCTTATGCCCAAGTCTCTTGTATGTCCTTACACGTTAAGGTGTGTCTATACTTGTGTTCAGCAAGTGATTTCCCTCATCTCCCCTACTTACCTTGTGGATTGGGTGAGCAAGTTGAGCCTCTAACTCCCAGCAAGAGATCTGGATACTGTTCTTGCCCTCGTGCTCTGACAAGGAAATCCCAATGATTAATAGTTTAATAAAGTTATGACTTCCTGCACTGCCATGTATTTTAGTGCTCCTACATTTCCTTGATTCTGTCATTTCTTCTCTCTCAGATTCACTTTCAGGTTTGAAATAGGAATTAATTACAATCAGTCTGATATGAGAGCAACAATGCTTGCTAGTTTTGTTCATATTCTACTGCTTCTACAAAAAAATCCTTCCAACAGCCTCCAGAGAACAAAGAATTGAGGACGCCCTGCTCCCAGAAACTCCATCACCTGCTCACATACTACTATAAACAAACATTAAGGCAGATCATGCTGCCAGAATAGAGAGTTATGCAGTTCCATTACAGGTAAAGAAATTCAGTTTGGTACTGGGTTTGTGCTAGGGAAAATGTAGGAAGCTCAGGAGAAATGGAGAAGAACAGGAAACAGAGGGAAAAAAAAGAAATTAAAGACAAGAAATTCAGCTGCAATGGAGCAAAAAGTGAAAATAAGTAAAAATAAGACCATGTCTTTGACAAACGAGTATGAACTGACAAAATCATAGCTCTGACATGCCATCTTTACTGTTGCCTGCTGTCAAAAATTCAAAATCCAATAAATTATTTCCCTTCAGGAGGTGACAGAGAAATTATATTTTGGGTTTGTTTCCATCTATAACTCAGAATAATAGGCCTGTCATGCTAGGAGCTGTTTTAAGTTCTCTTATCCTTCCTTTCTTTTTCTTCTCCACTCCATTGTCTTACCTATGAGGTTCAACTGCAAATGCTTTTGTGAAGGGGGCACATAAGTTGGGCTGTCCATTTGGATTCCTAGGGAAATAATAATAAATGTAGCACTTGAAGAGGTGAGTGAAATACAGAATTCTATTATGAAATGCACCAGAAATTAAGGGAAAGCAGCTCCTGAATAGATCTGGTGATACTATGAAGCAATGATTTCTTACACTCCAAATGCAAAATTGAACAATCATGCTGAGTGACATGTGAAAGATTTAGGATAGTAATTTAATCCTTTACAAATTTGTGCCTGAAAAAGTTTCCAGGATGATTGTATTTCTTATTGATTCTTTTCTGTTTCTACAGTTTACAAGGACGTTTAGAGAACTTTGTCTCCCATTTTTAGCTATTAATGCTGTGGCATTGGCTTTATCATCTGCGTTCTAAATTTTTCAGTTATTTTATTTTACAATATTAGCGTGACTCTTCTGTGAGGTTTCCCACTTATTTGCCTAAGAGAAAAAACAAACAAACAAACAAACTTAGACCTTGAGTGGGCATTCTGGGGTTAAGGTTGGACTTTCCCTCCTTAGCTAAGGCAACCACTTAGGGAAGACTGCTGCAGTGATAGGAAGCAATTACCATCCAGGCCTTGCCATCTCCAGGGGAGAGGCAGGTCTTTCAGGTTTTTAAACTGTATTTTTCCCGCTATAGAAGTAATCAGATGAACATGTATATACTATGCCGGCATTTCTCCAGATGTGAAAAAAGTCCATCAGCATTTATTTTCGCCCTGAATATCAGAAAGATAGATTGTGCTCTAGGAGTTTTTCTTCTCTTTTTCCTCTATGTTGTCACTCTGTGCTTGCATTTCCACCTCCGCATTTATGAATTCACACTTATGTGTAACAAAGCCCTTCTCTGAGAATGACTAAATCACCTGATCTCCAAGGCAACTTGCCTTATGAGACCGCTAATTAATTGACATCATGCTTTGTAGAGAACTAGCATGAATTATGGTTCTTTTCTAGAAGAGCCAGTTCCTCCCAAGCTATCCTTTTGCCAGATAATGCTGCAAACTCTTCAACTGAGTTCTCAGCAGTTCTGATTCATTGAGTTCTCAGCAGGGGATGAATCCAGGCCTAGTGACCATTTTTTTCGTACCCCCACTGTATGTGTAGGTAACATTAAATAATATGACTCTTCTAGGAGTTTACCTCCAACAGCAAAAACAATGAACTTCAGACCTTCGTTAAACACGGTGTGGCTAAACAATGCTATTTCTTCCTCAGCTGGTAATGGGAGGCAGCTGTCTGGTGAAGATAGCAGAAGAAACTGTGTGATAAGATGCCAGAGCTGTTTGCCTCCACTCCATCCCACTGCTAAAGGATAGCTTTAATAGGTAAATGGAACATTGATTTTGGAACAGAAACCTGGTTTTATATCTTGTTTAAAAATGGATGCATCCAGTGATACCCCAAGATTGTTCATAAAAGCTTTTTTTGGGGTTTAAAAAATGAGAACAAAGAAACGGAAATCTGAAAAAATTCCTGACATTCATCTTTGCCTGGGTTGTCTTGACATCATTTTTTCTGCAGCTCATAAGCTCTTGGATTCATCTTTTTTTGTTTGTGTTTGTATATATATAAAATGATATATTGACTTAATTCATTATGAATCAAAACTGTATTTTAAGATGCACTAGAGCACCAAAACTATGCTCACTTGTGCAGCACTGGTTGTCAAACGGGATCAACTTATCAGTTCCACCCATTCTCCATTAATTTGTATGAAGTGATTTGATGAATCTGTTCACTTTTAGCAGCTCATATTGAAAAATCAATCCACTCTGGTTGCAATCTGAATCCTGACCAGAAAGTATATCTCAGACCTTCATGTAGGTCAGATCTGGAGATGCAGTGGGAGTTTCAAAATTTTGAATAGTCTCAGAGCACTTCCTTTCAGATCCTGATTGAAGATATCAGACACCGTAAAATCCATCACTATTGAGCACTTCAACATTAATTAAAAATCTTTCTACATGTGTCTGCTCAGTTTGGGTATTCAACAAACTCTTCTTGTATTTTCTTGAGAACAACTCTGTTTCTTGCATTCTTAGACATCCTGCCAAAATCCAGCTTTCATTTTTCTGATGGATTTGCTCTTAGAACAAACTGAAGCTTTAATCTGCTTGGCCAATCTGAAGTGACTGACCTTTCATCTTCATACTAGAGTGGCTGATGCTGCAATGTCCAGTCTGTACAGAACTCCAATCCAGTCAGTTACCTGCCATGTTTGATACAAATCAGTAAGGTAAGTTTTTCCATTTCAGTTACTCTGTTGCTCTATTTTCAAGACTTTTTGTTGCATCTTTTGCAGACTTCAAGGTTGTATGCAGTGTAAGACAGCTCTCCAGCCTGGGACTCTGGCCTTTTAGACCAAAGTCTAAGATGCCCGGAGTGTAATTTAACATTTCATAGTTAATGATATTCCCTTTATCTTTACCAAACATTTTCAAATATTACTTAGTACACTAGTAGTGCAATAGTGTCCAGACATGCCAAACTCAAACAATACAACAATAAATATATGCAACTTAGAGTTGGCCCTGTTGCTTTTTGGGTGCAACTGCTAATATCAAAGCTGTCATGTTAGTGGTATCATCTTCTACTATTCGCTGAACTGTTAATGGACAAATACAGAAGCAAAAAAATGATTAATTAAAGATGTGATTACTTCTGTTGACCTAAAGACCCCATAATGTTTAATAAACCATCCATGAACACATTTGATCATCCCCATACTTTAGATATAAAGTTGTTTGCTTTTCACAGCAATTGCTGTAAGGTTTTAAGACCTGTCCTTTAGTTTTTACAGAGCTATGATTTATATGATCTTGCTTAGAATAAATACAATTTTTAAATATATCCCAAGGGTTTTGTTTTATGTTCTTTGGTTTCCAGTCAGTATCTGGATACTTTTCCACCCTCACAAAAAGTATGGTAACAATATTTCATTCAGCTTTTCTACCAGGGGTCATATTTTCAGTATCTATCTTCAGTATACTTCCTTTTCATTCAGAATAACATATATTGCTCAGTAATTTCATGAGGATCCCTTCTGTTATCTTTCTTCTTCTGTGAAGACTGCATAGTTTTCCTTATGACTTTGAAGAAGTCACCAAGGGGCTAAAGGTGGTTACATGATTTTACCTGGTAACCATTCAGCACAAATGACAATAGATATACACACTTATCTACACAGAACACATTATTTTAAATAGCACTATTTAGCTGTTTGCTGAGGCTGTTGTGATTTCTGGAGTAATTCAGGGGAAGCCCACATTGTGACAGGGGAGGAAGGATAAGCACTCTCACCATTGACTGGATAACTATTTTGCTCATGAGAGTGCAAATTAGTGAATTAAGTAACAAATTAGAGAATTAACAATTTAGGCTAGTCTACTGAAAAGGGATTGAGATCTTGTTTAATTTCTGCCTAATGAATTCATGAAATAAAGTTTGATTCACACAGTATGTTGTCCTGTAAATTTGAGAGATCCAAATGAACCCTGACACTGTTTTAGTCATTCCTTCACTGTCTTTTCTGACACCAAAGGAGGAACAGAATATACTACCTCTGTTGACTTCACTAGAAAGCAATAGTTTATAACAGAATCACAGTGCTGGAAGGCAATAGGCAACCTAACCCGTCTAATGCCACGAACTCCTCTTTGACCCATACAATTTGATAGGGAAAAAACTAAAATGATGTGTTAAAGAGCCCAAGAAATGATGTCTCTGAGCTCAGAGAATCCAAAGATTAATAGAGATGAATAGGAACCATAACAGCTGCCCCACCATAGCTCTTTGTGAAAGAAGCACACAGAACATTTTCTGTGTGACATGGATGAGAAGACAAAGTAGGAGAACCAGTGAGGTCATGGAAATAAAATTAAAAAAAAGGAGACTTTAAAAGCCTTCAGAAGAGTGGCAACAGTGCTAGACTTGTCCCAGTTATCCCAAAAGTAAAAAAGAAAGGGAAAAGTGATTGATCACCTTCACAAAAGGAGGGAAGGAGGAAGCTTCCATGCCAACTGAGTGGACAAAATGCAAAGAGGTGTTGCTGATAGGAAGAGAGGAACCCTGCTTGCTGAGCCCAGTGCTCCACAGAGCAAACCATGAGCTATGCAGAGACCACTGCTGGATCAATAACTATCAAGTACGGATACGATATCCATGCACTAGAATTTTGTTGGTGTTTATATTTAACCCTTTCCTCCTTCTGGCAAAAACTGACCACATCCCTGTTCAGACAAATGAGTTCAACTAACTTGCACGCCGAGCAGCATTTGATCTGTTCCTTACTGCTTTGGAAAAACATTAATGTCCTCCTGAGAGAAGGGCAGTATTTTCCGAGCACTGAAGTCTAGTCCTTTGCTTGCTTTCTGCTGAACTGCTTTATCAAAAAGGTCTTAGATTTTACTTCCTAGCATCCCTGAGGAGCCTTAGCCAGCCTAGTGGAAGGAGAGGGAAGGACACCAAACCCTCAAAGAGGCTCAGTATTTCAGGATAGCACAGAGTTTCTCCTTTTTTCCTCACTAGCTGTTTTCTCTAGCATTTGTTGGTTCACTTGAAACTCACTGTATCTGTGATCTCTGACTTGGCTGAATAAGCATTCATCACCTCCTAAGAACACTACCTGATACTCTACTTTATCTTCCCAGCCATGAAGAAGCTGACTAGAAAAAGTTCCAACAGAAATGTGTCTCTGTTTCCAGGTAAAGGGAGCTAATGAACAGGAGAATGAATAAAAAATGGTTGTTTCAATATTGCTCAGTCAGAGGAACTATATTGTTTTAGAAAGAGTGAACAGACCCTTCTTTAGAGCACACTAAGGTATTTTAATAATTCTACATTCCTAGAAAGAAAATATCTGCTTAAAAGTATTAGATTCATGTAGGAAACAAAGAAGGAGATTTTTTTTGAGTCTTTTATAACAGAGTTAAGTCTCTTAAATAAAAAGATATATCTTTATATAATATATCTTTATATATAAATATAAATATATATATAAATTGTATTTGTTAAGTATAGAATAGCTGAGAATAAGAACCGATAATGGATTACAGTATGTTATGTGCTTAGATGTGTTAAAGAGGAGTGAGATTTTAAAAATACACAGGGTACTCAGAAACTGGTGGGGATTTTGGCCAACAATTTCAAAAATTGTTGAAAGAATTCTTTAAGTCTTATGTGTCAAATTCAGATTCAAATTTAAATTCACACTGCTAAACTAATGATAGTATCTTCGAATCCAGGACCACCACCCACTGAAATGGACTGAAATGGACCCGCAGAATTCAAATGTCTGATTGTGAAATCTTGGGTGTTAAAATCAAGATACAGTAAATGTCATTAAAGGTCATGAAAAATCGAAGCAGGAAATATTCTACTGTGAAGGGTAAAGTAATTTAAAGCCTTTGTAGTCACAAAGCAGGGTATACACATATAACTGCAAAACACAAGTTCAAAAGTCAGCAGTCTTGTGAAGCTGTTGCTTGTTGCTATAAGATGATTATGAAAACAAGGCAGATATAGAAAGGGGATATATTCCTATTCATCTTCTGCACAGTTATTTGTGGGGAAAAAAATGGATCCTGGGACTCTGAGTCCTTAGGCTGGACTGAAAGGGACAAGCCAGAAGAAGGCGATCTCCCATGGGAAGCTCTGAGCACAGCAATGAAGTGTGAAACCTGAGTCACCCCTTGGTGACCTACACTCAGTAAGGACTATTGACACTCAAGCAGCCTGCTAATTGGTCTGTAAAGGGTAATCAGTCCTTTCAGAGGCTTGGTTGAAATGCACTTGACTTGGGAGCCTTCTGGATATCACAAGCCAGTGGGAGGTTCACCACTCCTTCTCCTCTTCCTTCCCTCTCAAACTCTTTCCTCTAGCATTTGTCACTACCTGTTCGACTACGTCCTCTCACAAAGTCTATTCACAGGTCTCATTACTCGGATCCTGAGAGCACTAACCACTGTTTGGACAGTAGGAAATGATCACAGGATAGGAGTTATTTCTTCAGAGCACCATTTTCCTAAGAATGAGCTCTTCTCATGTACTCTCCAAGGCACTGAGCCCACTGCTAGGAAAAGTGCTGGTGCCCAGTCCTGCCTGAGTGTTAGACTCCAAGTCCCTTTTGGCAGAAAATGGCCAGAAATCAGCAAAGTACTACCACTTGGCTCAGTTGTACACATTTGTCAGCTGAGGTTGTATCCACTCAATAATGTACATTTGGCTGTCTTGAGATAAAATTCCTTGTAAATTATAGGAATAAATGTGAATGGAAATAATGTACCAGAGAAGCGCAAATGCAATTATTCATTAAAAAAGCCACTTGCTTTCTGAAAATTCTCTTTCTTTTTCTTTGAGAAAATGTGTATATTCTTGTGGTATATTCTAATAAAAGACAAAGTTATTTATATGCAAATTGAAGTTAGGGTGGCATGAGGAACAAGCTAAGAAAGCCCCTCAAATGTCAGTTAATCCCGGAGCAAGCTCACAAGCTTCCTTGAGTAAATGTTGCAAGGAAGCTGTTAGACCTGAGCTTCGTGCTTTTTGAACAATGTAAGCTCTGTGGTTACAGCTTTTATGCTTCACAGGCTATTATACTAACACCATGGCTCAATATGTACTTTTACATGTGGGTGCATTAAATGCCACTATTTTATGTATTGACATATGAAAAAATGGCCTTCACTGCCTGGAAGAGACTCCCTACTGGAAGCAGAGTAAAACTATGACCCATGTCATACTCACAAAGTAAGTGTGATCCATTTCTCACCACCAATTACCTTTCTGGTACAAAAGATGTTATCCCTGAATATTAGAAGGAGACTGTATAAATGTTAATGCTTGAATGGATTCTTTCAACTTTTTAATATAATTTACAACCTTTGCACTAACATTTAGGAGTGCATTTTGAGTGTTAAATCCAAAGAATTGCTCTACAAAGCATGTTTAAATTTATACTTAAATTTAAATGAACTTTACCCACCTACTTCCCTGATTAGTCTGAAAACAAGTGTTAATAGTGCTGTACTTAAGCAGCTGGAAAAGACTGAAGTTTAAGGTCGGAAATGCAGCAATGTGTAAAATAATTGAGCAAAACCTGTTTTCTGGAATCAAAATGCTAAGCATTTAGTGTGGTGTGAATCTTGTGCTACTCAATTCCCAAGTCACTTGAAAGGAACCATTCCCTTATGAACAAATCCAACCTTTGTCGGGGATTTCTTTCAAAACAGCCATTCTAGTCACTGCTGGCAGCCCTCCCCTGCAATTTAATCACAGTGGGGGGCTTTGGGAAGGCTTTGTATCCTGCCCTGCTCTCCACTGAGTATTGGGGCCCAACATGGACCTTCACACTCAGTATATTGTACCAATATGTGGAATTTAAGAGCATTTAGTTAGTTAGGATGTCTGGTTAAGGACTATTTCATATTTAAAAAAAAAAAACAAATAACAAGGAAAGTGATAAATTAAACACACACACACAAATATTAACATGCAGGTGATAATGGAGTCTGTAAGAAAGACCGTAAGTCTTTGGTCAATGACCAGTGAGCCAGTAAGGGAACCACTCAGGCACAGCCTTGAAGAGCAACTGGAGGGACCGTGGCTACAGGGCTCGTAGGTCTAAGTGCCAGACAGGGTATGTTTATATTTACCCAGTGAATTTAATCCTGTGTGCGTGTGTGTGTGTGTGTATGTATACTTCACTAGTAAACCTTAAGCTGAACTTCCTGACAAGTAGGAGTAGACCTACGCCTGGAAAGACTGAAGGTCTGAGCCAATGGCTGGATAAGGGGGCCAGGGTCTGCGCATGGGTAATAGGCAGACTTAGGAACTATGATAATATTGAGGGAACCATGAAAGTGGGGTGCTTGTTAGATAATAGTGTGTGAGTGCATGCATCTATTTCAATAGTGCACATCAAGCTGGACTAGTAGCGAATAGGGGACCCACATACCTGTTAAGGGGGCCCAGGGTCCAAGCATGGATATTAGACAGACCTAGAGGCCATGCTAATATCGGAGGGATCCATGAACGTGGGTGTGCCTGTGAATCAAAGAGCGAGGGGGTGTGTGTTGTCACTAGTGAACTTCAGTCCTGATCAACCGGAGAGGAGGAAGAGGACTGGGCTATCTGTACTTCTGTTTATCTGAGTGCTGGTATGTTATATGTGGGAGCCACTAAAGGCACTGCTCTGCCTGGGGCAGTCTGTGTGGCTGGGTGTGTTAATGTCCTGCGTGTGTGTGTGTGTGTGTGTGTGTGCGCGCGCGCGCCTCTTGATCCACACTCAGTCTCAGTACTGGCCAGACTTGCACATGGGAACAGTAGCAGCTGCATCCATGGGACTGGGATGGAGAGATCTCCTGGGTCTGAGGGGGCACCCGACTGGGCTTCAGCAGCCAGGAAGGAGGAGTCTCCAGGTCCTGAGTGCACTGGATTTGGCAGCTACCTTAACATCCTTGTGACTGCAAGGCGGGCAAGAGAGGGTCGGATACTGATGGAGAGAGACACTCAAGGTTCATAAGGGGTTAAACAAGATAGACTTAATAAAGGACTTACACCACACACTGCATGGGGAGCCCCGGGAACTGCGAGGAGGGATCGCCGATGGGAGGCTGCTGGAGGTACGGGTCAGATGCACAGGTCGGATGCAAGGGACAGGACTCGACTCATTGTTCCTAAGGGCCCCTTAAATCTACCAGAACTATTTCCTTAGCTCAGCTGTGCTAACCTAGAGTAGCTACTGCCTGGGAAGCAGCTAGACATTGTTGACAAAATGGAATATGCATGCCTGGCCCTGACGAGAATTTGGTCAGCGTGCAGTTTCACACACTGGGCCTGCTACCATGTACTCTGCCAGTCACTGACTCCTCACCAGATCTTCCACAGGTGTTCTCACTACAATCCTGAACATGTATCTTCTCTGAGAGCAGGAGCATATGAGGCATGAATTAGGATAAGACTAGACAGTGGTGCTATTATTCCATCTTTACAGGGGTTAACAGTAAAGCACTTCTGCACACAAAGAGCAGAAGTGCAGCTGGCTAACCTCATGAGTAATTAATCCCCTTATGCAGCCTTGCATTTTTGGGATGGTGCTAGATTCTGGAGAAAAAGTAACTGGAAGTTGACTGCTTAGTGAGGAGGAACAGAATGGGAATATGAGCAAGCAGAAAGAGATGGCCAATAGGCAGTGGGGAACACAGGGAAATGGTATTTACTTCTGAGGAAGGGATGGGCATGGTCTCCTTAAGGATGAGATGAAATATTATCTAGGCACCATTGGCTGTGTTGGCTAGGCCTCCACCAGCGACGATGGGATCCGAGGGTCATACAAAGACATTTACCTTGTGAGCCCCTAAAGTTAGGAGAGAAGAATCCCTCCCCAGAATACAGTTTTAATCACCTGAGAAATGAGATTCTTGAACACTACCCACGTAACATTCGTCAAAACAAGAGGCCTTACTTATATTGAGACATAACTTTATAAATAGGATAGTAAGACGTAATTGACTGCACAGCAGGGTGGCGACTTTGTTGACCCTATGTGGAAACTGGTAGTAAAGCCCCCAGGCTGTTCCTGGTCTTTGCAAAGAGAAGATACCTATTTCCATTGCATTGTATTTAGCTTCTTATTGAAGCAAATCCTCCTCAGGCCAAATACTGAATAAACATCTCCTCATAAGAGAAATCATCCTTTCTTACATTGTTTCAATGAAAATATTTATTCTGATGGAATATTTCTTTAATCTAAAACAAATTAAAGCTGTTAAATCTTCCTGCACAAGTTATCAGCAAAACAGCACAAACCCTTTATCAACAGTTTTCATTAACACAAAATGTTATCACAGCAAGAACCCTGACTCTCTATCCGTCCAGTAATGGAAAAAATATGTATACATACATATATATATATATATATGTGTGTGTGCGTGCATTCAAAAAGAAACAACTTATTCCCCACAGTCTTAATTTTCAGGCTGTTACTTTGGACACCAACAAACAAGATAATACAGCTTTCACATAAGAGAAACATATCACCTCTTAGGTGTACATTTTTCTGTTCTCTGCCTTACTCTGTCTATAAACAATAACAAATGTAGGAGTGAGACTGAGCTTCTGCAATTAGGGCAATAACATCATTAGTGGGTTTAAATTGCTAAACTTCAGAGATGGAGGAGCACCAATGTGTTTGAAAGCCAAGTTCTGCTAAGGGGCATGTCAGGGGACCACCTCAGCACGAGCCATGCATGGTTATCAAGCACTTTTCATCATCTCACACAGATTGCAAAGGATTTGTCAAGGTCAGACAGTCTTCACCTCAGAATCACACAGTCACAGAATAGTTGTGGTTGGAAGGGACCTCTGGAGATTGTCTAGTCCATTCCACCTGCTTAGAGCAGGGTCACCTAGAGCATGTTGTCCAGGACCCTGTTCAGTTGGATTTTGAATATCTCCAAGGATGGGGACTCTATAACCTCTCTAGGTAACCTGTCCCAGTGTTTGACCACTTGACCACCTCCTTTAGTCCCTCCCATCAGGTATTTATACACACTGATAAGATCTCCCCTGAGCCTTTCCTGGTCGAGGCTGAACAATCCCAGCTCTTTCAGCCTTTCCACATATGAGAGATGCTCCAGGTGCTTCATCATCTTCGTGGCCTTTCTCTGATTTTGTGCCAGTATGTCCATGTCTCTTTTGTACTGGAGAGGCCTCCGCCCTCCACTGCTGCCACTTGCTGTTTTCCCCTAGGTGCTGCTGCAGGGCTCAGGCTCAGCCGACTTGGCCGCTTTGCTGGACATGGCTCCCGGCCTCTCATCTGTTGCCTGGGCACCGACCCTCTGCTGTGGCTGCAGACTTGGAAGTGGGACAGGAGCCGTCCTCTTGGCTTTCGCCATCATGGGAGCCTCCATTTCCCAACCCAAGAGGCCCAGACTCTGCTCCTTCAGTGGGGCTCGGACTCCTCCAGTACCTGCAAGGTCTTGGGGAAGATCCAGTCAACCTCCTTGTCACCATCCCTGGGGCTGCATGGCCTGCTGCACTCCTCACACCGCTCTGGCACATGGCGGCACAGACCACCTGCACACACCTCTTGCTGGTGAGGAGCCCAGGCCTCAGCCCAGCCTCAGAGAGAAACCCCCAGCATCCCTGCAGCCCTGGTCCGTGAAGCTGAACCTGCCTTGAGTACTTGCTCTGGGCTGAGACTGGAGGGAGCTGCTCCTGAGGGTGCTGCACATCACCACTGTGACTGAGTACGTCTGCTGTCCTCAGCAGGACGTCTGGCCTCCTTCTGTGCCCTCTTTTCCTTGCTAGAAGTCACTGCTTCCTGTAACTACCCTTTCCTGGCAGCAGCCACCACCCTGAGGTTCCTCAAAGAGCTCCCAGGAGTCCCCCAATTATCCCAGAAGTTCCCAGAAGATCTAGAAGATCTCAAAGAAGAGCTCAGAAACTGCTGCACAAACTGCTGCATCTGCTGGTTGCCCCTGTTAGCTGCACTGTCATCCACACAACACAGAGCAAAGGCCATCTCTGAATTAATTGCTATTCAAACTACAGCACATCTTTTAAAAAGGCATCCATCTTGGTTTAAAATGAATGGTGATGGAAAATCCACCACAAGTTGTTGAAAGTTGTTGTTTGCTTTCTTTGTTCCTAAAGAGAGGACCTCTCATCTGAGGTCTCTCATCATGCATTTGAAATGCATATTACCTGTCTGTTCCCAGTTTAGTCTGTCCCAATTTACCAAGCAATCAAGCTCTATCAGTACCAGTTAGCCACATTCTTTATTGTCTTCAAATCTTCGTGAGACTATCTCAGAAAGAATTTAACATTTCGTTTTATGCTTCTGACACATATTTTAAAAAAGTGAATAGCAAAAGGTCGAGCTCTGAGCGCTCTGAGATCTTACTAGAAATTTGCTGCCCAGAATTTTAGTTAAATTTTGAAAGTCCTTGATATAACTATTCTTAGTCCATTTAATGTCTGCTGTTTGATAGAATCTGTTTCTTAATTAAAATTTTAGGCAGTACTAAGTCAAATGTGCTACAAAAGTCTATTTTACCAACACCTTACACTAAAAGAAGATACATTACAGCTTGTAAACAGTGTGATGCAAGTTGCATGAAACAGACTCATGAATGAAGACTGATACACTGGTCTGAATTTAAACCTCTCTTTGTTAAGGTGCACAGCATTCTGATGCCTAACCATATATTTAAAAATAACAAACTTCTGTAATGGAAGCAAGCTTCTTGATCATCTTGTTTCAGAAGCTTTTGTTTTGTCGGACTTTTTCTTCTCCTCTCCTTTTCTTAACCTCAAATCAATTCTTTCATTCTTTGGAGACTTGTTCAAAAGTACAGGGGATTTTGAAATTACATGAATATATTCTGATAAATTCTGTTTGTCTCTAGTACAGATATTCATAGCCAATGTCCTTTTACTGTGGACATAAGATTCACATATCATGAAAGTTGATCCTGGACTCTGGTTATTTTAACATCTTTGTTCAATACAGCAAAGAAAGTAACCTGTGCAGGAAGCTGCAGTTTGTCCAGTAAAGGACTTTTTAAGTGCAGGAACTGAAACTGGAGAGGAAAAAAAAATAGTTATAAGTGTTATGCATGAGAATGTGATGTCTACACTCCTATTACAGTCAGTGGTGACCTAATGCTGCTCAAACCTCGGTGCTCAATGCTATTTGGGATGTCCTGAGTATGCCTTTGTGCATGGATCTGGTAGATACAGGAACTACACAAGACCTACACCCTTCCAAAGCAGCTAATGGAGGCCATATGGGATATGCTTGAGCATCTCAAATGGCACTGGGCACTAAAGTTTAGGCGACTGAACACCGCCAGTAATCACCATGGCCCATAGAGCCTAGCGAGCTGACTGCTGTGCAGCCTTCAGGAGTCACTATGGGGTGAGCTGAGCTGCCTTACATACTCCACAGATGGTACTCACTAGGTCTCCACTGCATGCAGAGGAAGCCTAAATGGCTATTCACCTATGGATACCTACACGCAGGCACTTACATTTTACTGTTTTATTCTCAGGCTGAATACTTGATCACCCTTGAAGGTCTAGATGAGGATACTGAATTATGTCCATAATCTAACTGAAGAACTCTTGCGCATTGTGGTTTACTGGACTGTGTTCTTTTGTTTACCAAACCTACTTTGCACATGGATTACTGACTATTGTAGAGGTCAGAAATTACATGTGTTCTTTATATTCAGTCACCCCAAGATGGAGAGGCAGTGATCTAACACAGGTGTCTAACACAGAGCTTGCTTGGACAAGGCTCTCAGCAATCTAATGCAACTTCAAAGCTGGCCCTGCTCTGAGCATGGCATTGGACCAGATGACCTCCAGACGTCACTAAGTTATTTTATAGCTTCAGGTAACAAGGCTTAGATCAATAGGCCCTCATTAGGGCAGAATGGGAAGTTTTCTGCCAGGTAAAATTTTGAAGAAGTTGTTAGTACTGCCCTAATCTGAATAAGAAGGGATGGCGGTCGATCATATTCAGAGATGGTGCTGCACTGACATGTGACAAGCAAATGTCCTCCATGAGGAATAAGGTAATAGTCCTTGCTAATGCCCCACAGTGCTTTACATGATCTTCAGCATGTCTGTGTGGTCACCTACATGGTTTCATACAAAACCTGAACTTCTTCAGCTGTCATAGCAGGGTGAAAACATACTCGTTCACTTTATATTTGAGACAGAGACTTGCAGCAACACCACAAACAGTAATGAGTAGATAGCATTTTCCCTTCAAAGCAGGAACGTTTTTCTTCATCATAGTATCAGAGACAACAGATAGGAAAGGGAGGAAGGACAGTCAAGTACATTCATTTCCCCAGGCTTTCCAAGCTGGCTGACAAACCTGTGTGCCCTTACTTTTAAATATTTCAAAATGTCTCTCTTAAAGTTCTGTAAGAGGAAAAGTTAAGTGGTGATAATTAACAAAACAAATTAATTTTATCTTCCAAATGAAATAAAAAGCACAAGTCATGTCCATAATGGCTCTTTTTGCAGGAATTTTGCAACCTCAATTTTATCTGTCTGAAAATTCTGCTTGTTCCCTGGTTATTTAGCAGCTGGTCAGGGTGTAAGGATTATTCCTGACACTGGTTTAACACTAATCCCAAAGGTAATAAAATCTAGCTTGCTAGGAAGAGAGAAGCTCAGTTGAATAATTCTAAATTCATACATCCATTTGAAAAGACTGAACTGATTTGCTTCCAAATGTGCCTTAGTATTTAGAAATTTACATGGGAACATTGCGTTTAAGGGCTGATGTAGATAAATTATTTGTGTGCTCAGCAAGCCTGTGAAGACTGAGAAAAATAAATTCAATAAGAGCATGCATAAAATGCATGATGTAAGGGTTAGATATCGATGTAAAACAGTTTGCTGCTCACTCAGAGGTTTCTGATACTGATACTGTCAGCACAGAGAACGTTTTTCTTTCTCCACAGCTCAACAATGGAAAGGAAAATAAGCTTTTGTGGAGTATTAGAGATACATGTCACTGATAGATTTTGGAAAGCAGAAGATGCTGCTACCAGTATCTGCCTCTTTCAGAAAATTCTTGCCTGTGTTGAAAGATGAAAAATGATGATGGCTCAAAAATGGCTCCAGAGTTCTCAATGCTGGAGGCTCCACAACTCACCTCACGGCTGCATGTGCAGGGGGTGTTAATCATTGCTGCCATCGTCACGGCAGGAGGAATACAGGGAGCTGCCACCAAGGACCCTCTTTCACCACAAGGCTGTCATGATACAGCACAGCACAATGTCTGTGCTGCTCTCCATCTCCACCCTGAAAGGGCTGGTGGTTCAGCCACAGCCGGCACGAGGAACTACTGACCAGGAAGGAGATCTTGCCATGGCAAAAGTGGGGAAGCACAAGGCAAGGCGCGAGCCAGTAAGATGAGAGCAGGATCCTGCAGAGAGGTGAACAAATCCGTTTAGTGCTGTTTTCTTCCATTCTTACAGTTTTTCAGGCCCTTCTTTTTAACTCCTGCTTCTCAAGGTGTTCCTCTAGCCTTGAACAGAGCTTTGTTTAGCAGGATTCTCCATAATTAAGACTTGCTTTCCTTTGCTTGAGTTTTCTTTTTCTTTCCTTTCTTCTCCAGTAAATTTTTTACTCTTACACATGTATCAGCATTAGCCAGGCTTTGCTATTATTTTACTGCTCAAATATTCTAATGGTGAATCATCTTTTTCATGTAATTGTATCTGTACTAGAAAAAGGAGATGTCATAATAGGGTAAAAATACTGGCCTAGAAATAGTGCTGATATTTGTAAACTGAATGAACTTTTCTTGCCCAGTTTGTGTTCCAGGATGCATGCTGCAATATTATAATTATACATTTTTAGCAGTAACATTAGCAAACACTTCTAAAAAGGTGGTCTGCAATCACCAGAGTTTAAACTGACATGGTATTGGTTGGCACAATATACAAATGTGGAGTCATATTTTAAAATTCAATTCAAGATAAAAAAGAATCCTTTCTTGTAATTTTCATATCACACAAAACTTTCACTACAGAGCGTCACTGTAGTCCAGTTCTGCTCAAAAGAAACAGAGAAAAAGCACTGCCCTTCTGTCTTGGTGAGATAGGGCTAAGTTATAAAGATAACACTTTTTTAAAAAGTGTTGTAAAAAAATAAAACAGCAGGTGTGTTTTATTCAGAGATGAGATTCCTGGGGGGACAGACAGGCTCTGCCTAATTCTGCCCGGACTCCCTGCCGTGGAGGGGGAGCTGCTTGGTGGCCCCCCACCACTCACCCCTCCTTGCTGAACTGAGGTGGGTGGTGGGACTCTGAGTCCCACTCGCTTCCTCTGGCCGCCCTGAAAGGCAGATGGTGGCACCGCTGGCTTGTATCACCGCTTCACAGTATGGTGTTAAATCAGGAAACCAGGATTTGCTGCAGGTGTCACAACGACTCCTGTTTTGATAACAATTGTGTGATTTTAACACAGTTAAAGTCCTAAATTCCCAGTGATCTCCTTTCCCTCCGAGCTAGAGCTACTGGATCTTTTTGGATCAGCATGTGATTATCTCTTCCTGAACAGCCAGAAATGTGACCAAAATTCCCTCTGAGGGAGAAAGAAATATTCCCCAGTGCCCCACGTCATTTCCTTAGGCACCAATCACAGAGGCCAGGAAAACAGGCTTCCCTCTGGCGAGGTTTAAAATGGGCAGTGGACGTGCAAAGGCTCATCACAGGGTCCGGTCCCCTGGTCCCCACATCCAGAAAGAACATTGCATGGGGTGACAGAGACTCTTCACAGCTGCAGCGAGGCCCAGAGTCATCCTTGCCCACTCCTCACCAGGTCAGAGACTATCTGATCTTTCAGAAACAGAAAAAAAAGAAACCCCTCGTGCAGTCACTACATTGTCTGCTCATGAAGACAACAGAATTGGGAAGGAGAGGCTGTTTCCTGAAGTCTGGTGTCATTCAGAAGTGGCTGGTTGTCTGTCCATTAATGCTACAAGACTCAGAAACTTTCTTCTGCTTCACCTCGTCAGCCTAGACACTAGTGTGCATGCTGAGAGACATCTTGTCTCCTCCAGACTGTATAATGTAATCAGATGGTTATTGGCAGTTGAATACGATCAAAAGCATAGTTTTATATAGCAAACATATACAGAACTCTTGAAAGCTGACTGAATTTTCCCCTTTTCTCTGTAGAGTATTTATTAGGCTAGGCTATCATATCCCTTTTCCTGCTCATAAACACTCTCATCGCTCATCTCTCACTGGAGCCTGTGTGTCTGTCGTAACGAAAAATACTGTCAGTTTTGGCTGAAGACTATTAGCTACTCATGAAACATACATCTTCTAGAAAAAGGCTTAGAAAATTGCTAGGCATCCAGCTTTTGTCACTTACTACTTAACCAGTCTTTGATGCAACCACTATAACATGTAGGTCTGCAGCCAGACATGCCTCTAAAAATAATACCTTAGGTCATTCGGTCCAGTGGCAGAGCTCTCACTCGCCTCTCAGGGATGAGCTGGTGTCCTGGCCAAAGCCACATCACACGTGTCCTCTTTCACTAGTTTGTGACTGTGCAAGTCCTCAGGCCAGTCCTTCCCTTCTCTTCAAGGGCTGCTAAAAAGGCAAATGTGAGAAGCACAGAAGTGCTTTGGAAAGTAAACTTAATCTGCACAGCTGCTGACTGAAAAAACATTTTCAGTTAGAGCCAACCAAACTGTCACCTCTTTCAAAGGTTTGGTTTTATCACTAGCCGTCATATTTTCCTAGTACTGTGGCACATGGCATCTGTTTCTCTCCTTTGTATGCATTTATTTAATACTGTTTGTACTCCATTCCTTAACACTGAACCTGTCGACTCTTACAGCACTTTTCTTTTATATTGCATAAATCAGTGACTGTACATTTGATCCTGTGCAGCCATCTCTGCCCACATGGTGATTTGCTACTTTACCACTCTGGCAGAGTAATGAGTCAAATATACTGTCAGTCCATTACCAACTCAGACTGAAGAAAGTGGTCACTTAGAAGCAGTCAGGACTTTTACTGACAACAAAGTACAACAAGTAGATAATACCAGAGAGTCTTAAATATTCAGTCCAGTGCTCCAAAGGTCCAGTCACTCAATACTGCACAATGTGTGAAGAAAGCAATTACTAATATTGGAGGAAAAAAAAAATACAACTCCAAAAAAGGTGTCGGTGAGGGAAATAAAGATATGCCTGACCTGAGCTCACTGTGTACAAAAATTGCTATGATATTGCAAGCATTTTTTATTTAGTCAGAGAAAAGCCAGTATTTTCGTTAGATTGCTGATCAGTAGAGTTTAATGCCTTTGTGTTTAACCTAGGAATTTCTTTTTTGAAATGTTTTGCTGGCAAAATGAACACAGTAGGACATATAGCATGGTTTAAAGAAACGTCTTTCCACAGGGCATATTGCTGATTACTGTTATGCTATCCTGATACGGCAGGGCACCAAATCTTAAGAGAGAGGAGTTTTAATTAAATAGCAGAAAGCATTCCCTGACAGAGCCAAACCTGACAGTAAGGTTTGTCATTTTGATTGGGGCCATGTTTCAGGTGCAGGCAGATACTTTTAAGTCAATGCAGCTCTTACTGAGTAATTGAAACATGATCAGGTGCAACGTTGAGAGCAAATGTCATGAAGAAGATTTTCTGGGAAGAGTCAAGCAGCCCTACTTCTGATCAGAAATTCAGACAGAGTTTATCACACAAATGGAAACATAACCATTATACTGCTAAATGGAGTAATGTGTCAGTGCAGAACTTCACTTTTGATTTAATATTACAGGAGTGCACATAAACCTCAGTCAAGACTCTGCTGGATGCTGTGCAGGCTTATGGGTAGATACAGTCCCTGCTACAGCATGCTTCCTTTTTTTTCTCTACAAATCCTTTCCTGAGCCTACTAATTTCAAAGTATTACTGTATTATATTTGTTAATGAAAACCACATCTTATAGCTTGGTATGGCTGCATCAATAAGCCATGGGAAGTGGAAATTTGTTTGAATGCCTTTCACTCAGTTACCGCAGCATAGCCAGTTGGCCTTCCCTCTTTGCCTGCAATGATAGGGAAGCTACAGCAATGGGATGATCAGCTTTTCTTAACATTATATATGAACATGCATGCACAGCAGCAGCCCTCAAGCAACACTTATGCCTAGCAAGCAGTTTCTCACTTTACACAATTTTAAAATGATGTTACGACACTATCAAGAGACACACCAAAAGTCTAATTATTCTGTGGCCAGTGTAATTATATATGTGGGTTCTATGCATAAATCCCCACACAAGTAATAATATCTATCAACAATAGGGTAATTATAGAAACATTTCATTAGGAATAGCTTCTTCATCTGTTGCAATGAAGTCTAGAATAATTATAGCACTGGTGCATCAACTGCTGAATTCTAACTGTGGTATAATTGTCTCATTAAATAACACTGGCTTTGTAAGTGATATCACAGGTGATGTCATTAGGAAAAGCATCCATAATAGTGTGACTCTATTGTGGCATCGTAAAATAGATTATTTTTTCTGGCAAGAAAAAGTATAAATATAGAAAGTTATCCCGATAAATTATTCCATTTAAGGGCTCACCATGTTTTACAAAGTGCATACTTTAAACTTACTGGAAAGTCTTCAGATTTTGTGCATACCTTGTTTAAATTATTTGAAACTAGTAAGAGCAAATTTAACATAAGCTTTAAACTGTTATATACAATAAAGTCAACCTCCTCCAACTATGCATTCACCTCCCGAAAATGGTTCCAGTTCATGGATATTTCTCACAATTCCTGTTGCCTTTTTTCTGTGTTATACTGGGAAAGAAGAAAGGTAGAAGGTAATGTATTTCACAGCATACATTTATGTACGTTGGAAGTTTAACAGTTTGAGATCAGAAATAAGTGAGACTTAGGAACATAATCTGATATCCTCCATCTGCTTAGCTCACAGCAAATGACAGAGGCAGCTCCCCTTTTCATAACAAATTGATTTTGAAAAATAAGGAATAAAAACTCAGTATAGATCTTTTGTGATGTGTTCATAGACGTCTTCACTGCTTTTCATCGACATGTATATTCACATCCACTTTTTTGATTGGTTGTTGGAACAACAATCATTACCATATACAGAAGTTAAAACATGTAATAAATTATGTAATAAATAAAGAGTAATGTACAACAGCATTCCTCAATAATTACATTAGCACACAAAGCCCTTTGTTTCATCTGTCAAGCAGTCTTTTGGAAAACCTCAAATCATACATTCTGATTTAACGTAGTCCAGAAGCTAGATGCAGTAGTGCTGAGACCTGACTTCTCATTCATCAAATATCCTGTGCTTGTGGCTATACAGATTCTCAAGGAAGTATGTTATCTATGGAGATTTTACTTGCAATGGTACTAGTGTTGGGCATTGAGTAATTAATCATAAGTTCTGACAGCTGAGATGATTTGATCCATGTCATGTTTTTTATAGGTTTTTATGTTTTCTATTTCAGCTGGATTCTGGGAAATCTGGGATTTTATAAATCATGCCTAATGAAGTTGTACATTAATGCTGATACAAGAGAAAATATATCAGGCTTCATTTTGAATGATTGAATACCTAGATTTCAACAGTTTCCAAAAGATTAGCAAACTATTCATTATCTGGAACACAGACTATTAGAGAGACTCATAGGCAACCTGCAGTGTGTGGACCATGTAGAGAATTCAGATTTTTCCAGAGATCTAGAAGAGCTATACAGGCCTAGAGTGAAAGCTTTCATCTACCAGAGAAGCCCAAGGGTACTGAAGTTGAAACCATTTATGATACAGGTATAGAATCATAGAAGAAAAAAAAAAGTTGCCAGAAAGGCTATAAACTGTTCTACAAAGTTGAGAGAGGCTAAATAGTATGAAGAGAGAAAAATATAATGCTATAAGTATTTCAGTATATTATTTATTTGCTACATACCTCTCTGATATGCTAATTCCAGCAGAGCATGGTAAGTGAGCAGTTTGTGCTGAAACACAGACTGCGCAGAATCCTTCTTCATGTCCTGATCATGCAAAAGCTTTTCTTTAATAAATGACTCTGCATTAAGAAACTATATGTGTATCAGAACAAAGAATGTTTCAGTAATGGAAGTATAGTAGGCAGCAAGTAGATTTAATGGAATAAAATTAATTGATGGAAAATTTGGCCTGGCTGCAAGAGAAAAATCCTCCTGAGAGATTAATTTGTAACTGTCTCTTAATATTACTCACAATATTACTAATTTTATGTTTTTGTCTCTCCAAAGTAGCTGTAGAAGACATGTTTCTTGAGGAAGATAAACCAAATTGGTTAAATTATTAGCAAATATATCCCACCAAACTACCCAGGACTGTGGGAAAATTATCCGGATGCTCTAGATTTTTTCAGCATGCTGTATACAATTGAAAGAAACACACATGAAATTTCATTCATGTCTTCACAAAACTTGATTATTTTGCTGTAATATATGTAATTGTATGCTTTAAATAAACACTGCCAATGAACACTGAGTTTTAGGAGCAAAAAACCCAACCATAATGGCTTTTGTTTTCATCAGCTGATTTTTTTCTTGTTCCAAGAGAAGCTGAAAAGTCTGCAATAAAATTGGGTAAAGCAATAAAAAATGTTTAAAATAAGAAAAGCCTTAAATATATGAAAAATGAAATAAAAGGATACCTGAAAAAACATTAGTCCAAATTACTCAGCTCTTTTGGCATAATTATGTACCTTAATGCAACATCAAATTTAGCTGTTGTTGTATATACTCCTAATATCAAAGCATAAAAAAAGCTTACAGATATTCATATAACTGCCTCCCAGTAGGCAATATGCAATTACACATGTTTCTGCAACCTCTGGCTATAATGAATAGCAGCAACTATTCAATTTTAAATTCCTCCAACCATGCATAAGAAACATAAAATCCTCCCTTTGTACAGTGGTGAGTGTCCACATGTGTCAGCTGAAATTCAACCCAAAGAAAATTTCAGAATGCTATTGTGAGAAAGATGTGCAGGCTCTGACCTCTCTAAACAAGAGATAAAATATCTTAAAACAAAGTCTCATAAAGTAAGAGGAATTATAAATGAGTTGAAACTCTAATATCCTTGGGTAAAGTGCATGTGCTTCAAAACTGTGGAACTGAAATGAACATGCTGCATTCAACCCACTCTGAGAAAACATAGACTCAGTTCATGCCATTCCAATAACTCTGCAAAGCACAGTGGAATGATTAACTAATCTTCATTAAAACCAGGAGGGACCAGGAGAATTTTGAAAGTATTATTTTCTTTTTTTTTTTCAACTAGTAAATTTTAAATTGATTTGCTTGCCCACAAAAGAAGAAAAGATTCTTTTTTTTTTTTTTTTTATGGGCAGAGAAATATTTTTGGCCTCGCAGAAAGAACATGTATTACTATTTTATGCGTTCTGCAAGACCATCTTCTCTCTCGGACACTAGAGGAGGAAAAGATTTTCTTAAGGGAAGAGGCAGGAATTGTAGAGACTTACAGTGAAATGACTAGGCTGATTGTTTATCAAGATGCGGTATTGGTATGCAAATATAGACATTAAGCAGTTACAGTATCATATAGTAAGAAATAAATCCATTTGGATTAAAAAGTTATTTGAACAGGATATTATTATATGCATAGAGGAATATGGAGAGTGACAGTTAGTGACAAAAAGGGGGAGATTTCTGAGTCTGTAGCTTAGAGATGGAGGAGGCTAACTTGATTTTGGGGTGGGTAGGAGGAAAATAATGTATGCAGGTTTGGAGGGAGGAGGGAAAGACAAAGCTTACAATTTGAGCTCACATCTGCCTGTGGGTGAATTGCTGCCTAGAAGCACACGTTAGCACACACCTGTTCCGCAAGTATTCACAAGGGTTGCAACTGTCCCGGCCTTTGCTCCCCCATGTGATGCACAGAAATGAACTGGCAGTTGCTGCAGCTCTATTGCAGATAAGAGGCATAGTACCAGCACAGTTAGCATTAGACATACACCTTGCATGAGCAGAGCATAAAAAGAGATATTGCCTGAGCACGAAGTTGGAGTGTCTGAGAAATGCACCAGGGGCTTGCTGCACAGGAAGACGAAGCTGCATAGCAGTGCTTGGACTGCTGCTGGTCAGGTCTGGCACTGCCCATCATTTCTAGTCTGCACACCTCGCACTCTACATCTGCCATACACAGGTCACTGGTGCGGGCCGCAGCCACGTCATGCATGTGGGTGGGTGGAGGAAGAGCTGTTCTCCCCAGCCGGCCACTAAAAGAAATGGTGCTGCTCTTCCCTAAGGGTGAGAAGATTAAGGACTAGATTTACAGGACAAATTAGATGTCATTTTAATGAAAGACCATTGCTCCTCCATAGGTCAGCTGAGACACCAAAAGGGGTCCTATGACTTGTAAGAGAGACCGAGAGAATGATAGCACCCTCAGGTCTAAATGACTGCAGAACTGTGCTGCGCTTCCTAGCTGCAACACAAAATTCTGGGATATTTTAGAGAGACACAGCTTTCTACAAACAGCTCATTAGGACAGGGCTTTTAGTCCTCTCTGCTCCAGAATGTCAAGCAGATGAATTAATTAACAGAAAGCCTGTAAGTTAGTTGATTATTTCTCCATGAAAAACTCTGAGAAAAGTTAGCTCCCTATTGTCAGTGTGTTATGGGGTCTTTGTTTTGTGTGCTTCAGATGGAGGTTTTAACTCTCATGAAGTCTGGGGGTTTATGCTAATTAACTTGAAGGAAAGGTCAAGGCAATGCTAATAACCGAATCAAACTGGTGCCTCTGTGTAAAGGAAAGGAATATGATTATACATAGTCTTAATAGGGACCAGCGGCTTCTTTGTGGCTTTTCCTCTCTTCAACAGCATTTCTGTGACATTTTCAGAGTTGCAAGAGTTTAAGCAGAGTTTTGCAAATTGAAAAACAGAATAACCGAGGGACACCTCTGCTGGGAAATCATATTGGAAGGTTGTTTTATACAGTCATGTCATCACCACAATATTTACTATATTATATTCATAGAAATGCTTGTCTTTAAAATATGTAATGCATTGTTTCCTTTGCAGATATTCTTCTGGGCCAGCACATTCAGGAATCTGCAGCATTCAAAAGCTCCTAAATTTTAACTAGATAAATATAAACTTTCTTGTCATGAAAGACTCATGGGGGGAGAACTACTCTTACATGAAAAGCAATTTCCTTTGCCAGTAATCTTTTGAACTCTCATTCCTATTATTTGTTTTGCTTGTGTTTGAATAAGGTCTTTATCTTTCTCAGTACAGCTTTTAGGTAGATGGAATTATTTATTTTCCTATAAAATGCCTATTTCCACCAACAGTATTTATAATTCAGTCTGATTTTGTTTGCCAGGCTAGTTTTGTTAAATAGCCAGGAAACCAGCTGCCCCTTCAAGCGCAAAAAGGCAAAAGAAAATATTCTGAAAAAATAGCTGGTCCCTTTGACAGAGAAATAAAATGTTTGCCAGTTTCCAGCTGTGAATAAGGGTCCCCAGAGAGACACTGTCAGGAAGAAATCCCACACAGCACACCAATAGACATATCCTGGCTCGGGCTGAAAGCAGATAACCAAACCTAGTAACAAGGGTCTGCAGATAAATGGGAACTTTTGTGGACAGAAGGACTCCCAGACTTTGAAGATTTAAGTAGGAATAGAGTAACTGGGCACTGCTTATTTGTTGGTGCCATCCAGTGCAGGTCCCCTCTTTGTGCGTGCCTCGGGAAGCATGGCATCACGGGCAGCCCTCTCCCATCCACACCTCCCACCCTCTTCCCACCCCAACTTGCTAGTAGTATCTAACAAATGATCTCAAAGGCTAGAAATATGGGAATCTGGAGTCCGTGCCAGGAGCTGTCCTGGGGTGACTGTTTCAGGTTCACACTTCGCATTGGATGATGTCTAAAGGAACACCTGGACCTTTCTTTTCTTTGGATTATGGGAAAGAGGCTGTCAGAAATTCTCCCCTAGGCCCCACCTCTATGCTCTAGAAAAATAGAGGACAGGAAGTCACAGGTCTTTATTGCTTATCCTCTTTCATGGGAGTAGGAAGATTTGGGGGAGAGGAATGCACTGTGTCTATACTTAGAAAGGAGCTGGGAGAACTTGATGGTCTGATGCTAATCCAAATACAGCCATGGGGAAGGAGAGGAGAGGACACAGGAAAAGGCAGAGGAGGAGAAAAGAAAGGAAGCTAGGAAGAAGAAAAAAGGACTGTGTATCAGACAGAAAAAAAAAAAAGATGAAAAGGAATTGATATAAGAAAAAGGAAACAGACCAAACTAAATCAAATAAAAATAAATGTATCAGTAAGAAAAATAGACATTGAAAACATGGAATAAGGGATCTACTTAGAATACACTATGGAAATAAAGAAAAGCTGAATGGTGGGGGAGGGGAATAAACAGCTAATTACAACAGAGCGTATATTATAAAAATAAAAATGTTGAAGTGCTCTGTGTCTGCCATGACACGTGGGTGAAGGGTCGAGTGCTCCATATACTTTCAGCTATTTCACTACTGATATTTGACGTATTTGCTGTGCACATTTTACTTTGGAGATACTACTTAACTGAATGTGTATAGATAAAACTCAACACTACTTTGTACACAGGAAGTCAGATAGTGAGTATACCTATATATATAGTATACCTATCTGAGGTCTGTCTGCTTTCTCCAAAGTAAGGGGATGTTGTGCTCTAGTGACTCTGAGCTAAATTCAGTTCGAGCATAAGTGGTAGTCTCCCCCAGGTGTTTGTGCTTACTTTGCTAGCAACTGCTGGGGAGCCTCTGGCTTCAGAAAATACACTTGAACTCAACAAGCAAATCCTAAGCACCTTTGATTTTTTTTTAAATATATTTTCCAAACTTAGCACCTGATTGTCATTCAAATTATGAGCACACTGATCTCTGGAGACATGAAATTAAAATGCTAGAGCACTGCAAAACAGTATTAATATAAGTTGAAAATCAAGTCCTTAAAATGTAAAATCAAAAGTTCATATGCATGCAGACCAGTTACATAATATTTAGTTTGCTGCAAATGGTGACAGTAGTCTGGTTGCTATGATGTACGGCTGATCAAACCAGTTCAGTTCTGTAATTGAGCTCCTGCTCCCAGAATGATTATTGTGTATTATATGTTCCTGAAACAATTGCATACACTTGCACTCTTAACAAACAACAACAAAAAAAGTTATTGTGTGATCTCACAAAATGACAAATGCAGCATGATCTAGAACGTTTGTCAGATTTTACAAATTAAAACTAAAATACTTGATTGAGCTTAATTATAACTTCTGCAGATAAAATAAGCCTATGAGCAATCCTATAACTGTTTAGTCATTAAGTAAATGCTTTGTATTGCAATTGAAAAAATTAATAGTGCAATTTACCACTGAGTACTTATTTCCCCATTAAGTTTTGATAAAGTGAATGTTAACCTAGGTCTGCAGTTGGTTTATTCCTCCTCCTTGTTTAGATCTGCAGATACCCCCCATGGAGGTCAACTGAAATGTCAGAAACAAGTGTGCAGGATAATGTTCCCATTAATAAGAGCCAACAAATCTGGAGCACACTTTCTAAAACAAATGCTGAAAGAAAGTAGCAGAAACAGTTAACCAGCAACTACATTCTAAATTTAGAGGAAAATGCTCCTAATATTCCTCTATAAAAAGAGTTCTTTGCTTTGATGCCAGTAAATGCTGAACCAGTAAAGGTTTATGGCTCAGTGGAAAACTTGATAATCTTCAGCTGCAGTGAATCTAGATAACGAGCATGAGGGTGAGGGCCAGGATACCAGTATTCTGCAATCCTCTGTCTGAGTGACAGACTCTGATTCACTGGTTTAAAGCTGTCAAAAAAAAAAGTGATGGACCTAGGCTTATGTCTGATACCTGCTTAACCCCCAAAGTGGAGTAGAAAGGTTGCGTTCACTGTCACTCAAGGGATTGCTGCCTCTGTCAGAGGCTGTTGATCTGTGAGGAAGCCAACTTTCATGCAAAGGCAGCTGAAGAAAGAACCAGAACAAGGGAAAAATTAGTCCCTGACTTTAAAAAGGCGACGGCTCAAGAAGGAAATATTAGCCCATTCTTCTTTCAGCATTTCCCACATGGAAAACAGAGAGCAAGACTCTGACTGTAAGCAATGCAAATGTGCTGTTAACACTGAGCTTGAGCCACTAAAGGGTTCAAGCACTTAAGTCCTGCCTAATTTTCCATGAGTTCCTTAACTCCAAAATATATGTGCTCAGAGCATTTGCTAGGCTGCTGTCTGAAGTGACAGAAGATTTTCCTTGTCTCCTTGAGTAGTCAAAAAGTACATCAGCCTTGACACTGGGACTGGATCCAAAAGTGACTGGCACATACATAGGACTGAGTTGCCAAAGTTGCCCTCCTGAAAACTCCTTGTCTATCTGATGCTTACACATCCTAGGAAGAACATTTTGTGATGTTGTAATTTCCTGAGCATCTGAAAGTCCTGCTGACAGGCATGTGCAGAAGCATCCTGGTTTGGGGAGAGCTAAAACTACCCATGTCCAGCAACTAGCCAAAACTTTGTCGTTGTCAGCTTGATTAAGTAGACAGTTTGAGAGGATACCTGCAGATTTGGGGTCCTCACAAAATCCAGGTCCTTCAGACATGGTTTTCCTTACTTCCTGGGTGAGTGCTCAAACCACTAATTTCATTATCTTTTTTAAGTTACCTTTGTTCATGTCTGGAAGAAAAGACTGCAGGAACCAATAATTAGGAAAGAGACCTAGGCTGCAGAAAACACTGTCTGACATCTTACCTGAAGATCCCAAATTTAAGATACACAAATGGGGTTTGCACATCCTGCCAGCTATTATGCTCATTATACTTACTTGCAACACCTAAAAATAAAGCTAAGGCATTGCCTAGCTTGTGATCATGCATGTTCTTTTTTTCAGTCTGGCTGCACATCTCTGTGGCAGAGTGCAACTATTCCCCTGACCGCAAATAACTGACAGTGCCCAGTGCTTATCAGGAGGAAGTAGGCGATACTGGTTGCAACTGGTGAGGCCAGAAATGGGCATGAGATCAGCAAAAAGGGGTATATTTTCCCCAGCATGGCATGAGGTCAGCAAAAAAGTTAAATCTCCACACCAACTATTGTATGACCATGAGTCAACCTCTGTGCGCATAAATAGCGCTGCAGCCTAGAGCCCAGTGAGCTCTCCTGCACAGCAGCAGGCTGCACGGCGGGGAATCTCCCCTTGAATTGGGACGCGTCTCAAGGTTGCTCTCTGGGAGTTAAGAGAATCTCTGACAAGAAACCACTGGAGTGGTAAGAAACCGAGACTCGGGCAATAACAAACGTGCAGTAAGATTCGCTTGCTATGACTACACTGTATCGCCATCTTCAATAAACTTGTTTGCAATAAGCCCAGAGATAATACCACCCTCCCCCCCTCCCCTTCTGTGACAGTCTCTTATATGGTTCAATACATAAAGCTGCTCCTCTGGGTCATTAGTGATACTGGAAAACATGAAACCATGAGGATAATGCATTAAGTCCCTAACTGCTGAGTGAATAAGAAGGGCAAAGATCTCATGGACATAGTAAAGGCAGGCTGAGATCTAACTAGTACTTTTTTTCCATGATGGAAATTTTTTTCTATAATCAAATTACATCTTAGGAGTTGTGTTCAACAGTAGTTCTGCTTTGCTTTCTGGAGAGGAGCCTGAAGGTAGTTCATCAATAGCAGTTCATAGCCAGAGATGGTACCTCATGCAACTAACTTTTAATTATGCTCTAATGTTTGGTGCTCAACACAAGATTGAATATCAAAAGAAATCACTGTCCACCAGTCTTACTTTAACCCAACCACAAATATGTAGGGAAAAGGTTTGGGGGTCCAAACACACACTACTCCATAAAAATCAGATTCTGTCATATTTACTCTAGTAAACAGCAATAACTTCCATCTAACACGAGCAAAAATTTCCTGCTTTTTAATTATTCTTTTTAAACTCTGAAAAGGAGTCCAATATGTTTATCGGGGGAGGGAGGGTGCTTTTCGCTTTGGGTTCTTCTGTCCTTACTCAGCACAGGCTTTGGGGTAAGAAAAACAACATTGGGAATTTTTTTTCAAGCTTACATAATGACCATTTGGTTTATGATTCCCTGTTTTATGGTTTCCAGACAATGATAAATGCTATCAAATTTATAAAGCCTTTATGGGGAAGGGATCTGGAGACTCAGCAGCCTAACAGCTGATGGTCTGTGCTTCCCCTCTGTATTGCCACTCACTGGGACAGAACATTCACCTGTCAGGAGTTGTGCTTTCACAAATGCATTCATTTAATGGACAGAAATGAGGTTCCTGCCAACCATTCATCCTGTTATTCAATCTGACAGCTCCACCTCTGCTGTTCCTGCCAATGGGATTCATGCCTTGGGACTAAAGCATTAACACAAAGTGATGGAGTTAAGCATGATGAGGGTTCAGAAAGGAAAAAATACTGATTTCTGTGTCATTTAAAAGAGTGACTGAACCCACCCATTAGCACATTTTCACACCAACTTTGTCCATACTAGGCTTTCACCCTGTGTTTTCTTTTAAATAATACCAAGCACATCACAGTCTTCTTGAAGTTTCACTGGACTTTTCCATGTATGAAATTCATTGTCTGTGCATGACCTGGAAAGAAAGAACAAAAGTCTGAATCCACAAAGGTGTGTAAACACTCGGCTATCATCCTGAGTCTAAGATACCTCTTGTCACATCACATGCATACTTTGTACAAAGTGGAAGAGATTCAGCTGGAGAACTGGAGATTAAGAAAGACCACTTATCAAGGTCTGAATTTCAGAGCAGATGACTGTCCATTCATCCTACCGTGACCTAGTCACAGGCATCAGTTTAAGATCCTGAAGACACAGTAGCTCATGAAAGTCATGCTGTGCTTGTTCATTCCAGTGACATCAGAATATGGCATGACTTGGACTTTTAGAAGAAGTAAGATGTTAGGGATCAGTCCCCTCAAACCCTGCATTACCTCAAAGGGGTTAATTTTCAACATGCATCATCTCAGTGAAGAGGCAGTTATGGCCTACATGCACTTAGCTTATTTTAAAGTTTGTATCAGTGTTAAATATTCAGTTGTAATATAATGTTCACGTGAGAAAAAGGTTTCATATGAAGGCATGCATACTGGGTCATGAACAAAGTCACTGACAATACTTTTATCCATTGTTGATGCAAACGGTTATTAATTAGCAAGCCCAGAACAGGAGAGGACATCTAGTTTAGCAAAGAGACATTTGCATCTCAGGAAAAAGGAAAAATATTTACTCTACTTCAGAAAAAAGGCTAAATCATCTCCAGGTAAGGAGGAAAGAATATTTGTTCCTAGGGAAAGATGAAGTCTGTCCAGAACTGACAAAGGACTTCCAGGGGGAGGTTAGCTAACAGGCTCAACTAGTTTGGAGTCCTCACTAATGAATACAATTTGAAAAAAAAGGTGTATGTGAAAAAAAAAATCCTTCTCATAGCCATTTCACTAGAGAGAGCCTATGGCAGGTTGGCTGGATAAGGAAGATAGAGAGAAACACCTCTCTGATTTAATCTTACTGTAAGTAGATTCAGGTAGGTTTTTCTTACATTTATTCCTCCATCTATGTCTTTTATAAACATTAATGATAGTGTTATCTGTCGCGGTCCGCGGGAGTGACGGGAAAGAATCATATGCACTCACAGAATGCAGATTCAATTCCAACTTTATTCAGCAATTTGCCCACCTTATAGGTGTAGGCATGCAGCGCCTTGACCCTTGATTGGTGGTTCATACAGATTATGTCACAGGTAGCCAATCATTGCACCGATCACGCACGCAGCGGTCATGCCTTGTACCTTGCTACTTATTTAGCAAAACTGTCTAGCCCTTAACCTTGGTTCCCACTGGCTTCTGCTAGTTTATCTGTACTTTCTCAGGATGTATCATTTCCAGCTGCACCAGTGTCCTTGGGTACGTTTGTCTGAGACTCCTGTTGCTTGCTACTTGCAACTTTCCACCAGTTTAACCCTGTCATGGCCCTCCACAGTTATCTATTCTGGCTGTTGTAAAATGCAAATAAAAGAGTTGTTTAACTTGGCTTGAGCAAGGAGTGATTTCAAGGTAGCTGGATAATGGCAAGGCACCTTGTCCCTAGGAATACTGCTGGTGGTGCATATCTATACCACTGGGTATCAGGATCCCCTACCAGCTGGCCTAGCTTACCATCACTCATCCTTTATGGAGGAGCACCCGTGAAAGCTGCCAAAGCCAGACGGACAGCTAGTATCACAGAAGAGGGAGAACTATCTTCCATTCAAAAAGGTTCAACGAATGACTCAAAGACGAAGGAGGGATCATACTTGAACCCCAGGGCCACAAATCTATATGAAAACATTAGGCAAGGACAAGGCAGAGACACAAGCACTGACATGCAATGATTCAAATTATTAACACTATCTCTGGCAAAGTTTTGGCCCAAGCCAGGCCTCCAGACAATGCCTGGCACTGTTCAGGGGAGAGCATGAGGCTGGGATCATTCCTAGTAGGCACTTTAGATAAATATGCCCTGTAGGAGAGGTCACTAGTCGTGTCATGTCAATTGGCTACAAGGCCAGAAAACAGTCCTTGGCATGTTTAAGAGTGTTGAGGTAGCCAGAGGCAACAGGCTCACATCATTGCTGCAAGTCAGGTGGAAGACAAAAGATTTGAACTTTCTTGTCCTGTGGGAAAAACAACATCCTCATGTACTCCTCCTCCTGGTGTTTGTGGAGGTTAGGCACCTGACTTCTGGAAAAGATTCACTGTGATGATTTCTGAATGCATTAGATTCCTTCCTCCATGTTAGGCAGTTGCTGTGGCAGCTTAGAGCACAATCCCAACCCCTCTTCAAAGCAATGCCTACCATTTTGATGCCTCCTATTGCAGTGTATGTTATCATCAGTTGGTATGTGTGTATCATCAGTGCTGAAGTCTCAGAAACCTCAGTACCCGCATACCTGTAGCTAGCAAGCTGCTATGCTGCTCTTACAGATTATTGGTAGATAACGTGGTTGTAATATGCTTGTTTCAGCAAGGCGTTAATGCTTGTATGCCCACGGAAAAGTCTTTGTACAAAATCACATTCCCTAGACCGACACAAAGAAGATATGGTTTCTGACTCCATTTTTCTAAGCAATCCACATCTACAAGACCATACCAGGTAGCTCCCCAACTTTCTTATCACACAAGCACTGGGCCATCCCACACTTAGCCAAACACATCCTCCTTCTACCTCAGCACATCTTTGCACTTACTGTACCATTGTCTTGACTACATTTGTAGATTTCAGGGTTTTGGTTGTATAAGGGTTTCACGTATCTACTGCAGTTCAGCAGTCTATTCTACACTGCAAAATGTGAGCAGAACATGTACCAATCCATGCTCAAGTAAGGTTCATGCCTCCACCCAGATTGCTGATACCTGAGGCCTCCACTCTTAGGTGTGGAGGGAGATGATAATTTTTTTTTTTAATTTATTTTTATTTATTTATTTTGAGCTCACCTTATGGCTGAGGATGCTGTAGAGCAGTAGGACACCTGAAACTGCTGCTAGAAATATTGTGAGGCTTATTGCAACACCTGCATCTCTTCGTGGCATTAACCCTGAAAGCTTTAAATTTCATGCAGATGGCAAAGGGAAGTCAGGGAGAGGGTTGTTATGGGATGGGGTTTGCTTGGTTAGTGCTGCCAACAATTGTTATTTACAGCAAATTTTATTTTTTAATTAGGATTTTCTAATAAAATAACACATTGTTTCACAAAATAGACTGTAAAATAAGTAGCTGAATTCTTACATGAGAAACTAAATATTGTCATCTGGTTTTGGTAGGATGCACTTGTGGGCTAATCCATTTGTGATAGTAGATTGTTTTAAATCAAATTTGCGCATAGCTAAAAACTTACAAAGTAGGAGGAAGCCTGCTTTTGCTGCAAGAAGTTCCTGCTTTCCTTGAACCTGTCATTCTAGACACTAGTTATTGCTGTTTTTTTGGGAATTTGGAAATAGTTACAATGTCCTGAAATGCAAGATGTATCGACTGTTTTCTATTCTTCTGCCAGCTTTAACTAATGGATTCTTAAGAGCACACTCCTACCGTGTAAATGTAGTAAAATATTTTAAACTGCTTATAGCATTACAATTCCAACAAGCAGCTCAGAAGCTCTTTGTGTTTTCTCTCAGCAGGATTATAAAACTATTTTTTAAATATCACTATCCAAGGTGGAATTTCTTTCACAAATCCCAGATATGAATTCTTCTAGACAACCAGCAGTCATCTGTCTGGACTGTCTTCAAACCGTAGTCCACATGGGCCTCATTATCTCTACACACTGGGGAGAGCAATGCTTCCCTTGAACTTTCACAACATATAGTTCTACTTCAGAAAAAACATAGCTATTTGCCCATTTTTGTGTCTTTCTTTAAGTATGCTTGCTCTGATGCCACTGTATAACTTTCAAATTCAGTAATGTCAGTTGACCTGCTGAGCTAGTATGGATTTGGATTCACATGACTGTTGTTTTAACCAAATGAAATCTCCCAGTTAGGGTTAGATTTCTCTGTTTAAGGAAAATGCATTATTTTGTGTTGATTACTGTAATTTGATTCTATTGGTAATGGAGGAAGAGGTTATTACAGATTATCACAGCTCTTTTACGGCCACTGCAGCACAAATGCTTTTTTCCCTTTTGTTGAAACAGTGTTTTGCTGACTCCAAAGATATCCTCCTTTTAAGTTTGCTGGTATCTGTAACAACCTTAATTTGTATTTGATGCACATGGATGGTGTTCACAATTGTTTTAAGGCAGTGGTGCAGAAGCATTCTCTGTTACTTGCTGTCAAGAGAATCTATATTACAGCTTTCCTGTAACACCTCTTGTTTCACATGTGTCATCTCTAAGTAGTCAAAATGGTCATTGGCTGCAGCCTACAGAGAGTTAATGTAAAGGTATATGCTGAAGCTTCTGCAATTTTCAAGAATCTTCTTGCTCTACCTATTATAATATCGTTTCCCTTTTCTAAAAGCTCTGGTGTCAGCTTTTAATTCAGATAAGAACTGAACTGCTGATTCCTTCAAGACAGGTGAACATTAATTCTTAACTTCATAAAGAACAGCTTCTTGGCTAGTTTAAATAACGTTGTGTAAGTAGCACAGGATCTTCATCTATAGTTTCCAAAGCCTATCAAAGATTTACTTGTTTGATTACCAGGAAACCTCTCTGGTTGTTCCTAGTATTGCCTGAATAAGGACAATGCTTAGAGAAAACAGAGCTGAAAAGATAGGAAGCCAGAACAGGGTTCAGCTGAGATAGAAGTGCCATTGTCCCAGATAATATTTTTATTGAGTAATAGATATTACTTTACTAACAGCTAATAATGAACCTAATTTATTTTCTTCATTTGGGCATTTGGGCAGTGAATAAGATCGAGAAACGTTCTGTACTCAACTGCATATGTCCACAGAGGTGAGAGGGCTCAGCATCTCCTGTCTGTCTGACAAGAAGAGATACAAATGTAAATAATTTGATTACTGCTGACAAAGCATTAAGACTGGCATTGTCTGGCTAGGTAGGACATTGAAAAAGCAATGTTATGCGACTAAAAAGAAGGTGAGTTAGCCAAAACTCCACAGGACACAGGAAGCAGTCTTATAGGTCAATTTACAAGACAGAAGATTATAGGGAGCTCTGTTAGTGGATTTATACTTATGAACTATCCTAAGTCATGGTAGTTCTGGTGGTCATATTGGCTAAAACAATTTCTTTCTGTTCCTGGACACCAATTCTTGCCTTTTCACCAACAAGTTGTTTTTTGGGGGGTGATTACATTTTTTTTAGCCACTTCAGTGATCCATTTTAGCCCAGTCCTACAAACCCTGGTGCCTGGTCACGATGGAGACATCATGCTGCTGTAGAGGGGGAGGTGTGAGAAGAATGGTGCAGAGGTGGGTGGGCTGAACTCCTTAAACTGACATGGCTGTCAAATCTGGCTTATCAGGAAAATACAGTTGAATTTTGTGAATTAAGAAGAGATTTCACCTCAAATAAATATCCATTTTTCTTATGGCAAGCCGAAGGACAGGACTTTCAATGACTAAATTTCAGCTCTGGGGAACTGTGTAAAATGCCCTGGCAGATAGTTTGACAGAAGAGTTTGCTATCTGGAAAACACCTAGAAGTAAAACTAGCCATCCGGCTTTAAATATGTGACATGTTCCTGATGTCTTTTACTTTGAGGTCTCTCTAGTGTTAAGAGTGATTTCAGGATACGTAGCAGAAGAGAGGCACTCCAGTTTCCAGGGAATGGTGATCCAGAACAGTGCAGATGTACTGCCTTGGGTGCCTGGGATCCCTGGTGTGGGGCACTCATCCTTCAAACTGTGCAAACCGGTTTGCAAGGGTACTGCCCCGTGTGCTGGTGGGCCGGGAAGTCGCGAGTGGCACATGCCAAGTAGAGGCTCCTACACACTCATTAGGTTAATAGGAAACATGCCAAAACTGTCCTCAATGTTATAACAGATGATTTTATACACATAAAGATTATTGGTATGTAAATGTTATTGTACTGATGTGTCCCATACTGCTACTCTAAATGCATCTGACAAAGATTTCTATCCTTGCCTGCAGATGAGTGAAGTATATCCTGTTTCTGTAGTGCATACATTTTTAATTTGCTATCAGTTCTGCTACACTGTGAAGGCTCTAACATTAGTTCAGCGGTAAAGTATCATTTAGCTTCAAATATTTAATAACTTAGTCATTCACAGTCAGCCAATCCAATAATGCAAAGGGTGATAGACAAACAGAGTTTGTAGGCCAGCAAAAATTTCTGCATATAACAGAAGTTTGTATAGGAACACGCACATGGTGACTGACTTATCTTATGCTCAAAGCAACAGTCTTTTCCAAAGATGTGGGCATTTAACATCCAAGCACTCCACTTACTTTGCTTTATTAAGACTACCAGTACAGTGAGAACCCAAGCCCCAAATAACTTATCCCTGCCCCAACAAAGAGCAAACTAAGAAACAATGACAAAAACCTTACCAAAAGCAATGAAGCTGGCAAAGGAATTGAGTTGATTTTACTTAATATTTACTGTACATGTAAGGAAAACTGAGCAATGTCTAGCTGAAGCCAGTGAAAGAACAGTGAGCAACTGAGAGAAAAAATAAGGTTCCAGCACTTTTTTCTTTATAATATGCCTGAACTGTAAAGGAGGCACAAGACAAATGCATAAACAGATTCAGCCTGACCGTAGATGCTTTTGTTCTACCATGAATAGTGTCCAACTAATCTGGGAAGTGCCTCAACCCTTGAGTATCCCCCTTTTTCTCTATGTATTCTCCAGAGTTCTGCTTTTTGGACCTTCCATCTTAAGCATTTACTCCCTACCTGTAACTACTACAGAGGCAAGGTGACTTTCCATCTCAGTCTTGGTAGGTGTTGGGTCAAGCCCTCACAACACGCATGTGGGACCACTTCTTTTTAAAACCCAGATGTTTCAGGAATTCCTTGGACTCACCCAGGAAATGAGAGGTCTGAGCTAAATGTTCTCTGCAGCTTTGGAGAATTAAATTTTCATCTCACAGGGTGCCCTAACCACTAGCTCTATGGAGATACTTCTGTATTTTGCTTTGTTTTTATCCAGTAACTGATCTAGACTCATGTCTGAAAGAATATCATACAGCTAGTTTATTATCAGGGTGAGCAGCAGTTCTTCCATTTCCAACTTCATTTTAAAAGGAAATTGTGAACCTTGCTTAGGTCTGTCAAAGAGAGAGACAAGCACATCCCCTGATCATGGGGAGACTCTGAACTCTTAATCCCAAGTAGGTGGAGATACCAACCTAAAGTCCTGGCTCAGGCTTTCTCACATGTTCCTATGACCCTGCAGGTGATTTCCACAGGTGAGAGTGAGTCAGAGGAGAGCTAAGAGGAACAGCCAAGTTCACATTTTAGTGTGAAGAACTTAGAACAAGTTTCAAGCTTACTCTCAGAAAAGATACTGACATGTCATCAGTGTTTTAGGGAGTGACACTTAAGTTTCAAGGTGGTTGCATTCCTGCTGTGAGTGGAGAGGGGAGACTGTGACTATTCAGTGAAAACATAAAGATAGGAGTCATAATGCAATCCCAGGGAAAGGCTGTTGTCAGCAAAAAATGATTGGGGAGACAAGTGGGATTTGTCGTCTTAATCTACTAGCACAGTAATGTGTCATTCAGGCTTCCATATCAAACCTAGCTTAAGTTTTGTCAGCTCACATGGTGGGCAGAACCAGCATGTGACAGCATTATTGTATATTCACACCCCTCTTTAAAGCTGTTTTGATTTTATACATTTCTGTCATGTCCCTTTTCCAGACCATCAATGAATATGCTGAACAGCAAAGTCATCTTCCCTCCAATGTAAAATGTCTTAATATTCCTGTCTTTTTTCCCTGTCTTTTCATCAATGCTAATCCATGCGTGGAACTTCCCTCATTATACTATGACAGCTTATTTTCTATAAATCTTCTGTAAGAGGTGTAGTCAAAGTTTTTTTGAAAATTGATGTACCCTGTATTAACCAGTTCACTATCAGCATGTTCACTGACTCTGCTAGAGAGCATTATAGATATCTGAGGCATGACTATCTGCTGCAGAAAATGTTCTTTTTCCCGTTTATATCATTTTCATCCATATGTCTTCCAATTCAGTTCTTTATCATAGTTTCTATCAGTTTGCTCAATATAGCAGTCAAGCTTACTGTTTCTCAGATCTCCCCGCAGTTTTTTTTTTTTTTTTTAATGCATGTCATATTTGCCACTTTACATTTCTCTGGTACATAGGATGATTTAAACTATTACCAAGTCATGGTTAACCAGCAGTTTCATATACAGCTTCTCTTAGAAATCCTGGGTGAATACTCTGGTCTCATAAATCAATTAATTTTATTTTGAAAGGTCACTGACAGTTTAACTATTTAGGTAACAATAAGAGAATTTTTAATGCTAATTTGGAGTGCTATTAACTTGAAAAAGGGATAAATACACCTCACTTTTTTTGAGGGATTAATGGCTGCTATTAATGCTGCTTTGCAGAATGATTGCATATACTAGGAATACTAAATGGCAGTTAGGAAATCAATATGTATTTCATAGAAGTATAATAGTGGGTGCTACAGGTGAGGTACATGGTTTGAACATCAAAGGAAAGAAAATCCCATGGTTTCCAAAACTACAGAGCCACTCACAATAGTTAAAATCATACGTGAGATTAACTTTTCTGAAGTTATTTTTAGAATCTAATAACAGGATGTTCAGATTAAGAAATCTGATATCCTGTTCAGTTATCAAGTAATAAACCAAGTTTCATGCATCTCCCTCTCATTAGCCTTCCATATGACAAGTGTCCGCCAGACACCCAAGGGTGTCATGAACCAACAAGTGTTTTGCCTCCTTAAAATATACTATGCAGTCATAGACAGGACTGCCATGGTCCTGATGCTCTCCAGTGTTTGAGCATAAGTTTATTCCAGAATTTTTATCCAAATAATTGTAAAGAATCACCATAGTTGCCCTGTTGCTTTCAGTGGAAGATATGTAAAAGCAACCCCCCAGACATGGTTTTGCCTGAGCAGAAGATCCACCAGAATCACAGGAGTATTTTTGTAAATAAAGGAAGCAAGGCTACAGCTCAGTAGAGAAGGTCTGTATAGTAGAGAAAGAATAAAAATACCTTAGTTTCTTCTGGAACTATACAAAAATATCTGCAACACATATTCCTCTTTAACTAATGTTGTCTCACTAGACAAATTTTATCATTTTGTGTGCCCCAGTAAAACTGGGCCTGTTTTATAACTGTATCTTTTATATTGCATCAAAAAAGAACTCTGAAGAACAAAAGAACTGTGAATCTCATTTTCACCTTTTCCCCTCTTTGTCAGTGATAAAGGAGTTGTTGGTATTTGTATAGTATAAATTCATAAAAAATGAATTGTTCAGTGAGCCTGTAAGAGTAATATAAATAAATCTGAAAGAACTACTATTGTGGAGGCAGGTTATTAGACTGACTCATGGAAGCACTCTGCTCTAACAGCCATCTAATGGCCTCTCTGCTTCATTTTTCTCAGGTCACAATGGTGACTTTACATTGACTAAATGTTTTTGCTTAGTACAGAATCTTTTTTACAAATTAGTAATGTCCTAAATGAGGGGAGGAGTGGGATTTCCAAAGCACTGGCCAAACTCTGCTTCTGTGGGAGTTGATCAGAAGCCTGAGGGAGAGGGATGAGGCAAAATGTGAGCATTGCTAAGCGGCCCAGCAGGCGATATCACTGATGTGCTTCTGGGACTCAGCAGGGTGTAGGACAAAAGGCCCTTCCTTCAGGAATTTTGGTCTAGTAGTCACATTTATTTTCCCTGTAATGTTCTGAATTGTTTCATGTAATGTGAAGCACTTGTACATGATGTATAATAGATGGATATGATTCAAATGTACCTTATGGATACAAACTTGGGGTTCTGGTTTCCAGAGTGAAGCTTTAAGAGGAGTGATATACTGCCTCGGTTCCTTCCAGCTGTAGGAGCAGAAAGAGGCAGTCTTCTCCACATCCTTTGCCTCCAGAGCCATCCCCAAAGATAAAACTTCAATGCCTTAAATAGCTTTTTGGTTAATTAGGTAAGTTCATACTAACATGATCTAACTAATTGTTTTTATCTTGAGTACTTCTACTAGCTAAGACTTCCATTACATACTTTCAGGATTTCACCCATGTGAAATGAAGTAATTTTCGACTCCTGGCTCCAGATGCTGGTTTTCCACCTGAGACTCGATTCTTTCTTTCTCCTTTTGTCAGAGTGCCAGGAACTGCAGTTGTGGGGAAATCCTTCCAGAAGCAGAATGAGCCAGGCACTCAGCTCTGATGGGCCAGTTTCCTCATCTTACCACAAGTGGTGCCTTCCATGGTTACAGCAGGGATGCTGAGGAGCATTCTGGACACAGTCCTACACTGAGCATGTAAGGGGACTCTGCAGCCCTTGGTGGGGTGATGTGCCGTGTTCTGTACTGCCCATGCACATAAACTGGGAAGTTCTTGTCTATCAGTGAGGACCAATCAGCCATCTTGTTTTGCACGTAGAAGTCTATTCTCTGGCTTTGCAGGTGCATACGTGCTCTTCAAAGGTTTTTGCACCAGGAACAACCAAAACAGATGCTTGGTAGGCCTCCCAAAAGTTCACTCTCTTTGAGGTAGTCTACCAAAAGCTGAGTCTACTTAATGACAGTTAAACAGAGTGCCAGTTCTATTTTTATTCAAACTGCAAAGACTTCCAGAGCTGATTCTTCTAAAGATGTTTCACAAGGTAAAAATAGACGAGCCTTATCTCCAAGCAGAGGTGGATAGAAAAGAAAGGTTATTCTGATGAAGACTTAGTCTTAGTCTGGGTATCTATCTAAATATCTAAGTAACTCAGTCCCAGAATCAAGTGGCATAACTACAACACAATCATTTTCTAAATTATTACATAGAATGAAGACACCCTTAGCAGCTGTCTCTGAGTTGAGATAACTGCAGGAAAAAAATGTATCTCTCTCTTGCTCATCTTTGATTCCAGAAGCAATGGCAAATAGCAAGGTCCAAGGAGTCTCCACCTGCTAGGGCCAAGTAGCACCCAGGAGACGCATCAAATCTATGGGAGCTGGAGCCATCAGTATGAGGTCCTAAGCTGAAGACCAAAGGCATTAATCAGGATAGACCTTTGCACAGATCTCAGGTGACAGTTCCAAGAACTTTTCTAGATCTGGTAGTTTTACAGTACAGCAGCATTAGTTACAGGCCTGCAATCAGATGGTGTGACAGAATCATGAGACTCTAGCTAAAGAGGAGAAGAAAAAAAGCTCCTGCAAATTACTCTTCTCAGATCTCAATTCCTGTGAAATGGAAGATGTAGCTGCTGCCATTTCCATATCAGATGCTTCCAGCCAGGAGCAGGGGGCACATCTCAGCAGTCTCACAATTCAAGGTCACAAGAGGAAAAGAGGCTGCATAAAAATACTCCAGAGTTCAGAGTTTTCACTCTGGCTCCTAAGTGTCTCCTGTCTCCCACCCACAGACTGGTAGAGATTAAAGCAGTCACATTACGTTGGTACAGTGTTATGTCAAAAGCAGAGGAAGAGTGAGAGGGCAGGAAGGTCCTTATTCTTTCCAATAGACCAAAAAAAGGTGAGGTGTGACACAGACTTTGATGGACTAAATGACTGTAAAGTAAAAGATATTTAAATTATTCTGTCACTGTGCAACACTAAGCAGTTAAAGGTATTGGGCTGCAAGTCCAGAGACTTCAGCCTGCCTTGTTTCATGGTGACAACCATCACTAAGAATTTTTACAAATAGATACAAATGCAAAGGAAAAATAGCACAGTTACAGCTTTTAAAATGTAAAGTATGGGATACTTTATTTTAACTATATCTTTTAAATCCTTTATATAAGACAGAAACCCTTTAGGTGACAATCTCTTAGGATGAAATGGTCATTAACTGCCTTTTGTTCAGGGAAACTTGGTTAAGCTGGATGTGGTATGGAAGTTGCTGCTACTGTTGAAATCCAGTTTGCTTTCCCAGAAAATGAAACAAACAGAAAGTGAGAAAGAAGAAGGAAGTGAGAGAGTAAGAAAGGGAAAGAGAGAGGGAAGGGCAGGAGAGAAAGGAAAAACAGCACAGCAAAATGTGCAGCTCTGCCATGGTGCTGCCTGGCTTGCTGCTGCAGCAATGGCCAGCCATAGCATCATCTTATCAACAGCCTCAGAACTGGCATATTCATGCCCATGTCATGTTAGGCCACAGTTTTATCAGCCTCTCTGGTCCCAGGCTCATAGCTGTGTTGCAGAAGATGGAACTTTAACTAGTTAAACCAAACTCTTATTATCTAGAAGGTAGAAAGGACAGATAGGGAAAGAAAAAATCATATAGGGAAGCAAAAGGACATACAAGGGAGAAAGTGATAACAGAAATTCAAGTTTCACTGAAGCCTGGAAGGATGGTGATGTCCTCAACTTGCTCTTTCTCTGGCTCCAGTTTGCCAACACATCTCTGATCAGATGGTATAACATCAGAGTGCCTGACTTTATCTCAGGATCCTGAGAGATGTGAGAATGGCAGCTGTGATGGTGAAATTTGCTTCCTTCTGACTAGGACATATTTATAATTCTTTCATTTTCCTCTTCCCTATTTGCCTCATTCAGTTTTTTTAGAACCCATGTTAGGAACAGTGAATGCAATGGTCAATCTTCTTAGTCATTTTTCTTCCAATCTGGCCTTTTTTCTAAACATCCACTTTTTGTTCATTCATTTCCAGTTCCATTCTCTTTTATTTACAAGTCATTCATTTACCAACACCATGGGGTTTAACAATGGCTCTTTTTATTTGGACTAAGCTATTTTGTTTGAACATTTTGCTAAATTTTATTAACAGATTTGTGTGAAAAACTGAGTTAGATTTTGGTTATCTTGGACAGCTTAGAGCACAAACCACTGCACAAGAAAATACAATATAATTTCCAAAGCAAGACAGAAGCCTATTAGATATTTAAACACAGACATGAGGAATTTGCAAGAGTGGCCAATAAAATGGACAATTTGAAAAGTACCTTTTTCACTGCTTCAGTAGGGAATTCCAGAGATTCATTAGTTTGCCTGGAGGACTCAGTATGAAAGCATTTTTTCCCTGAGAGTCAACATGAGTGTGTGTATTGTTTGTGTTTTCTATTCTGCGCTTCCTTCTCCCTTCCCCCCAATCCCCCAAACATATTTTTTCTGCTCTGGAAAAGTGGTAAGACAAGGTAAGATAAAGTAGGGGCTAGAACAACCTTGGTGACTGCAGCACATTGGGGCACGGTGGTGTGCCCTGAAACTTCCCCTGGACTTTACAGATGAGGTGTTACCCAACTTGTTGTACCAATCAGAGGACAGCATTTATCATCCAGCCTTCTTTCACTGTACCTGACTGCATGCACTGTAAGACTCCAACAGACCGTGAAGAGTTCTTGTGCTCTGGAGATGCAACCAGTATTATCAAATGCAGTAAAACAGTAATACTATAAAACAGTCAAATATGAAGTGCTATGATGTCAAATGAACTAGATTTGTGACGCTGATGAACGTTGAAGTGAAACTTGCACTTTTAGCACCTATTCAGTTTATACTGAATGAGTGACCTCAGTCAAAATATTCAGGGTTCTCTATCCACACTGTAAAAGTCCACCTGGCAGCTCTTTCTAAGTACCAGTGGTAATAAATCTTTCTTCATGCTCAGTATGGTCAATAAATTATTAGAGGTTTTCAAGATATATCCACTATTAACAGAGCTGATTCTATCAGGGATCCTAGTTTAGTCCTGACCCTTCTCACAAAGCCCATTTGAACTTGCTGTGCGTGGTTTTACATAGCTAGTAATACTGCCTTCCTGGGAGCCTTTGGCTGTGTACATGGGTGACTCCCAGTGCCACAGGATGACTTTTCATTGTGTTTCACAAAGTTAAGGTGCTGCTCACCTATCTCTAATGTCTTATCTGAAGCGTTTTTGACTTCTACAACCAAACACCACAACCAAATGCTAAAATTGCCAGTCCTCATCCTTATATCTCACAGGCACAAGAGTGAATCAAAAAAATTTATACTCTGGAGACTAAGAGCAACACCCATCCTACCAGGGTTTCTTTAATTGCACAGATCCCAAGCTGTGCGTATTGTCTAAATCTGGTACAGACAATCCTAAGCATCAGGATATCTCTCCTAGACAGTACACAGAGGAAAGATATGACCAATCTGAGCTGCCTTAGCTGGTGTAACCTATGAAAGTGGATGGTGGCTGTGAAAGCAATGGGAGTGAAAGTGGGAAAGTATCCACCAAAATCCAGCAGGATTCATAATTCAGAATCCACCTGGAAGAGCTCAGTACAAATAAACAACTATCATTTAGCTGTGCAACATATTTTTAAATAAGGAGGAAGAAAGCAGGAAAAAGAAAGAAGAGAACAGTCACAGCTTTACCCTCTTCAGCCTTTCTGTCAAGAATGGGTTTTATGAATGCCATGGTTGAAGACTAACAAGCACTAACATCACAGTTAATTTGCCTCAGTCAGGAAGATTTTCTGCTCTCTGAGGACCCAGATGAGAGAAGTTCTAGGTGGAGGTTGGTTGCTGGGTGATGAAAGGTGGAAATGCAGTAAGAATGAATGCGGCATCAGCGCTATCTATACTTGCATCTATTTTGTGAGGGTGAATTTTCACACAGCTTGAATTCTTATCTTAGGGAGTAGTCTTCAGTGTAGCAACTATGGACCAGAGAAACTAAAATGAGGACCTGGACCATCTTACTGAGGAATTTCCCCATAGTATGTGATAAAAATAAGAATTGTCATTTCTTACCTCAAGAACTCACCTTTGTAAAGTAGGCTGCTTTGCAAAAATGTAGTCACTAGCATGAAAATATTGTTAAAGAAGGGAGTGCAAAAATATCACAGCATTCATACCTACAGCTGGTCAAAGTTGTTAAAGTGAGCAGCAAGGAGCCAATGAGGTTTTAATGAGTGACAGATCTCCTGCTTCTGAGAGGGAATTTTCACATAACATCAGCAAAACTAAGCCACCACAGGGGGAACAAACCACACCTCTCAGCTCTATTGTGTGAGATTTCTGTTGTACTGAGCAAATGAATTAGTGTAAGGCAGCAGATAATATTGGCATACAGATAGTTTAAGTGTGGGAGAGAAATACAAAACTTATTCTGCTTAGAATTCATCTTAAAAAAAGCAGACAATAGTGGGGGAGAGAAACTGAAGTCAGTCTGATTCCAGGAGAGCTCAAATGATACAAGACTTCAGAAGATAATCCTTCTTTTATTTGATCTGCTTGACAATACAATGTCTGAAATAAACAGCCTAGTTAAGAGAAGAAACAGAGAACAGCTGGAAGCTCCAGAAGAACTGGAGGAGTAAACCTCTGTGCTAGCTATATTTGTGGTGGATTACAGGGCAAACTAAAAAAAAATAGGGATTCCCATCCCTAAGTTTAAAGAAAATAATAAAGACAATTATTATGCTGCTTATACAAAAAGTTTTTAAATCTATAAAATAATCATACTGCATAGAAAAATCTTTGCAGCAAAACTAGAGAACTGAGAGTTCCAACAAAGTCAGTCACACCAAAATTACCAGGTTAAATAAGGAATATTGCAGAATATTTGAAGAAATGGCCAGATCATGTGAAGACCTTCAGGCCTAAATGTCACAGCTGGCCCAGGTGATTTGGGGACATGAAGCTGGAAGCACCCTGGACCCACCGGAACTTGTGGTTGGGAAATTTTCATGGAGCTTGTCTTTGTCAAGCCTTAAGAATGGAGCAGCCATTTCAAAGTAGCTGCAGGGCTACTTGGAGGAAGATCCTGGTTTCTTAGACATCGTTTCCTTGTCCTTAATAATGGAAGAAGAAGAACTTCATTGAGGGAGTCAGCGTTATGGTCAAGGGACAAGATTTCAGTAAGTCTTAGGCTACTTCTATCTTTGATTTGCTTTTCCTTGGATTAAAAAAAATTAAAAGTTTAATTTCTGCATAATACATAATCTAAGTATTCTAATTTGCATTTTCCATCTAGAAACTAGTGGATAAATTTTGCTCTTCCTTGAATATATGTATTGACACGTATAAGAATTTGAAAGCCTGAACTGAAAAATACAGAGTTGTTAATTTTACGGTTGTAAGAAAATGGTCAAATATCTTGCACAGTTTGACAGTCAGTGTCTTTGCTGGCCAAAACCAGACAAATATATTTGATGAGTTTAGTATTAGATCTACTGTTTTTTCACCTGAAATGCACTAGAAGCCATTCCAGGATTTGAGGACAGGTCCTAGATATAAGTGGTCAAGCTGTAGGGGCTTTTTAATGGACTGTAGCTTCTGAACCTGTTATGGCAAATCTGCTGCTTCAGGACTTCAGCAGGCTTGAAGTTGAATATAATCCAAGAAACTTCTGTTACCTGCCTGACCGTCCCTGTTGCCTTACGGCACTGTTAGCATTCAGTTTTCTCCTGCAGTTCGCTGGGCCAGAGAGACAGATTGCTCTTACTTGACATTCTAACCAATTTCTGAATTTCTTGTTGGTAATTTTGTAGTCATATTTCTCAGAGGGCATTCTGATTTTTCCATGTGCTCCTGGCTAGATTCTTTAGGCCAAATATAATTCCAGTGCATGTAACCCATTACACACGGCTTTATACATTCCTACAACACAAGACTTCACTGGTCCTATTCTGTAAATGGAGGCAAAAGGTGTGGATTGCAATCTCAGATCCCAGTGCTTTGCTTTGCCCAGAGCAGTTTTCGTTTACTGCCGACATTCAAGTCTCAGGAGGCAGATTATGCATACAGGGTCTCACTTACACCAGCAAGGCTGCACATCTGTCCAGGACAGCTGGATGCCAAGTGACCTGATCAGAGCAGTAGCTCCAACTGCTTTCAGGATGCCCAGAAATCCTGAATAAATTACCAGTGCCCAAGTGCACAGCTCTGTCCAGGAGCCCATGTGTTCTGGTTATCCGCACAGTGCACTCACCATGTGTTGGCCTGTTTCCTGTGCTGCCAAAGCAGAATTACAGAAGTCCTGTGGGCCTTCTTCAAAGCCACAGCATGCAGCTGTGTGATTGGGCTGCTTCTACCCAACACTGAATGTTTCAGGGTTTTTACATTAGTTTCTGCTTTTAATATTTGGGAAGGGAGGAAGGGAGGAAGGAAGCATTTTATATTTTTAATGCTTTTTGATTTACTTAAGTGGCAAATAAAAGAAGAAAAAATAAATCTAAAATATATTTAAGTTTATCTACAACTATTTATGATGGCAGGAACAGTTTACATGGCATATTCTCAGTCAAGTTCAAACTGATTGCTGGATTTGGATCCTTTCCACAAGTTCAGTCTGACAGAGCTTTTTCCTTGCAGCATGGAGTATTCCTTCTAAGATAATCTAAACATATTAGCTTCTGTCATTTAAGAGTCCTGAGGCTCTGCTCTCTCTTGTTCTCTGCCTCTAGCACACACTTTAGTCTGATGAAGACTGAAATGCTTTACTTTAACCAAAGCCAGTGAGGCCTGTATAGAGTATCTGCGTGAAATTTAATTGCCTGTAATATACAGGAGGTCAGTTTAGATGTTCTAATGGTCCCTTCTGGCCTTAAACGATACAAAATCTGTTAAACAAGCCATTAAAATGTTACTGTGTCTAGTAATCATGAAGAAAACTAAAGATTTTATAAATGCCCCTTAATTAAAAGGGTTACCCTTTATAGTCTGCATACAAGTTCTAATTAGATATTTTAATGATACTGCTAAATGTAGTAACTGGTTTGTATAACCTAGAGTTTAACAGTTACTTGTTAATAAGGCATAGTGTACTTCTGGCATCAGAGCTGTGCTGAAAGTGTAGTAACACTTCTGTGTTATATTCCTGACAGCCTTTCCTAACAAAAATTTGATTAGAGGATAACTGTAAATCCCGGAGATGATGTTTAGCCTGTACATTTTTTACATAAGAGGTCTGGTTCCTGCAGTGACTCATTCATAATCCAGCCCATCCAGTACAATGGTGTAACAGCTGAGCATGCCCTGTCTCAAGATCAGTGTGTGGTACAACTCTGGTGTTGAGCAACAGAGAGGCAAAAGCAAGGATGATCAAGTGAGGGGATCTGTTTCCTTTCTTGCACTGGAGCCTCTTCTAACCGTGCTATGCTACCGGCACAGTAGAGGATCCTGTCCATGCAGACCATACTCAGGTGACAAGCAGGATCTTCATGATTTCTGGCTGGGACTAATCTGGAAATATTCTTTAACAGATTGTGATTATTTCTTGCAGCCCTGCTAGGTGGGTGTTTTCTGTGGGTGTTTTTTTGTGTTTTCTGTCAGCCCTAAGCAGGACCATGCTCTAGCCCTGAAGCCAACTAGTGTAGCAGGGCTCAAATCCATATAGCTCTTACCCTCCAAAACTGAGAGGCTGCACCGAAACACATATTGTGAATGATTCCTAGTGCACACAAAATCAAATATTCTGCCCAGGCATTCTCTGGGTGTGTGATAGCTGTCCCCCACAAAATTTGCACCAAGGACTACATGAAGAAATTAACAGTGTGGCTGACTGATTGCACAAGTTCATTCCCCTGCCCTGTTTAGTTTTAAATATATGCTTTTTTAAACATAGAGGTAATTCACATGAATTTATTTAAAACTTGCCAGGTGCCTGGAGGAACAGGAAGGAAGCAAAAGAATGGCTCAAAAATAAAACACTGCTCAGCAGACAGTAGAAAGTTATTCAGATAATGTCTTAGCTGTTAGCTTTTGAATCTTAAATATGTGATTTTTGCCTTTACTAAACTCTACATTTGAAGCTGGGAAGCACAGCCTTTTTAGGAAGGAATCTACCCAAACCAAGCTGATCCCCAGCACCCAACTAGAGGCTCAGAAGAGGCTGGATCTGTAGAGCTTACTAGCAGAGTATGGTGAGTGGATGATAAGACAGACATGTGTTTAACTACTGTGTGTCAGATCCATTTCTACAGAATATGTTGTTTTAACTGCTAAAATGAGCATATTTTAAGAAGGCATTTTGATCAGTATGTGCCTCCCATTACAAGTTCCTGTGGGGAAGAACCACAAATACCTGAACACAGTCAATCTGCAAGTTCATGTAGGAGACATGAAGGAGTGTGTAACAACGATCAGAGCTCTTCTCTGACAAACCTTGCCACTGCATGTTCTAGATAATTCTGACATACCCTTAATTGGATTTCTGGAGGAAGGCTTTTTTTTGCCTTTTTCAGGGTTTGTTTTGTGTGTGTCTTGTGGTACAGTAAAGCTGTTTTTCTATTAGTGAAATAGTTTGGTCAGGCAGAGGTATTTGGCTAAGAGATATCTTCTACACTCAGGTAACCCTAGAAGTAAATTTAGCAGTGCTGAGGCATGGGCCCAGGCATTTAGCCTCCCAGTTGCTTTCACTGTTAGACGATGTGATGTAACTGCAATAATTAGAGTCAATCAATTTATTCCTGATAGGTTGCTATTACAGCAGCTTCAGATTCTCCCAGTACTGACAATTGATTTGCTCAGGTTCCGATACCAAAAGAGTTCAATTTTCCTGGTCCTCTACAAGTTCCACCCAAGAGAGCTTGAATAAGACCTCCTTTAGTTCTGTGTCCTCTTGTTCTATGATTTGGTAGCCACCAATCATAGTTAGGGTCAATATAATCAGCACAAGTTTTATGCCATGCACTAGTGCATGCATTATTCAGGTTCAAAGGTACATCCACTGTCATTACTTTTGGAGCCAGAATAATAGGCGGTCACCAATCATGCAGTTGGCTGAAGTGGGGGGTACTTTTCAGAAGAGGCTGTTTGGGATGTATGATACAGTATCAGGAATAAGTGGTCCCTTAATTTTGTCCATTTGCATTGCCTTGCCTGTTGATTATTCTTAGAGTCTATGTAAAGATTACCACAGATAGTGATGTTGCTCTCATTGTTTAGAGTAGGAGGGTAATTCTTGAGGGCCCTTAACATGCGACTGGTTGCCTTCCATGTCTGCAGTACCCATTTCACTCTCTTGGCAAAGCCATGTTCGCTTTCCCGTCCGGGGTTATCACTTGCAGTTCCACTTACAGGAACTTTAGATCTTTGGGTTAAGGTAACAATACTGCCTACTAACAGTCCTTGATCTTGTGCTAATATAGATGCTATTACTCCTGTAAGTGTTCTTAAAGATGGGTTGTGGCCCATAAAGGGACTGAGTCTGGATAGGCACAAAGGGCTTCTTGCTCCAGTGCCACCTCCACAGCTCTGAGCTCTGCCAGCTGGGCCGAGCTGTCCATTGCCTTGGCTGAAGCTTCTCTGGGCACTACCACTGCAGCACCAGCTTTGCCTCTGCCTCCTTTCCCCACTCACTTGGCGCTCCCGCTTGCCACCCGCACCCCTGCTCTTGTCTCCCCGTCCCAGGGTGGCGCCTCACCTCTCAGGGAGGAGGGCGGAGGAGAGCCCTCCATATGTCCCCTCCCACTGCCTTCTCAAGGAGGCTTTTGTGCTACCCCCCCCTCCCCAGTGGCTAAGGGCTTACCAGTTACATTTTGCTTCCAAACAGGAATCCCCACACCCCCCAGCTCAACTTCCCTTCTTGAGCCAAGGCCTTGGGAGTTAGCAGCCCTTCCTATGCAGCCAACAGCACTTTCCCCAAGGGCAGTGTAGTACCCTTGGGAGCCTTGCCAGGATTTAGAGCTTAAGGTAACAGGGTCATCTTTTCTCAGCTGCACATCTTGCCACAATCTCCATTTACATCCCTTTTCACCTAGGCCTAGAGGTAGTGTACGTGGACATGCAGGGGGGATGGGTCCCACAGATGGGGAAGCAGACATTTACTTTGTAAAGCTTTTAATGCTGCAGGAGGTTTTGGTTCCCAGGTCCATACGGAGATTTTCTTCAGCATATCACACAGAGCTCTGGCTAGGATCTTGACTCCACAAAAGTGCCATCTCCAAAACCCTGCTTGAGTTCCTCCTCAAGCTTGCAGTATTTTTTCATCACAGGGTGCAGAAAAGCTTTGTATCTCTGCTCACATAAGTTCTGGCACACTTTGCGCCATCCTCCTAGCCACTGGGTGCCAAGGAATGAAACCTCTGCACTTGGTCCTTGCTCTCTGAGCTCCCTGATAGATTGTTTCCTTCATTTCTGCCATCACTTGTTGCCTGGAAATGCACGGACAAAGCCCATCGCTGCACAGGAGTCCTTGCCGCTACCACTAGCGGACAACGGCTTACAAGTTACAACTCTTTTTTAAAGGAGAATCGGCACACAGAGTTTGATCATCCTCACTGATAGCCCTTATCACTTATGCGTAAGTGGGCATGTAGGCTGTGTGGGTCCCATGGATCTGTAAGCAAAAATGTAAGCTTTTGAAGCGTTTAAGACTTCGTGATGCTCTTTTGCTGCCGGTTCCATGCCAAGTTTCTTGTCAGCAAATCATGCAGAGGGCTTCCCATAGTGCTGAGTCCAGGAAAGTGTGACCTGCCAATCCCAACACTCCTTAGAAGGCTCTCAATTCTTTTTCATCAGAAGGTGCGGGTATGCTTGGTATCTCCGCTAAGGTAGATTCTGGCGCAGTTTTCCCTTCTCCTGTCCAACGGGTGCCTACGAATGTAACCTCCTGACTTGGTCCTGGACAAGAGTCACATGGGGCTCTCCGTCCATAAGCTCCAGGGCTCACAGGGAAACTCACACGGGACTTTCTTCCAACAGGAACCTTGTGGCACTCCCGCAGTTTCCCCCTCAGCATAATTCACTGCAGAAACGCTGTGCCCAAGCACATCCCTTGGAGCCTCCTCTGCTGTGTCCTGTGCAAGGCTGGTGCATGGCAGGGCAGCAAAGCATCCTGCTTTGACAGTGTGGATCTGGCGGCAGGAACTGTAGGGGGGAGCTGTAGTGTTCAGGCAGGTTTTAGGAGGCTCTTCATAAGAGGGTGGTCTTCCCACATTCCTCTGCTCCAGCCACCTCTCTAAAAACTTCCTCAGCTGACTGGAAATGGGGCCTTGCTGATTCAGCACAGGCCATGGCTTGTTACAGTCGGGCCTTTTTTCCTGGACAATTCTGCAGGAGAACTCATGGTCTTTCCTTGCAAAGCTGTCTCTATGAAAATCCGCTTTTCCAGGTCCCCCAAATCTTGCACTTTCTTGGAGTGTTCTCCTGCGAATGAGCTGCAGTGCTCTCTGATCTCCCTGCCAGGTGTCCTGCTGTCCTCAGGGGCCTTGATGGGAAAAGCCTGCAGCCTATTGAAAAAGCTTTCTGGGGGCCTAGTGGGTGAAACTAGTGGGGAGCTGGTGAAGAGCAAGCCATGCAACCAGAAAAAGAGCTCTCCAGGGAGCAGCTGGAGGATATTTTGGGGACTGAGTGCAATTTGATAATTGCCAAGGCAAGACTGCAAGGCATGTTTTCCACCGCCTTCTTCTCCGACCTTAGCTGCTCCTGCTGAATGGAAGAATGGTCCTCACTCGTGATTACCTCCAGGTCCCTTCTCCTGCCTTCAAAGTTGCTCTGGGAGGACAGGTCTGGCTCCGAGAAGCTCCTGTCCAGCCTGCTGAGACCATTCTTCAGATTAGTCAGTGCAGGGGCAGAAACACAGCTTGGATAGCTGCTGCTCACAAGAGCGCTTCCCCCTTTGGGCTGCTCCAGGTCAGAGGTCGGGCGGCTGCCTTTCAGCTGCAGGCTCGCGGCTCTCGCCGGCAGAACCGTTTTGCTGAGCAGCTCCTGGCTGTTCTGTGGGGAGGAGTCTGCTAGATAGCTTTTAGTGGCCCTTGGAAGATACAAGGGGACTTTCCCTGTGGCACCACGCAGCCCTGGCAGGTGCCTTTTCAACCGCTGGAAAGCGTTCTCATAGAAAAGCACTGCCATAGCCTAGGGAACCCTCTGCACCTCTCTGCATTTCCACAGATATTGCCCTGTAGGCAATTAAAGAGTTGGAACCGGCAGCCTTGGCCCGGGACAATCGTCACTCCATCCTCATACCTGTGGAGCTGTCTGCGTGCTCCAGGCACTCCTTGGCCAAGGGCCTGAGCAAGAAGGCAATGTCCTCCCCAAACGCTGCGGCGCAGTTCTCTACGAGGAACTTCACCAGCAGCGTGACCTGCACACAGAAAGCCACTGAGTTCAGTCCGAGGGGCTGCAAACGTCCTGAGCAGCCTTTCGTGCTCCTGACGGACGTTTCTGTCCCCACAGCTGTAGCTCTCTAGCTCAGAGCCTCAGGTGGCCCGACAAAAAAAAGGCAGCCTTAGCCTCAGCTCAGGGGGGAGCAAGGTGCTCAATTCAGCATACCTTGTCATTGCTCGCTTTCAGGATGTCCAGCAGGAGCATGCTGTCTGCGTCAGGGCTCAGCAGGTTTGGCCCCACACAGATTGCCAGATTGCTGGCATCCATCTGGTTGCTCTCAGCCTTTTGCTGATGTGGTGCAGCAGCAAGAGCAAGCACTGGAGCAAGAGGAGGTTGGCTCTTGGCAGCTTTGCAGCCACCCTAAGGGAACACAAACAAAAGGCAAGAGCAATGCAGGCTGCAGGGGCCCCTCCTCCTTCCTTGGGGCCAGAACAGTGGCCCTGGTTACAAAACTTACTCTTTCAGTTGCTCAATTTTCTCCTCCTGGCTTGGCTTCTCCAGCGCAAGCAGCCGCTTGTCATAGAGATTGGCCACGAGGAGTTTGGAGGGGATATTTCTCAGGAAGTTCCGCAAGGCCAAGGCACTTTGATGAGGCTCTCGACAATACCACCAGGGAGCAGAGAGGCAGCATCCCCGCGACTTGGGCTCACTAGGAGGCAGCTAGCTTGGAACGACGCTCGCCAAGCTGCTCTGGCCACTGACAGAGCAGTGGGCTGTGCAGGTCCATGCCAAGCACGTTGGTCTCAGGGCACGAACGAGACCCAGCTCCTATCCGCCTGTGGTGCACCCCTGCATCTCAGGATTCCTCCTGGAGGGGCATGCTGAGGAGGAGGCAGAGGAAGTGACTTTCCCAGGGGCATGCAGGAAATCAGGGGCAGAACCAGTGCAACTGCAAATCCCATGGCAAAGAAAGATGCCCATCTCTCCAAAGCCTGAGCCATTGAGAGTGGCTTCAGTATGCTTTTGGCTTTTAGAGTCCCACCCAGGTCAGTCTGGGCACTAAAGTGGGCCCGTGCAGATTCGCCATGCGCTCTCCCAGCTACCAGTCAGCACAAATCACCTTCAGCACCACTGCCAACAGGCGCACAGGCTTGCTCACCAGGTCAACGTTCCCGCCTCTGTTCAGCTTGCCTTTCAACTCCCGGCAGGCCTTCTTGCTGGCAGCTTTCCTGAATATGCCCTCAGTGGCAGGTCCGTATACATACAGTATAGCCAGGAGCTCCTGCAGGAAGAAACAGACAGTTTGGGCCTTGGCGGTGCACTCTGCTGTACTTGGGTTCCTAACTGGTTCTTGCTCCATGAGATGACCTGGCAGTAAGCTGATTAGCAGTTGTGTGGGATGCACCAAACGCCCACATCTGATCCCTCTTTCACCTGGGATGAGACCTGGCCCTCAGGCTGTGCCTGTCAGAAGGATGTGTGGAGGGGAAGCTCCAGCATCGCCTCTCTCCTCAGAGCCCCAGCACAAGTGCTGCCTCACACAAGAAGCCAGAAGCAGGAGACCTCTCTCCCCAGGCTTGCTTTCCTGCACTGGTTGGGGCAGGGCATCACCTTGCCCACAGATGAGGGCCAGAGGCTGCCCAAAGAGAGCCACCCGGGGGCCAGAGCCCAGCTGCCCTGGGCAGTCTGCGGTGGCAGAGGTTCCTCTCCAAGCCAGGGGCCATGAGATCACCACCTTCTTCCCTCCCTTCGCTCCACCTGCTGCGAGCAAAAGGAAAGCAAACATGGCTTCAGAAAATCCGGCGCAGACACCTGGGGTGCCTTTGCTCTGTGTGCAGCGCCACGTGCTGCGGGGTCTCCTCCAGAGTGTTTACAGGCACCGAGGTTTTGCATGGGGAGAGGAAACAAGAGCAGCTGCGGCTGCCCACAGGGCTGATGTGCGCCGGCGTGTCACCGCTGGTGGCGGGACAGGCAGCCTTGCAGAAGCGCCACTTGGCAAGCAGGGTGCAAGAAGGCAGCTGCTCGCTTTCTTTTTCGCACTCACCAGCCGAGGGGCAAAGTGCCTCTTCAGTGGCTGAAGGGTCCGCCCGGGGGCATTTCTTGGCTTCAGCCTGCAAGAAAGGGAGGGCTTCAGCTTAGCGAGCCGCCACACAGCAGCGAGGGCCTCGAGCGAGCTGCTCCAGCTGCGCAGGGATGGCCATGCTCTCCCCCGGCACGGGGACTTTGCTCCCTTTGCACCCCCGGCAGAGCCGTCCCCACGGTGCTGAGATACCGCCCAGCCACAGCCAGCAAGGGCTGCGCAAAGGCAGCCCCTGCTCACCTCTGCCAAAATCAGCGCCTCCACGGTCCTGGCAGTCAGCGACGCCTCCTGGGCGAGAGAACAAAGAGCCTCCGTGAGAAACCGTCGCATGGTGGGCTTTGGAAAGCCAAGTGGCTCTCGGGCTGGAGCGGAGGCTGCGCGGACACTTACGGGCCCGTAGAAGCCGACCACCTTGGTGAGGAGCCGCAGGGAGGGCAGGCGGGTGACTCTGGCTCCCGGGGCTCCTTGGCTCTGCCTGTGCACAGGGAAGGGCGCACAAAGAGCCCCGTCACCCCCAGCCCTGGCTGCTCTCCCCCCTGCCAGCCAGCCCAGCGCTGCCAAGGGCCCCTCAGTCCGCACAGCCTGCAGCAGCGCCGGCTGGGAGCACGAGCTCTCTAACGCCCCGGCTCCTGCTCTCCTCCTCTTGGAGACACACAGCAGTGGCTCGGGGTCCCCACGCCTGCAAGCCGGGAGCTGTGTTGACAGCTCCCGGGGCTTGCTGCTCGTTTGCAAGCACCAGGCTGAGCACCTCCCGCTGCTCTGCCAGGAGCTCCACGTGGCAGTGGGTGCACCTTTCCCCCACCGCTGAGCGGGCACTTCCGCAGGCAGCTCCATCGGCAGCACTCCCCCGCCCTCCACCCTGGCACCACCGGCGCCTTGAATCCCCCAGCAGGCCTGACCTGAGGATGGCGTCCAGCCAGAGCTGCTTCACCTCCTGCGACCTGCAGCACAAAGCAGAAACAGCCTCAGCCCACGCTGCTGCTGCTGCTGCTGCTGCTGCTGCTGCTCCTCCTCCTCCTCTGGACGCACGCGGGCCCCAAAGGGCTCTGGCCCGCGCAGGGAGAGTGCCCGGGATAGGGCCGAGCCCCGTGGCGCAGGACGGGCACACGTGCCGGCCCTGGGACGTGCGCCCCCGACTCACCCAAAAGTGACCACGCAGAGGCCCGTGGGCCAGACGAGGATGAGGCTCTGGCTGCTCTTGAGGCCAAAGACCTCCTCCTCGTCCTCTGGCCTGGCCGCCGCCACCGCCTCCTCGCGGCACAGCACCCACAGCTCGCTGAGGCGCACCCGGTGCTTCAGCCGGAAGGTGGAGCCGCATCTGCGGGGAGGAAGAGCAGGCAGGGAGCGCGGGTGTGCGCGGTGGGCGCAAGCGCAGCCGTCCTCCCGCTCTGGGAGAGCCATTTGCCGGGGCAGAGCCTTGGGCAGGGAGGAAGGAGGGCGGGGATGCACAGCCTTACTTGAAGCTGGCGATGGCGATGGCGTGCGCGAAGAGCAGGAGGTGCCGGTGCTGCATGCGCTGGTGCCGGGTCACCTGCGCACGCTGGCTGAGGAGCAGCTGGGGGCTCCCGGTCAACACGAAGGCGCCGAGCGGCGCTGGGGACCGGGAGGCCGCCCTGCTCCAGATCCCGAGGCGGGCGCCAGGAGCCCCACGGCCGGGGGGCCCGGGCCCTGCCTGCGAGCGGGCAGTGGGGTTGGGAGCGCCCCGGGCACCGCAGCAGTTCACCTGTCCCATGGCGCTGTGGCCGGACAGACCTGCGCGAAGCTGCACGCGTGTCCCTTTGCCGAGCAGTAGCGCCGGGCTGAGAGCTGCCTCTGCCCGCGCTGCCCTGCAATGGCACGGTGCCGCAATGGGGACCCGCTGGTGGCCGTGGCCGGGGTCACTGCGATGCCACCGCGGCACATCATGGTGATGCACCGGCGGGGCCGCGGGGCAGCCCCGCCTGCGGGTGCGGCGCAGGAGCAAAGGGGAGTCTCCTGGCCGCCGGCACCTCCACTGCCGCACCATTGCCATGCCTGTGTTTCTGCTTGTGCCCATTGCCGCTTGTGCTATCACGGGGCACCGGGCAGAGGAGGCTGGCTCTGTCTTCTTTACACCCTCCCTTCACAGAACGATGTGCACTGGAAAGATCCCCACTTCCTCCTTCTCTTCCCTCCGCAAAACAGTCCCAGCTCTCGCAGCCTTTCCTCAGGGCACAGAGGCTTCAGTGCCTTCGGCATTTTAGCAGCCCTCGCCCACACACGTTCCAGTAGCTCCACGTGTCTCTTGTGCTGGCGAGCCCAGAGCTGGAGCCAGCGCTCCACGGGGCTCCTGGACAAGGCTGAGCAGAGGCGAAGGAGCACCTCCCCCCCCCTCCCCTGCTGGCAACACCCTTCCTAATGCAGCCCAGGAGACCACTGGCCGCCTTCGCCGCAAGGGCACGTGCTGCCGCGTGGTCAACTGGTTGTGCACCAGCACCCGCAGGGCCTTCTCTGCCAAGCTGCTTTGCAGCCCGTCGGCCCCCAGCTTGTCCTGGTGTCCGGGCTTATTCCTCCCCAGGGGCAGGACTTGGCACTTGCCGTTGTTGAACCTGAGGAGATTTCTCTCTGGCCAGCTCTCCAGCCTGTCAAGGTCCCTCTGAATGGCAGCACAACCCACAGGGCTATCAGCCACTCCGGCCACTTTTGTCTCTGCCCCAAACTTGCACATTTGAAAGCTGCAGAGCAAGGGCTTGTCTGCTGTCAGGGCTGTCGTGGCTCTCTTCAGATACCTTGGAGCAGGAACCGCCTGCTTTCTTATTGTCGTGAGAGTCTCCTGGCTTTCTGGCATGCTCCCTGGCCGTGGGCTTTCAGGCGGTCAGATGAGCTTATTGAGGGTGAAGCAGGTGTGAAGGCATCTCCGCTTAGTACCCAAAGATGTGCGTGTGGCATCTGCTGCAGCCCCAGACTTGAGTTCTCTTCCTCCTGAAGGACACCTTACAACACAAAAGAAGGCATGGACAACGCAAGGGGCGAGGAGGAGGTGGGACAAAGGGGAGGCTTACACGTGCTCGGTTACCAAAAACACGGTCCCGCTGGCCTAAGCCCTCTTTGTGCCCTCATGCGGGGGGCTGCAAAGAGCTCTGCCTCCTCGTTAATGCAGCCTTTGTCAGAGACACAAGCTGCTCTCCAGGCAGGGTTTGGGCAGCAGTTTTTACGGAGGCGTGGAAACCGAGGCTCTGCCTTGCCTGTTGCGGGAGACTCAGGACACAGGCCCTGGAGCTGGCGTGCGACAGACAGGGTGCTGAGAGGCAGCTGGGCCGGCGGGGAGCCTCGCACCACCCTCACTCAGCTGGGCTGCATTGCTGGGGCCCCAGCTTGGATGTTGCAGGCTTGGGAGACCCTGCACCACAGCACACTGCACAGGGTGACCCTGGGCAAAGGGGCTGTATTCAGCTCCCCCCAGCCAAACTTTCTGCAGTCTTCTGTAACTGAGAAAGCAAGGGACATCCTCAGGAGCCATTTTTATTGAAGACCATGTTCACCTGTTGGAGAAGGACACCAGCAGGCATATTGCCTTCCCAGAGCATTTCCCTCTGCTTGGAGAAGAGCCTGGCTGCTTTTGAACTGACAAGCATGCTTCCTTGTTGTACTGCCCTGTCATTCCGTGAAAGTGGGATTCGATGTGGTTCCCCAGCTGATCCCTCCTTTTGCCCCAGCAAGCTCTGCCTTGTGCTCCAGCTCCCTGCATGCAGGGCAGTGGTTATGCAGCTGCACTTACCTTGCAGAGGAAAGCACAAGGCGGAGCTGCCTCTGCTGCCCCATCAGTGTAGCGTGGGTGCTGGACAGTGTGGGAAGGAATTGCCCTTCATCAGGCCTCGGGCAGGCAGAGCCGTAGCATCACTGCTTGGATGGGGTGGAACTGCCTAGTGCAAGACTGTGCAGGAAGCCTGTGGGAAAAGCAGACCCTGAAGGGAAGTCAATCCCCTTTTGACAAGTCTCCTGTCTGCATCTCACGGCCATCCTCTCTGTTCATCTGTGAAGAAGCAGCGAGTGCTCTTCTCTTTCACACACTCAAAGACTTCTCAAATGCCATGTCTTCTGGTGTTTGCAACTCAAAGGGTCAGTGTGAAACTGAGAAATGAAGTCGGTTCTTAAGGAATCATTTTTAATGAATAGAATGTTTAAGTCTTTAAAAAGAAGGAGCAGTTCTTGAAATATATAGCATTTACAGTAACCTTCATATGTCAACAAAAACTGCAGACATGAAAATACAGACAGAGTGCTATGAATAAAATGAAGATAGTAAGAGATAGTATCTCACCATTCATAAAGGTGCTCTTTACAGCTCTTTACAGCTACACCTGTAAATAACACACGCGCACACACACACACACACACACACAAAGACCCTAACATGATTCATTTCTTTGCTAAACACTTTCCCCAGAATGCACTTGTAGATGTATCTCATTTTCTTGTGTTTCATCTGAGAGAAGGGCTGGATTTTTAAGCATATCTTTACTAAATTATATTTATAGAATAGTTAGATTTGGCATTATTTTAATTTTTAAAAAGTCATGCTCTCCCTTGCAATGGAAAGGTTCTTTAGAAACTGTATAATGGACTTCAAGAAGCTAGATTTCATTAAGCCCTAAGAACCGGTAGGCAAAAACTCATAGGAAACAAATTAAGAGAAAAAAAAAGGAGAGTTAACTTTAAAGACTATCAGTTCATTAACATAATGACATAAAGGGTACAAGCACAAATTAGCCTAGTGCAGGTTACTGTATATAGTAAGAAACTAATTTGGCTAAGCCATGAGCTCTATTACATTAGTAGTAAGAGAGGAAAAACAAATGGAAGGGATGAAGGGAGAAGGATGCTGAGAAGACTGAGGTGGTTAATGCCTTTTTTGCATTTGTGTTGACGAAAAAAGCCATTCCAACAGCAAGCTAACATAATAAATACCAGTAACACAGCATAAAATCTCCATCTACTTTAGAGATCTACATAAGTTAGTTTGAAATTGTCTAAGCCTGGTAAGTTTTGTTGTAAGGTAGTAGGAAAACCGGCTGAAACAGTCTCAAACATGAACTACAGTCAGTTCTCTGAGCTCATGGAGAACAGATGTGGTCCAAAAGACTGAAAATGAGCAAACATACTGCCAGTTTTAAAGAAAGAGAATAAAGGAAGCACTGAGGATTTAGACAGCAACAAGGGTGACTATAATTTATGGAAAAATACAGTAACAAATAATCAAACAGCAATTTGTAAGCAGCTGGATGATGACAAGAAGATATGAAGCAGACAGTTTAGAATCAGTAAATTTGATTTAAGAACTCTATGACAGAATAATAGACTTTGTGGTTAAAGGAGAAGCAAAAGATATCATATTCTGACTTTAGCAAAGTTTGACACTTTCATACGATATTCCTGAAAGCAAGTCAGGAAAAAAAAAAAGTCAAAATCAGATTATGATGGAAGGGTATAAAACTGGAATATTTAGAAAGCAATGAAAGTAGAAATCAATGGTTCTTTGTCAAAATGGAGGATGCACTGAATGGAGTTTTATAGAGGACTCTCCTGAGATGAATACTACTCAATATTTTCATTAAGAACTTGTATGATAGACTATACCTATGAAGTTTTCAGATCACACTGAACTGGGAGAGGACAAAAGAACACAGAAGAATAGGGTTAGATTCAAGATGGTAGTCTCAAATGTAAGAAATAGTTTCAAAGTAACCTGCCAATCCACAGAGGAGTTAGATTGGCAGGGAAGGATGTTGAATTTCAGTCTTCATCCTGGGTGATAGCACTTGGTAGGTCGACTACTGTGCAGAAAGGCACCCCAAGGCATCTTCTGTTACCCATTGTATCTCCCTTTGTGGTGTTTTGGGATGGCTTGGGAACACCAACCAAAACAAAAAACGTAGGTGGAAGAATCCCTGGTTTCTGTACTCCTTTAAGGAGTATATGAGCTGGATGCCAGGCTACTCAACACCAGCTGGGCAGAGGTGGGCAGAGGTGCTTCTGTGTGTGTCTAGAGACAGACTGGGGTCACTTAAGTTTTCACACGAGAGTGCAGGTACATTCAGAGCCAAAAAGAACAGCTTAGTGGCAGTACTGAGGACTTGCATTTCAGATTTAGAATCATACCTGCTGAAATACTTTGGTAGCTCCAGCCTTTGGTTGATTTTTCCAACTCCAGTTGATCCATGATATATTTTATTCTCCTTTAAGTAGCTATACTGCCAGGATATTTCAATATCACTAAATCAGTGCAGATTCTGAGAAACACCATAAATAACAGATGATATGAAAAAAAGGAATATTTTATATTCTGCACAGCTTTATAAGTTGATATTAGATGACTTTTAGGTACAACCGCATTCAAGCTTCTTTAAATAGCTGCACTTCAGATATTATTAAATGAGAAGAAGAAGCTCTTTTATGTTAAAAGAATGCTATAAAGGCTGAAAAGTCAAGCGTTCAGTAGTTATGAAATGCCAAGATTAAGGCTGCCTTTGTTATGATATGACCTATAAGTACAAGATCACATTTTCTTTTTACAGGGAACCCCCTTCCCACTTCAGTACAAGACGTCAATTGTATTTTCTTCATATACACCATTTCAATATTTTATAATCTCCTCGCTGTCCAATAGGTGTTCCCACACCTAATATTCCATGCAGTATTCAAACCCTTCTGTGAAGACAGAACTATTATTTTCTTCACAGGCTTTCTATAGTGCTTGTTTCAGTATCTGAGAGCTTCCCAAGCATTAATCAATCTTCTCAAACTTCTCTGGCATTAGAACAAACTAATAGAAAGACTAGAAACAAGGTGCAACGAGCTTTAAAAACAGCAATATCCTCTGGTTTTGAATATTATAATGATGAGTTGTGCTCATTGTAACATGTCATTTTTCAGAGGTTTCCTTAGATAAAATCTCCTTTGTTCAAGATACCTGCTTCCAGTGGGGTTCAGCTGCTGCACGGAGTTCCCTGCACTTCAGGAAATAAGACCAAGAACTTTAACAAAAGATATAAGACAAGGTATACACAACTAGAGAAAAGTAGAGTTAAGTTATTTACTCCTGATACTCCTGAGAATTGTGTTTACAGGCAAGGGTGATAAATTCTCCAGAATAGAATCAACTGCTTTAACCATTCTTTTTATTCTATTCTGTTCTGTTCTGTTCTATTCTATTCTATATTCCCAAAGACTAAATTTATGCAGGGAAAGACAGCTATCCTGTGAGCCAACATCCTACTTATTTGATCTCTGTTTAGTATCATTTTTTTGGATAGCTATTATAGGCTTGCAGACATACCCTCGGATTCCAGTAAGATTCCTCATCCCTAGAACTCCTCGTTTTGACTTTCTCTGTGTCTAACTTTTGCCTCCTCTACCTTTCATGAAGTTTTCTTTACCACTATGACCATGACCATTACTGCATGTAGGTGGAGCTGCTTATAAGTTAAGAGAATACTGGAGTTTTCCAAATACAAGTTTGCCAGAGCTCAACAGCACCTAACAAATGCATCCCCCACTGTGCCTTCCTTCTCAGAAGCAACAAAAACAACTGCTGGGGTAATATCTCTACTCAACCTCAAAACTGTGGTAGGCAGAAACGCAGAACAGAACATTTTAATCCAAGTATTTATCATAAGGCAGAAGTAGCTGAAAGCAGGGGATTCTAATCAAAGTGTCAGGTAAAGAGGGACTTATGTATGTCCCAAATATCCTAAATTAAGCCAAGAAACCAAATACAACATGTTTTTACAAGTGGTTTCCCCTCCCTCTCCCTCTCCCACTCCTTGCAGTCTTTGCACACTCTTGCATACAAGTGCAAAGACACAATGCCTAGTTCAAGAACTCCCTAGGTCATGGGTTAATAAATGGGTAGTGAGAGAATGTTTGGTGCTTAAATTTGCTCCTCAGGCAACTGCTACTGGACACCCTGAGAAAGGCAGACTAGTGAGTGGGATGGATCTTTGGCCTGACAAAATCTGATAACTGTAAGGTTTATGGAAATTATGATCACATTTTGTATCAGCTTTCTATTATGTCTAAAGTATTAAAAGAGAAAAAAGAAAGAAAAACAAATGAATCTTTTCCAAACAGGGAAATGGTACCTGCAGTAACGTTTCTAAAAACATCTGGTGATTTGTTAGTCCAAGTCACAAGAACTGTCAGTGAAAGGCTACAGAATGCATAAATGCCTCCTGAATTTTTAACTTTCAACCTCAGTGAACACTGAGACATTCTTTTATCTTCAGTAAGGGAAAATTTCACAATAAATAGTTATAGAAAAATTACTTTTCGGTTTTTGTGAGCCTGGGAAGCCCCAAGTGTCCTATGTGCACTGGCACTGAAAAATCTAAACTGCATGTGCAGCAAATCTGCAATCTGAGTTTTCTGTTCATGAACAAATCAATTTCACTGCAGCCCATCTTCTCTGTCAAGATCCATTGTCCTTCCATTTACAGACCAAGGAACTTAAGCCAGTGCTATATTTATGTGAGCAAGAGAAGCACATGCATTTTGTGCCATCTCCTTCTCCAAAAATTCTGTTCCATCTGCCATCCTAAATGAACCTGTTACATTCAGAAGTATTTCTCCTCTTAAAGCCTTGTGCTATATAGTTATGTAGTAAATTTTGTGCAAGACATTTGTAGTCCTGCCTCAGGCAAAACTCCTGGGGTCCTGAGATAACTTAACCTGGACTCCTGAATAGATCAGTCTATCATTAACAATGCTGCCATATTAACATCTTATTCAGATTAATGAGCTTCAGATTTATTTACACTCCTCAGAGTGTTGTTTTGGGTTATTTGTAGACAGAATCAGTGATGCTTGATCCACTCTTGGAAGACAATCTTCACTATCCCATGAACTAGAAAACAATGGAGATTTTGCAAGTCTGGATGTCACATGAATCAAATAAATATTTCAGTGAGTGGGCCCATGGCTGAACACATGCTTTCTTTGTATTAGGGATGAACTGATACTTCACATATCTAAAATTTCTATCCAAGGGAGAGCATATACAATGAGCAAAGGGTGAAGCCTTAGCAAAATTTATACCTCCTGAAAGCACAAGCTACAGTCTCACTAGGGATGGAAAAAAGGAACCTACAATGCAGATTTTAAGCCAGTAGCAAGTATAGTGTTATATATTCTCAGTGATCTATTTTGTTTAGAAATAGTATACTAGATCTAGCATACTCCAGAGTTTCCAAACACTGCTACAGTCAGCCACAAGAAGATGATAAAAATACATGTCACTTGCACTGTACGTCTTTGCTTGACTCTTTCTGGTGGAAGTCAAAGTATTTCTTGCACCCCTGCCAAATGTTCTTCCCAGGATGGTTAGTACTTCAGTGGCATGCCTATTGCTGTTTCAGTTGTTAAGAACTTGCAAGGCAGGTGATAGGTCTCACACTAAAACCTATACAGAGAGTTAAGAAGAGTCTATAGATCAACTAGAAATAACTAGAGGTATCCTATATAAGCGTAAAATATTATTGTGTTGTTAATTCGTTATCCTGAATTGAAAATATTGCAAAAGGGCAATCAGAACACATGGTCTTAAAATCAAAGAACAAATGGGTAAGTGATTATTATTATTATTATTGTTATAGTCCATAGTGATATTAAATGGCTAAAGGTTAACATAGGATCTTCCACTATATTCCAATATACTAAAAAATGAATTATTTATGGTGCTGTCAAAGAGGAAGTTCTTTGAATTTTTTATCCTTCCCGTAGTTTAGGATTTCTCAGTAAAAAATTGCTTTCCATCTAAAATCCTTTTTTATTCATTGGCAGTAAATATACATATGAAACTGTTACCATTATTACAGCCTTTAAAGTACACTCATTGAAAACTATGTAATAAAGAGATGTCAAGTCTTTCATGAGGATTACCTTAAGATTAAAACCTTAAGATTAAAAAAAAAGATTACCTTAATATTAAAACAGATTGCACAGTGTTCGAACAACACAGTTAACAATCTGGTTATTAAACTTTTATTCGGGAGAATGAAAAATTCACTGTGAATTGTTTTTGCTATTCAATTTCTTTTTGACTGAGTATATGGAATTTGGTCCATGTAGTACAAAAATCAGACTCAAATTATGTAACATTTACAGAGGGCAGGTGTATGTATGAGGTGCAAAAATGTCAATGTAAAGTGAATTCCTGAACAAGAATTACGTTATGAAATTATAAAATAAAAAGTAAAATCGAAAGACATGGTCTAGTCATCCAAGGACACAAAACAGTAACAGTATGATATCCAGTTTCCCTTAAGAGCCTTTTCATACTCTCGGATTTCCTCTTTCTTCCCCATGCATTGTACTATCAGGAATACAAACAATTTAAAATTTGGTCTTGAAATGTCATACTTTGACATTTTTCAATTTCTTTTAAATCTAAACTTAACTGAATTTGATAGGTTTGGAATACTTGCCTTGGGGATAATGCTATTATGACTATGTAGTTATCTGCCCTAAATTACACTAAAGGTGCACTTTTTTACTTTCTACATGAACAGCAAACAATAACCCAAAAGGAACCATTACCACGGGATTTTTCTTATTCTTTGAAGATGTGAAATCTCAAACTTATTTTTGGTTGTGAGTTTTCTCCCACCCTCTTCTTCCTACTTTTGCTTTTTCTAGACTTGATGGACAGAAGGTCTGGCTTGTACGTGACACAATGACTGGAATAAGATAGCAAGGTCATGACAGTCTGGAAAACAGTTTACTACTTGGCAAAACACTCCAGATTTATACTGCCATTGCCATCTTCAACTCTCCTTGCCACCTGCACTTCCCAACATTTTCCTGCTTACATAGCTCAATCCCTCTTCTATAATACATTTTATTTCCTTCTCTTCTTTATCACTGCGCACACATACATACCACACACGTCCCAGTCTCATGCACTCCAATATTCCCTGTAAACAGGTCTTGTGCAATAAATACTTTTCATAAAGGAATATATAAAATCTTTTCTGTTCACCTTTATAACAAAGTATAAATTCTGTCAGAGGATGGTACATACAATTTTCTAGAGACACATAAAGAATGGGACCATTTCAAATCATCTACCATCTCCCATTGTTCCTACAAGTACTTGAGTCCTAGTGATTCAGGTAAGATATCCTTTATCAATATGGTTACCTTTCTTCCAGAAAGAAGGCCAGACAGCTGTGAGAAGAAGCCTTCACATATATATATATATATATATATATATATATACACATACATACACATATATGCATACATAAGCGTGTGTGTGTGTGAGATCTTCAAACAGAGTTAAATATATGACATCAATGAATTTTAATTCTAAGAGAAATCTGAAGTGTTTGTGCTATTCTATTACCAACTCATGCCGGGGAGGGAAAAAAAAAAAAAAAAAAACTGTCTGCCACCGGTTGCTGAAAATTTCTTTCAGGACATAGCTGATCAGCCAAACAATTAACTAAAAAGCTTGTTTTGACTCAGGCTTCCTTCTAAAATTTCAGAACATCACTGCTCCTGTGATTTCAGAGCATGATTTGTGGCTTGTGTAAACCGGACGTTCTTTTTCACAAAGAAGTTGTTGAATCCTTAATGTAAGTGTAAAATTATTAGCATAAAGTAGGGAACAGAGATGACATTCCTGCAATTCAACAAAACCAAAGGAATATTTTTAACACTGAAACACATTATATATACATATTTGCAAATATATACTACAATACTGTATTATTCAACAATTAAGTCATACTAAAATAGAAAGTTTCAAGAGTTTCTTCTAACAAGCTTTTCTTATGAAGCTTTCTTTTTCATTGTGAGATTTTAAATTCTGCTCAGAAAAAAAACATTTTGTTATATTTAGTTGTGTTCTTTAATAGTTCATAGAGAAATATGTTTAAAATTTCCAGGTACATGCTATCAATTTATTTATTTTTGTTGTTGTTTCACTGCACATGGTCTGTATCAACTTTAAAGAGTATGCTCATTTTTTCTCTTCCTATAAGGCCATGGTTCACTGAAGGCTAATTTGAATATTCACATATTCTATAAAGTCCAGAGAAGTCACACAAGACTATGAGAAGAGGAGGAAGAGCAACAAAGAAGAAACTAGAAAACATTCATATTAAAAATATATGTTCAAGTTTTTTAATTGTATTAGATGCATTTACAAACTAGCAATATTAATGTAAAAAGTCTTAGGACAGCTAGTCTTTTTATTTTTCAATGAAAAGATTCTTTTTTTTCATTATAGCACTATTGGCATCAATGCATGTGCTTCCAACTCCTAATCTTTTTTTGCTAATAGACTTAAGCTAGAGTCTATGATGCATAGTTTCACGCTAAGGAAAGCCAGAATGACGGTCTTCTATTTAATCATCTACCTGCCTGTAACTGAGAGCATGTGGCTCTAAAGAAATAGAACTGGGACTGAGAAAGAAATTACTTTGGTAAACACAAGAGATGGATGCAAACACATTTTTTTATGAATACTGTTCATGTCTCTGACTCTATAACCACCATTATATTATGCTACAAAAGAATGAAGGATTAAATCAATACTAGGTAATTTTACACATCTTCAGGAAAGCAGAAAATGATTCCAAATAGCTGCAAATAACTAGAGGGTTTTTGTGGGGAGAGAGGGGTGTAGCTGGCAGAAAAAACAAAATGGAAAAAGAGGTGAGGGGGTAGATTTTAATCTGAATAAAACATTTATTTCATTTTAAATGTACTTGCAATAAAAAACAAGCAAATGAAGATCCAGAAATTTGACAATAGATCACTTTTTTCCTCCAACATACACACACACAGTTGCTGGGGTTAAGGTATTTACCCCATTTGTAAGGCAGCAATTGAACCTCTGATTTAGACAACTTGTTACTCCCAGCACAGGTATATATCTGTTAAGCTGTAGAATTAAACTGTTTCATTTTTTGCACAATCATTGATTGTTTTATTGAGTAAAACAGGAGAAGCTGATGACACCTCCTCCCAGTCTTTACTGTCCTGCAGATAACACCACCTTCCATGCAAGACAAATGCATTTCCAAGCATGGGAATGATTTAAATCAAGAATCACATAAAAGACTAGCAGTGATGCCCCAGTGAGATACTGGTTTGGGTGCAGAGAGTTTACGGCTACACAGTAGGTGAATTTGGACCTTCATATCCTTGGCCTTTATCACAAGCGAGAATAATTAAACTTTTCAGACAGGAAAAGCTTTAAAAAGAAAACCAAAAGACCCAATTCATTTTCATTTGTGATCTCAGCTTAAACTGTTTGATAAATTCAGAATAGATTTGAAATTACTTTCAGCAGCTGCAAAGTTAGGGAAGGAGAACAAAATATTTCCCTGTAGATATACATACAATACCACGTGACTCCACCATTTATTCAGTATTGTAAGATAAAAATGAGCCCAGTGCTGGAGGCCTATTTGTAGATCCCCATAAGACAGACAGGCTTGAGAGGTCTTGTAATTGCTGCTTGCAGAGAATAAACCCAGAAACAGACAGAAACAAAGACAGCAACTGCAGACCTGGCCTGAGAGAACAACTCCCAAGACTGGCGGCAGCCTGGGACAAGTGATGACACTCAAACCTCTGAACCTGCAGTAAAACATTTAGTTACTCTGTCATCAGACTTAGGATACAATCCTGGGATTTTTATCAAATAGCATACATACAGACCATTTCTGCTTCAGGTATTTATTTTCACTGTGTTGCTCACATTTTGCTCTTGCTCTACAACTTCAAATAACAGGCTGCCAAACAGAACTGCTGGGGAGCACAGAGCGGATAGAATCTGGAAAACTAATTTAGAAGTTGGATAAATCCTAGGGTGGGAATTACAGCGCTGAGACTTTCTCCTGAAAAAAGAGGTATCAGAGAAAAAAGGATGTCAGAGGAACATTTTTGTGGGCAATAAAGAACCTGGCCAGATCTGAGCAGCCAGACTCTCAAGCTTGTTTTAGAGAAGATATTGGCCACACCTGGAATCTGCCCATCCAAACAGAGGTGTTCGTATTAAATACCTGAGACATATACATCTGAACGGATAGTATCCATTTATTTTCAGTTAGAAAATGGAAGTTTGTTAATTACAGCTCCTTGTTTAAAAGAAAAAAATATATATGCTCTCTTAATAAAATGAAAATACTTTTTAAACTCTTGGAGGTTTCTGAGGTGATCTAGATGTTCAGGAGGATTTTTATTTAAGAATATTTAAGACAGCTGTGCTGTTTCCAAAGAGTACCTAGAAGTATATTAAAGCTTTGCAAATAACATATTTAATGAAAAAACAGAGCAAGTGCTTAAAGTTCAGGCAATGGAATAACATTGTTCCTTATGAAATCTTAGAAAACAACTCTCTGAGACTCTCTGGCATGCAATAAAACTGCTTTCCAGCACACTTCCACTTATATTGGCACTGCTGAGATGTTTGCATACACAATAGTTTGTCTTCGTGGGAGGTCTCAATTATCCACTGCCTATTGGCTCATATATATTATTTTGTTTCCTGAAACACTGACAAAGATAACCACCTGGGAAGCTGAGAATAAATTTCAAATGCAAGATGATTTGTTTAAAGTGATAGATGTTTTTAAAATTTGAGTAACTGCAATTTTGAATGCAATTATCTTTCCCTGGAATTATACTTGCAGATATAAGCTACAAGGAGTGTCCTTTAAAATCCTTGTTTTAAATATGGATGAATGAGAACCATTTATACAAACATGTATCTGAAGATTTTTTTTTTCACTTTTTTTTTAACCCATAACTCCTTCAAAAAGACACTGTATTACAAATTCATGTCTAACATCTTACAGTACTACTAATAGAAGATTCAACTCTGGCTGTGGAGACTGTATACTATCATATTTTAGAAGCCATTTTCTGTTACAGCACAGTAAGATGGTATGAAGAAATATTAGTAGAGTAACTATAAGCATGTAAATGCATTTGGAAATTACACTGGTTAAAACTAAAATATTCTATATGAATACTTTTTTACTAACTGAATTTCAATACTTAATTTGTTAAACTTATGGACCCTTTAAACTTCGAGTTGATTTTGTTTTATGTATCAACGTTATATTTGCATAAAAATCCCTAATAAACCAAGCTGCAGCTTCTGCTCTTTGAGTTCTGTTTGCATAGTTAAACATGTGTACCTGTTATGCACTGCAGTGCATTTTTTCCAGCTCGGAAAACTTAGAGAAAACTACATTAATCTCAGTTTCAAAATTAACAACAATCAAAACAAACAGCTCCAAAAACCCTGAAAGGATGCATACATCTGCTTGGAGTGAGTATAATCATGGAAAATATCAGACCAAAGCTATTTTGTAGAATCATTATAACATGTGACAGAACAAAGATGTAAATGAAGTAATTCACTGAACCCAGACGTTTTCTGCTTCTACTCACTACATACATATATATATTTTTTTTCATTGTAGCTTAATATTTTTCCTGACGTGTGCTTCATTTGAAATCATTAACAACTTGAATTGTTTTGCAAAGGCGGATGCTGAATGATATATTTTGAATTATTAGGAATCACAAGGACATTTAAGATTGAATCTCACCTTTCATTTCACCTGGTACTAATCCCAGGTGGTAGCAGTGAGGACATGGGTCACTGAAGAGCTCTTTCTAGTAGTTTAGAGAACTGTAGCAGAAATATGAATATTGGCATGATTGAGGAACAGATGGGAAGGTCTGGATGTGGGAGCACCAGAAAGAATGGAAGAAGCGCTATTAGAATGGCAAGTGTTGATGGCTCCTTGATTAGCAGGTCATCGACATCTCGTCACAGCTACCTGCAATTTCTCAGGACACCTAGAAATCAAGGGGCAGCCTGCACCTGGACTAAAACAAAGACTCAAGCCATTAAGGGATGACAGTGAGAAGATAAAGACCAGGTTGGAGCCTTTGACCCTTCAGATAAGGTGACAAAGGACAGTCAATCTTATTGACTCACCAGAGATGGGACAGGAAGGAGAGGCAAAAATCACTGTCAGCCCCTAAAGGGCACAAAGGGTGCTTTCAGACCCAGCTGCCCTCACCACCCAAAGCAGGGCCCAGGAAGCATGGTGAGGACTTGGTTGCTGGCTTCTTGTCCCCTGTGTCATCTGGAGGAATCCTGACCAGGCCACCTGGACACACGTGCCTGGGCACTTAGGAGTATGGAGGTATTGTTACCAAAAGGCCCCAGACAAGAAAGAGTCTCAAAGGAGGGGGGAATGGGGGAACTGTTACCAGCTCGGACAAGAAGGAGTCTCAACAGGAGCCTCAGACAAACATACCCAAGGACACCTGTGCAGCTGGGAATGTTACATCCTGAGAAAGTACAGGTAAACCAGCAGAAGCCAGTTGGAGCCAAGATTAGGACCAAGACAGCTTTTCTCAAACAAGGAAACAGGCCAAGCTAAGACCATGTATGGAAAAGTAGAGCAAAGTTCATGGCAAGATGCTGAGCGACACCTCTTCTGACACCACTAGGGACCACCAGAGACTCAGACCGCATGCGTAATGATTATGTAAATGTAGTAATTAGTTCTAGGAAATAGAATGAATATGTATAATCATTCCTGGAAATTTAATGCATATGCATATGATAGAGCAATATAAACTTTAGATGATGCGACACACGGTGTGCACGTTGGGTGGAGCTATCCCCCGTGTACCCGGCGCTGTAATAAAGAGAATGCCTGCTTCTTAATGCTACATTGGTGTTAAGGGGTTTTTCTCCTGATTTCAGTGACAATATGCAAGATGACTTTTCAGGTTTCCAGAGCATTAAGATAAGCTCCCTGTAGAAACAACAGTAGCAACAACAACAATCGTTGAAGCTGCACAAGTTTACCAGGGGAAGAGATGGGTAAAGAAACCCGGTGTTTACCTGAGAATTTCTCTCTCTGAGAACAAAACACAAATGTTGTGCACTTCTAGGGGAAAAAAGCATGTAATCAGTGTTTGGCTATGCATAGCCCAGTTAGTGTTGTTTCAGATTTAGCTGAGAGAACAGTTGATTAAAAGACTGCTTGTTTAAGTAACTTCTAGGAGTTAAAGTCACTAGGGCGGTGATACATTGAACAAGAGCTGAAGAAGTGCTTGCACCTTTGCCATGCTGCCAGTCCCTTGTCGTCCTTGACTGGACTCTCTTGGACAGGCTCCTGCCTCACCTTGGACAACCTGTGTAAGCTGATTAATTTAATTTTGGATGCTAAATAATTACCTACTGGAGTTGAGTGCATTAGTTGCAGGGAATCTTTATGGTGTTCTGTCACCTTCATCATGAAGGACTTTCTTGCACTGTTTGCCTGCAGAGAGCTACACAGAAGTTTGTTATCAGTGAGCAGAAACAAACTCTACGCGTCGAGCCAGTTTGAGACATAGGCCAGGTAGGGAGGTAGCTAGTGCAACAGCAGCAACAAGGCCCCTGGAGAGATGTTTTCGCCTGCAGCCTTGGACCTACCCCATAGTCCTCCTAGGACTGCTGTGCTTAAAAAAAGGTCTCTCTTCCCTTGTTGCCTGTCACAGCAGCAGGCAGCAGTGCCGTCGCTGGTGACGGTGGTGGTGAAGTGTGAGGTGACACCTCTTCCGCTTGTCACCCTGCAAGGCACCTTCTCCCCTCCCTTTGCTTCCCCACCTGCATGGTAGCTGCCAGCTGAGGTGGCTCAAATGCTTACACAGCATCCCTGAAAGGTAATTTAAGAAGAGTAAACTCATTGTTAATGGGCTTGTTTGTACTATGTGAAGGACCTATTTCTTTTCAATCAAAACATTTTATTCCTTCAGGGGGTTGTCATTTAACATGATAGGGAGTTCAGTTATTCTGCGGCTAATAAATGTATACTACCACTCACTGTTGTACTGAAGAAATAAAATATACGTTGGTTGTTTTGTATTTCAAGGCACACAATTTGCTAAAATTTACCAGTGCTTACTTTCCCAAGCCTATTCTATATGCATTATATAATTACACAGCCCCTGCTTCTTTGCATTATAGGGATGCTAACCATAAAATATATTTCCTTGGACTCCAGTATCTTCAAAACACCTCAGGTATTTTCACAGAATTCATTTGAGTTTCTTTCTACTGAAGTTTATTAAAATATCCACTGCTACAGGCTGCAGTACATGGAATGAAGCCATAACTCATATTTAACTACCTTTTTCCAGTCATGCTACTGATAGCTAAATAAATTTAAACTTTCTTTTTGACTTTGCCGATTCTTGGACATGGTGTTTCCCTTACTAATCAGGGGTTGCTTCTCTACTGCCATCAGTGTTCTTACTGGTGACTAAGTTTTAGCTTTTCACATCATACAATTATTTGTACCTGATAGGTAGCTGCAATTGTGCTTCTAAAATACATATAGTTCTTTTCTCTTAAATTTTCCTATGCTTTACCTAATTACTGCCATTTTGTCAATTCTATTCTCCCATCACTTACCAATATAGCAAAGCAAGAGCTAAGGTACTTGGCATCTTACCACTAAGACTTCCATCCGTGGTTAAGTCATCCATAAGGCTGAACACCACCCCAAGCTGTGCTTCCTCACTCTTCAGGAGCAAAACAACCAAATATTGCATATGCACTTTGCAGGGATGTAGTCAGTCGGCTTTCTGTTTCCTGAGGCCCATGATTAACCTGTCCAGGTTTTGTCACCTCTTCCCTCCACCCCTGCCATCACACGCATGCACCACTCAGCTGTCACTCTGTTTCCAGTCTCCTCAATACTGAATACCTCTGTGTCATTTTCACACTGTTCATTTCATCCCCTTCTTTGTGCTTCAGAGTACAGTCTATTCAGTCTATCAGAAAGAAGAATGAGAGAAGACTCTACCATGACAAAAATACTATAGTAAAGACTCTAAACTGGCAAAAGAAAAGAAGAGCATAGCGAAAACCAAAAGTCAAACGAGACAAATTTCAAGCTAAATTAGGTGCACATTTTTAAACAGTAAGGGTAAATTAGAGAACAAGTAGATTCTCCGTCTCTGGATGTCTTCACATCAGAACTGGAACTGCCTTCTGGAAGATTGCTTTAATTCAGACTAAAAGTGGGAGGCTCAGTATAAGGCCAAGTGTGTGAAATGCTCTGACTTTTGCCATATAGGAAGCTAAACCAGACGAATGGTCATTTCTTTCTTTTGAACCTGTATAAATAAATTGTCTGCAGTCCTAGCCATATTGTCAGAACCTTTGACTATATTTCTGGTCATGATTAGCCCCATCATCCACCCTTCAATTCTGGAAGACACAAGAAAGATGTGCTGAAAGTCTGCAGCATTAGTCACCTACTGCAGGTTCAAATATCCTGCACTCTGCACATCACTTGGCCAAGCAAATTCATCTAGTTTAGAAAAATAGATAACAACTACAACAAAGAAACACAATCACCTGTTTCCTATCTGACTGTTGATTGGGAGGAGCTGGGAAAAGGAAATTGAAGAATCTTCATAGCTGGGAAGACTGGGCAATGCTTTCCTCTTGCTATATTTGAAAATGTTTATCAGAATTATTTTGAGGACAGTATCCTCAAAAAAACAGAAAAGCAGTTAAGTATTTTAAGCACCTCAGAATGGGTCTCAGCTTAGATTCTGTTTTCTGCAGTTTGTACTGATGACAGTCTTTTTTAATGTGAGAGTAGTAGTAGCTAGAACACATCTTAAAGACCATTCTGGGAATCTTTTAATTTCTGTTACCAAGAACAGAAAATAGAAGCATGCAAAATAGGATTTGTATGAGAGAGAGTCTGGATGGAAATAAACATGTGTTATTTTCCCAGGATATATATGACTCAGTTACATTACTGTACAAAATACAGAGGAAAAGAGATCTATAATGCGAGAAAATAATAAACATAAGCCAAAGGAAAAAAAAAAAAGAAAGAAATAATCTCATAACCTAATGTTGTTCCATGCCTAGTATCAGTTTATTTAGCTTTGAAAATTACAATCTCAACCTGATTGTTAACTTTCCTGAACAATCTGAAATGCACATCATCTTTTTTCCACACTTGTATATACTGCCAATGAATCAAGAAACTATGTCAAGGGAAATCATTGCATTTGTATTAAGTAGTTTATTTCACTTGCTTTAGTCCAAATAACTTTGGAGTATACCAAAGTCCAATATTCAAACATGCAATTTAAATTTAATTTACAGTCTCTTGCATTTCTAATGGATGGGAGAACTTTAAACAGAATGTAATGGTTTTAAATATTTATAAAAACTCAAAGGATTGTAAAGTTATTGAATATATATTGAATTTACTTTATACATGACTTCGTAAAAAGAGAAAGAAGAAAAGAATTTTACTTCTATGGTTTTATTATTAAACTCTGTCATAAAGCAGTTTTAATACTAAACAAAAAAGAAAGTTTGTCAGAAAGGTAGTAGAGAGTTCTCAGAATGAGAACTATTCCTACTGCACAGACAAGGACCAAAGTGGGTATGTGCAGACAATAAATGATCTGCAAACACAGGCTGTCTGTAGGGACTACAAATCAGAGCTCAGACTCACAGTTAGGGAGCTGCTGACAGTGCCTTCATGAGGAGGAGCGGGCACTGGGCATCCTCCCTTCAGACAGCAGCAATCCCAGGTGTAAAGTTGCACCTTCAGGGCTGCTCATTGCAGAAAGCAGTGCAACTAAAGCGGATGGGTTTTGTTTGTGCCCTACTGGAAATACAAATCAAATCATTCCCGACTGTCCCCTTGAAATTGCTCTAGACATTTCCCCAGGTAGAGTCGGCATTGTGGGCGGGCCCCAGTGGCTGCCCTCCTTGGCTCTCACTAACTTCTCTTTGAGCTTTACATTAACAAGGTGGCATTAACAAGATCAGTCTTCAGCCTGAACTTATATATATGACTAATTTTATATCTGCTGTGTTATATTTAATTTCTAGCTGTAATTACAGCCCTGGAGTGGATATGCTGCCTTTTCCTTTTCCTCTGACTTGAGTTATTTAGATATAAAATATGTGTGTGTGTATATTTACATACAAAAATTTACATATGTATACAGTGAATGACTTTGTCATGAAACCACCTTTTAGCATCATGCTCCCAACTGCCTCTTACACTTGGTGAAGACTTGCTTCTGCTGAAGCGGGATCTCTGGAAAATGGTGGTGCCTTTTGACCTCAGTGCACTGCTGAGATACTATGCATCAGTGTTTGTAATAAGTAAAAGAATAAATGTAAAGGATAAGAAACTGCAGCAAACTATACAAGTGAAGGGTTTTCACTTTCTCGCCACCTGAGATCCAATGTCACAACAGCACAGGTACAGAAACTCTCTCCTCAGGAATAAATACTTGTTGTGATCTCAGTAGCATGCCTGTTACTTGAGCTCTCTGGGGAAATATTAAGGCTGAAGGATACCATGTTTTCTCCTTCCTTCATGCTAGAATCCGCAAACAGCAGGGTTTTGTATTCTACACAGTACATTCTCTTAGGGAAAATAAGCTGTTTTGATTTGGAGTTGAACATATAGCCAGAATCTGGACCTGGTACGTTAAATGAGTCAAACCACACAGACTTACTATTTTCTGTCTTTTTTCATAGTGCAGGCCCTGAGGCAATACCAAACCTTTAAATACACTCACTATATCATTAATTTGAGTAGTAATGCCATTTTCTCCAGTTCTTAGGTGACCCTATCAGGGATATGTTGAAGAAGAAGAAGGGTATTGGACACCCTCCCAGTCTTGTTACTGGTTGAGCAGTTCACCCTTCCTTTGAAGCCTTCTGAAGAACTGAATGACAATTCCCCTGGCTCCCGTCTTTGAGTGGAGATGAAAGGTAGATTGGGTCACTAGGGAGTGAAACAGCATCTTCAGCCTAGTAGAAATAGAAACAGGGCATGTTTGGGCCTTGCTTAAGCATCTAAAACATGGACTGAACTTGGCGAGTAAGTATCAGCCTAGACCAGTGAGATACTCATGGACCTGGACTAACATTTGGTAATTTGCCTGGTTCCTACATTCAGTCTAATGCTTTGCGATTTCAGGCACTAGTGAAAAATAACAAAAACAGAGAATCAACAGGTCACATTTTTAACCATACTTAGCTGTACAAACAGAAGAGTGACTGCAGACCAAAGGTACATCTATTCCAGTACAAACAGTGCCCAACAGTATATTTCTCTTTAAGTACAAAACACCAGAGCCAGAACACAATGATAGTGTCTTTATATATATATATATATATGACCAGAGCAAGAATACAATGATAATGTCCTTAAGTACAAACAGCTCAAAATGAAATTCAGCAAAAAAGGGAGCTAAAAATGACTATTCTGCATCTCACCTTAAAGTACAATACTACCAGTGTGCAACTGCAATGAGGCCTCAGTCAAAAAACCCTTGCAAATATGGCATAATAAATGGATTGAAATGCACATAGGAAACAGGCCTTTAACCAGGGATAAAAACAGAAACGATGCCTCCCTGCCCCCCCCAAAAAAAAAGCACAACAGAAAATTTATTTAAATAAGAAAACCAAATGAGAATTTAAGATTTCTTAAAATTGGCATTCCCACCATCCTCAAATTGCTAGGACATAAATTTCCTGAACTTTTTGCCAAAATGAACTGCAAGAGAAGAAGAAAACTCTTAAGAGCCTGTTTTCTCCCCCATAAGACTATTATTAACTGTTTTACTCAGCTGTTGAATTACCTAATACAGTTAAACGTGATATAAAAGTATGCAAGATATGGCGTGACACAGGAATGTGTCTCAGAAACAGGAGGAGGAAAGGGGGAGGCATCTGGACCTACATTTTTGCTCTAGCAGAACTTATTGTGGTTTGATTATAACCAGAAATACCATGTTTTATAATGTAACTTGTGTAAGAGCTAAGAAGAAAAGTAGTGAGAAGCAAGGTCTTGTTTACCGCTACTCCATTAGCAAGCCGCACCATTAGTTACACACTGACTGACTTGGCTGGGGGCAACAGAGAAGTAATTTACACAGCAACTGTTCCAGCAGTTCCCATAAAGAGTCACCTAAAGAAATTGAAAAAATTGTGTTGCCTCCAATGCCTAACGTGTTTAGAGATTTTAATTGCAAGTGAAAAAAAACACAGCACATAACCACTACATAAGTAGTGTTTTGTCCGTCATGAGTTCGGCTGACAGAAATAAAAGAAGTTACCACCTCACATAAGATTAAAAGGAGGACATAGATAACAAAGTTTCTTCTTTCTTAACTTTTACCACCACATCATTAATCTTTACAAAAAATATAAAGCAATATGAATCTTTTAAAATATCACTGCTGTAGCTTCTTTCTCAGTGGTAATTCAACATAAAGTTTGTGAAGGGAAGCCGATATGACCTGAAGCGGTTCTCTGCCATTTTTATTAGTCTTCATAAACAGACTCTTTAAATTTTAGCAATATGAAGTATCACTCAGATACCTAACTTATGGCCCAATAATATATATGGTAGAGATGAACATGATACCATACTCAAAAAGGCTACAACTGTAAAGTGGAATCAATATAGTGCTCCATGATATAAAATTCTTCTGAAATGGTCCAAAATAAAGAGAAAAAAATGACCATATCTGGAGTGCAGGGGCAGAGGACATAACACCACACATTATACCTTAATAGGAAACTGACAGACTCTACCCTTCATGAAAAGATTTAAAATATATGCAAGCAGTTAAAACATACTTCCATAGACTCATCTTTTTTGATATGATCCTCTCACATTTTTTTTCAAAAATACGTAATAAGGAAGAACTAAGAAATGCAATAGGAGACCACTGCTTCATGACAAGAACTACCAGACTTCACAGACTAGAAATCAAGAACCTAAACCCATGAGTAAGTCTTCATTTAAATAATTTTGTTTGCATTTATAATAATTTCACTTTCATCTGTTTCATCTATGTAGACTGTAAGATGTTTTGGGGATAGGATTTTTGTCTTGCCCATATGGAGCATAACAACACTGAGATATTTGTTTAAAAATACTTGGGAGAAATCAGTTTTGGGAGAATCAAATATAAACTTTGAATTTGAAAAGTTCACTTCTGGTTAAAGGCAAACTATCTACCATGCTGTTCAGCTGCTGCAGGTCACTGTTAGGCCTATAACTGCCTAGAGGCAGTCCAGTTAATTTGAACAAAGAAATAAATGCAGCAAGCACAATAGTCCTCAGGTCACCTTGCAGAGCACCCTTATGACTTCCTGCCAAGAAAAACCTTATTTGAGAGCACCATGTGGTTTGGCACTGTACAATCTGAGTAGCTATTGCCTGGCAGCAGCACAAAGCCAGGAACGCGTTTGTCTTGCAAAAGCAATGAGTTTCCCAGGACACGTGAACTCAGAAAAAGAAAATTGTTATGATCCATGGCTTTTTATCTCTTATCTTATGTCAGATGGGTGGTATCTCACAGCTGCAGACCTACTAGCCAAGGCAAACATGACTTTTGAGCGGTTTGGCACTTTGCATGGTTTACAGGATATTTGGGTGTCTCGCATGCTGTGAGATCAGATCAGAGATTTTTTGCAATTTGAGCTGCTTAATTTGGCTACAAAGTCACCAAAATTGCCTTCTGTTCACACCAATCCCTTTTCTTTTTAAAACATGATGCCTTGGGAGATGTGCAAGCTTGTATTTAGAGTCTTTTGCCGACTAGATCCAACAGAAGGGATTATTTACAGTTGCTTTTGCATCTTTCATTCTAATCCTTCTCGGATTTTTCCCTCTGAACATTTTGTAGGCATACGTGTCCACAGAAGGAGAAGTCTGATTTCTTAGGAGGACTGCAGTCATCCACAAGCCAATACTGATAAAGCATATAACTTTTAATTTACTCCCTGCTCCCGGTCATTCGAATTTTCCTTTTGAAAAGGGTGCTTGATTGTTGCCTGATAAAGTCTCCTGAGCTTTTGGAGCACTGTGGCACTTCTGTCACTGACAGAAGTGTCCTTCAGTGTTTCCTCTCAGGCTTTCTTTCCCATCCTTTGACGCAAATCAAAGTTCAGTTCAGTTTTAAACAGGGTAACTGGTTAACATTAGATGAGAATCTGCCACTTCCTATTTTAACTTCCTAGAAAACAGCCAGTAATTCAAATTCTTCCTGCCCAGCAATCAGCAGACACAGTCATATAAGCACTTCTTCAATTAGATGCAAGCACATGATCAAAAGTTAAAAGTCCACTGAAAAAAAGACTATGACAGCAGACTTCAAAATGATAATCCTTATGCTAAAGTACACAATGATACTGAAATACATATTCAGAGACCACTCCTGCACAAAAACAATAGCTACTCAAACTGCTGGGGTAGAAAATGAATTGAACAAGTTTTTGTTATCAGATGGTACCAGTTCTCCTCTGCTTTTATCTCTTAAATAGCATATACTAACTATCACTGCCATTAAAAAAATGTATTTTTAAAAACTCTAAGCCAATGTTTCTAATTACTCTCCTTGAAGGTGCACTACATGGTAACAAGGAAATTTTCATCATATATCAATCAGTTAGTGAAAGGGAACTACTGCACATGCTAATTTACTGTTTTCATTAAATGGAGCTGAGCAGCATTAACACTGATGAGCCTAATGAAATGAATATTACATCTCAGTGGATACACTGACTCAAAGGCAGAAAAATATCTGGAGCTACAGAAACTTTCCACATCAAGTTTTGAAAGAAAAAAGCAGTTCATGCACTCATACACACAAATCCACAGAAAAATTCTGTTTAAAAAAACACTCTGTTTCTCAAAAGATGAACACAAAATTTATGTTTGAGAGGGAGACAATTAACTGAACAGAAAAAAAACACTTTTCTTTCTGCTAAATTTGCCATTTACTGTTTTACCTCGCTTGTCACAGAGCCTTGCAGTCACAGGGCTTTGGGTACCTCAGTTTCCACTGTCGCCAGGCAGTCGGGCTGTTGGTTACATAGCCACCCCTCTGAAGATAAAAGAATATCACAAGGTACGAAATCTGTACAAACTTTCCAGTGAAGGGAAATAAGAGGAACAAAAACACTTCTCTGGTCATCATCACTTTTGCTTCCAGTTTTCCTTAATAAAACAGCAAAGAAACATGCAAAAGGTCTTGCATGCTTCAGTTGATATTTATGAGGGACTTGCATACTTAGGTCCCAAATGGTGAATCCACAGTGCTCCAGACTCACTTCTGGGGCTCCTGAAAGCCAATGGCTGTCTATGTTTTCAGAATAATATAACAATGAGGAACCCCTTCAACCTTTATTACTTACTCAGAATTCAGATTATTTAAATTTATTTTGCTTTGTCACTTTAAAAGGCAGAGTGATATCTGCTAGAAATATATGCAGATATGGTAAATGTCAGGTGACTACCACTTATCAGGTGGCATTACAGGAAAATTCAAGTTAAGTGGCAGGATTAAGTAAGACAGAGAGTGAAAGAGAGTGTTAGAAAAGGCAGAAAACTCAAGCAAAACCATCCTTATTAACTAATAATCAAGAGCCAGGAGGAGACAGGGAAGGAGTGAATACCAGAGAGGGTGGAATGAGTCCCTGGCTAGATTTGAAATAAACGCATAAATTTTAATTGCACATGAAAGATTCCAAACAGTCATGTATAAATGAGAAGGAAAAATTTTTGACTTAAGGACAAGGGTATGGTAGAGCAGTTTTGTCCTAGAGTACCAAAAATATATGGAAAAGTACAAAAATTCAACCTTTTGCTTACTACTAATTCTTGTATATCACTGATCTTCACTGGAAGTATGATTCAGACTGTTTTTGACCTATTCAAAACATTTGCTGGAAGCTGTCAGGACTGCATGTTGCCACTAACGTCTCTCCTTATCTGCATAAAGAAGATCTGCAGAGGAGTCTGTATGAGATATAGCAGTTCTGGTTTTTAGCTAATGTAAATCAGTACAGCTTCATTATCTTTACAGAGCTGTGACAAATGTATATCAGCTGAAGATCTGGCTTATTCTGCCTTGTTCTGCTTCCAGCAAACACACTGTTTATCTCCATTTTAATGCAAAACACCCTATTAAAGCCTTCATTTTGACACAAGTGGGCTGCATGAGTGAAAGAGAAAGCTGATAAGGTTTCCAACAGTTGGCAAGAGGATCCTGAACTAATGAGTAAAAAATCTGAATCATGGTCTTGCTCCTCTGATGACAAATATTTCTAGTCATTGACGTCAGTAATGCTGGCCTCAGAGAGGCTGGTTTGTGTAGGATGTGTTATTCTGCAGGAGGGAGTTACAACCTGGGGGCCAATTCTGAATGTCCATACAGAGAGACCCAAGCATTTCTGTCGAAGCTTCATCCTGGACTGACACAAAAGCATCCCAGTGATGAAGCTGCGCAGCTATTTTAGTTTAATGCAGTGCTGGTCACAGCTTCACAGCCACAAATATTAACCTGTCCACCACAAGCCTCTTTCTGAGAAGCAGGGGATATTACTGTGGGCCTGAGCTGAGAGGGTGGGCCTGAGCAACGTGGTCCCAAGTGAGTTTGATGTGGCCTCCTGACAACCATCAGAAAGCTTAAATTTGACAATACAACTCATTGAGCTTCTGAGAGCTTTAGGAGTCCACTGAATATTCAGTATGCCTAGCTGTGCGGTAAGGGCTCCCCTCTGAGGCAGTTAACTTTTCCCAGGAACTGTACAATACCTGCAGACATCCCTTCCAGCATTCAGTACTTTATTCTAGGGGTCAGGCATCTAAGAGGCAGATGCTGGACTGTTAGGCACCGAACAAACACCCTTAGGTGGCCTGCATAAACCACTGAATGTTTTGTTACAACTTTAGGTTTCTAAATACCTTTCAAGGGCTGGGCCCCAAATCCTATTCACTTTTGAAAAGGGGATTCCCTAAATTTTTTTCTCCAAACAGCCCTCAGCCCTTTCTCTTTGAGAGATGAACCTTGCAGTCAGCCCTGGGCATGAGTAAATATTCACTGAGTCTGAGGCATTGCTACAATGGACACGGAAAGAACAAAATGGATGCATTTAGCATGCATTCCCACTTCCCAATTTCAACAAATGTTTGTTGTCCAGTATGTTGTTTAGTGTAAAAAAAATTGGAAATACTTTATAGTGAGAGTTACTTAAGTTTTACATTTTCTTCTGGAATAGTGTCACGAGGATTATTCCCAGAAATGCAAGATTTAATGTTCAACAAGCTGAGATGGTCCTAAACAGCCAGTGCAATTCTCCATTCAGGCCTGCCCCAAAGACTCCCATGATCCCTAGCAAAGCACGTGGAAGGAAAACAGCTCTTTCCCCATCACATAAAGTCAGGCTGTGATTGCTAATGCAGAGCTGAAGCTGACTGAAGACTGAATAAGATTTCAGATGAGTAAACTGCATGTTCGGATTTCAAGTATCCCACACTGCAGAAGGTTCCAGGAATCCTACTAAAATGACACCATCTTGTTTCTTCCTGATTTTTTTTCAGCTATTTTTGAATGCCCTTCCATTCCCTATCCCCATTTTAAAGGCCAATGTCTTTGTTAACAAGTAGAAGAATATTTGCAAGGTCTCATTTCTATGCTTTGTATGAGAAAACAACTAAAGGTTTGCATGACTGATTCAGGCGGTGCTGCCATTTGCAATATTCCAACTGCTATGTCTCATTTTAGAAGAGACATAAGAAACAGTCATAAATATGTGACTAAATGACATGAGAAATCTGACACCTAAGGACTAGCACCTTTTGTACAATCTCAAACTCCACAGGAAAAAATGCATATATTTTTAGAGCTGAAAGAGATTAATTTCAGCATCCTACAGAAATGGGGACCATTGAAATCTACCTGAGAGAAAATTACGAACAAATTACATATAAGGACAGAGTAAATACATATTCACTCTTCATTTCAGCCATTACTGATGATAGAAAATTAGGTTGGAATTTAATTTAGATTTAATTAATTGGAACCAGAAAATATCTCCAGTAAAACCAAAATGTTTTTGAGCTAGTCCATGTGTGTAATAAAACTCATTCCAGTAAAATAAATTAGAAGAAAAACTGTCATAGAAATTTTCGCAAACAAATCTTCCAAAACAAAAACAAAAATGCTATAGTAATAATTAGCCCTCTGATAACAAAAGGGAGCCCTATCATATAAAGAATTATCTTCACATCTGTTGAAATTTGAAAATTTTTGTTTTGATCCTTTGAATGGATGCTACATTGTCCTTAAGAAAATATCCGCATTTGCTGAAGAAATAGAGAGAGAGGGAGGAAGATAACAAATCAGAAACAACAGAAAGCATAGCTAATATATATATTTGATTTCCTTGTTCACAAACACCATCTGGAAAAGCCTCACCCACAAAAATAAAAGAATAGAAAAAAAAAGGGGGTTCTTGCCTTTGTTGCATTAACATCTGAACTTTATGAGGAGATGGGTCAAACTGAATGACAAGTTAAATTTTACAGCAGTAACACCATTAATAAACACACAGAAAATTAATTATGCATTCATATATTATATCATCTCATCTGCTTTGGTTTTGTTCAGATAAGCATTGAGAAGTAGGGATGGATGGAAACTGAAAAGCAAGTCTGCCTGCCCCAAGACAGCATTCCTATGGTTACTCCGGAGAGCCGCTTTTCCAGACCGTTCAGAAACATCATTTGGCAAGACCTTACAGCCCTTCAGGAAATCTGTTCCAGTGGTTCACTACATCTATAACTTATCATTTCTTGTCCACCACCTTGGACAGAGAAAACATATTATTGTCTTTTTTGAAGCAAGACTTTAATGTACTTGAAGACTATTACCGTGTGTCTTGCAGTCCTTCCTTCCTTAGACTGAAAAATATTCAGTTCTTCCAGTCTTTTCTTAACAGATACATTTCCTAAATTTCTTGTTCTTATTGCTCTTCTTTGAACTTTTGTTGGTCCAAATATTTCTTGAAACTGCTGCCAAAAGCCAGACAGAGTACTGCAGCAAAGGCCTTAGTGTTACTGAGCAGAACCAAAGGATTGCTTCACATGATGGTTATATTTGCAGATTTATACATCCCAGAATATTTTCTCTTTTCATAGTCTCATGCACAGCTCAAAATCCATTATAATGCCTAGATATTCTCTGGAGAATACTCTTTAATCAATTTTTCCCCATTCCCTAGTAGTGCAGTTGATTATTCCTGCCTATGTGCAGCACTTTGCAGTTGTTCCTATTGAATGTGCAGATTTTTTAAGATTATTTTTTCAATTTCAATTCTTTTTCTGCCTTGCAGCATACTTGTAGTACTTCTTTCCTTTTTAATATAAGCACCCTATCTATTCCATCACCCAGACCATTAATGAAAATATAGACTAGAATAGAATGAAGACAAACTCCTGCAGAACTGCATAAAAATATCTTTTCATTTTGTCAAGAAAATGCTGTTAAGTTTTTCTTGAGTGTGATTTTGCTTACAGGTTAGGGTTGTTTCATCTAAACTACATCTCTGTAGCTGGCTTGTGAATATTATGTTAAACAGTGTGAAAAACCTTACTAAGAATCAAGGTATAAAATATTCACAGCTACCATTTTATACACAAAGGCCATTAGCCTGCTATAAAGAGAATTAGTTGGATTTGCCAAGAAGAAGTTACAAGATAAGAGAGGTGGTGGCAACTCATCTCACTATAATTTTCAGATATGTATGAATAGGTTGCTGAATTATTTGTTCCAGAATTTTTCAAGGTATTAAATTTAAGCTGAGTGGCATGTAGCTCCCTTGCTTCTCTTCTCATCCTTGTTCCCCCTAAAAAAAGAAAAAAAAGAACAGCAATACTGTTGTCAATTTATGGTACTTCATCCATCTTTCATGAATTCTCAGTGGTGACTGCTGCTGGTTCTGAGACTGCTTTAGCTAGTGTTTTTTGTATCCTAGAATGAGGTTCATCATGCCTGGAAGAGCTAAAAATATCTTGTTTATCTAAGTATCTTATTTATCTCTAACTGAGGCAGAGGGTTTCCTGCTGGTATTAACTGTGCTAATCTCTGCTTCTAGCTGACTTTTCTACTGAAGACTGAAAGGTAACATTGGCTACGTTGCTTAACAGTTAATAAAAAAAATGGACCTTCTACAACACTGTTTATCTTTAATAAAATGTAGTGATGGCAAATATTTCCTGAAGTTCAATTAGAAATTCAGCTTGCAAAAATTCAATACCACTCATAACTGCAAATGGTTCAGCATGCAATAGAATATAGTATTGTCTATTGCATTTCCTTTAAATCCTGGACCCTTAAATCCTCACTCTGCTTCTAAATTAGAATAAAAGCAGAGACATGTAAAATGAAAGTAACTGTAGACTATTTATATAAATTGACTAAAATATGTTGCTGAGGAAGCAACTTGCTTGTTAAAATTTACACTTCAGTTCTGACACAGAATTTGAAAATGGGAGGTTAATTCAATAATTGTCATGAACGTCCATCTTCTTAAACAAGTATACTGTTATTAAATATTCTGGAAATCACTATTAATTATATCCAGGATGAAAATGCTGCTATGTGAGTACTATGTCAATGGTAACAGATATAGTAAAGACAAAATGGTGCCTTTTGTTGCCACGCTATTTGCATTCGAAAAGGAGAACTTTCACTCCTTTTGGTGACTAAAAAGTTATTAAACCTGAGGGGAAAAAGTCAGCCCTAGATAAAACAAGCTTTTTGATCCAGCGCTTCTAAAAGGCAATTTGCACTTAATCTGACTTCCATATTAAACAAATACAGTAGATGATTAGCTCAAAGAGTAATTGCTTTTTAAAATCATATTTTTGGAAAAACTAAAGCACCCAGAAGTAAATTAAAATGCACTGTAAGAACTATGTAAGTTTAAAATGCTGTCATCTTTAATGCTTCAGGCCATGGTACCTCCTTCCCTATTTTTTACCAAGTTCCCTTGCTTGTGGGTCCAGAGGAAAATATTACCAAATTGCTGGGACCTCATTTTAGCCTTAACTCACAAAGGCATTTAAACGTATTCAATTCTCATTTAAATCACTGAGAGCTGAGTGATATAGTTTAGGATAAGTCTGTGCTTACTTCCTGTCCTGAGTCAGTCTCAGCCTTCAGCAAGTGTTAAAATAACACTAGAAATAACTATTCCATATGTAACAGAAATAAACAGGCTGTGTTTCTATAAACACTTCATCTTTGGGGTGATTAGAGTTAGCGGTAGGCAAAAATGGTATAAAACAGTTGTGGTAGAGAGAGAGAGAGAGAGAGAAAGCCTCATGATCCTCACAGTTTGAGCTGAGGCACGCAGAGGCATGATGCATAACGGCGATGAGCAAATCACTGCGGTTACATACCTTCTACGCCGCTACGTGCTGGGATGGTGGAGCGGCACAGCACCCTGCTGCCACAGCTGGAGGCCTCTGGATCCACCTGGACAGGAATCAGCTAGGAAAAACCATCCCTAGAAAACAAACAGCATGCTCTCCTGCACCATTACATTAGCCTTACACTTAATGTCAAGAGGCAGAACAATACAGCATGACAAAGTGACACATTTTAAGGAGAGTTGCAGTAGGAGGAGCTATTGACAGCCAAGGTTAGCAAAGCAAAACAAAAAGTTTTAAGGACACTTCTCTGTTCGCTGAAGTTGGAGGGCTGAGGCTGCTCTACTTGCAACTGCTGACAAAGCTTCCACTGACTGCAGCACACTCAAGATTGGAGTCGAAGGCCCCAGTTCAGGAGAGCCCTTAGCGAATCCTTAAGTGTTTTGTTGACTAGGGCAAGACTGAAGGATGTGCTTAATGTGCAGGTGCCAGCGCTCATAGAAACCAAATCGAAAATTCAAATCCCACCAGGACTGCAGTGCAAGTTTCACATTTGCTTTCTGACAGCCTTTCTGCGGGTAGGACCTTCCTGCACAGTTTGCAGAATGCAAACGCAAGCAGTAATGTGACTACGACAAGGACAAAGGTGCAATATTTAAGCTACTTATCATTTGCTATTCACGCAACCCTCAACAGAGATATATTCAATGGAATATCGGCATTGTGTGGCATGATGAAAATGCTTTATGTTGACTTGTTACAAGCATCCATCTTTACACATCCTTGCACTAATATGGAATGGTCTGTAGGTCAAGAAAATAACCCTTGTGCTCAGTTTATAAATGGACTTTGATCATGAGGAACACATATTTAAGAAAGATCCTGTTGCACATAAGAGATCTAGAAGGAAAACTGATGTTATAACTATGACCTAGAAGCACAAAAACACGTGGGCTACTTTCAGTGTATGTCAGCCTCTTTCATATTCCTTCCCTTGTGTTTGAAACAAATCGAATAAAAAGGCACAAGTAGATGTGTCCTTAAGATGCTTAACATGCACAGACACCACCTCTGGCCCCTTTAGCTATGGAGAAAGAAAAAGAGTAAGCGGTGCCCACCTTTTTCATAATCTAACATTTAAAGTAGTGCTTCTAAACAGTCACTTCTAAGTAGTCACTGGATAAAATGCAGAAAGTGTCCACAGAGCAGCAACCGCAGGAATATCGAATGTCCTCCCTCCTGTCTGAGTATCTGCATCGCTGTGCTGCAGTCAGGTACCCTACTGCCCTCTCCCTTTTATCCTCTCTCTCTCTCACACACACACACACACAGGAGTGAATCTGACTTTCATCTCTGCATATTGGTCCAACAAGAGAAGAGCTCTCACCCAGGAGCTGCCGCTGCTGCGAGGGTTAGGCCATGTCTAACCTAGGAAGGAGGGAATTTTCCAGGACTAAAGAAGTCAAACCGAACAGAGTAATGTCCTTTCCAAGGTAAGGTAACAGCCATTAGCTTGTTATATAAAATACTGGCACCACACTACACTTATTCCTTCACAGTGTAGAAAGACAGAGAAGGACTTTTGTAATGGAAATGCGAGATTAAGAAGCCATTTTTAGCTCCCCCATTTGCAATGTGAAGCTTTTCTCACAAAGTACCAGGATCATAAAGTTCCTTAGAGGAATTACTTTCAAGAAAGCAGCTGACAGCAGAAGGAATCTAATAGGATAGCGCCTTATCTTGGAAGTTACATTATGCCTTTCTGCACCTTAAGGGCAGTACAAGTGTTTTGAATTCATATATTTTGTACCCATTAATTTATCTTGGATCAAAGAAGTCAGCTAGTAATATGCCCTTTGGTGCTATATAAATGTTTCTGTATCTATCTACTATTAGATATGATGTTATACTTAGAAAAAACATACTGCATGCCCTGCTGATGCCATAAACCTGGTGAGCCCTGATAAGAAGTATTACTGATTCCTTTTTTGTCTTGGAAAGAATGAAAAGCTGTTGTGCATACCTTTCTTGAAAGAACACATCGACTTCAAACCTCAAAAATATCTACCAGTTCAGAAAGATGATGCATTCCCTTCTGGCTAGCTTCTTTAGATCTGTGATGAGGTGATAAAGCAGAGACATGCAAGTTAATATATTATTTGATTGCAATTAAGCCAGCATTATTTTTTCAGCTCTCTTGTTTAGCTAGAGTACTGATTGGAAGCTACAGCTTCAGCCTTTCACAGCATGAGGACAGTAAGGTAATGATATGTATTCCCAGCAACCTATCTTTCAAAGAATACCTATGAGAAACTAAGCTGAATCAAAAAAAAGGAAAAACAGTATATAGTTCCAAATTTCGTCTCTCAGCTTTCAAATTTGGATTGGATCATTATTTCTACAGCTTAGTGGATCTTCTCACTAATCTGCAGGGGAGCAAGCATGCCAAATTATACAATATTTGCCCTGAAGTGCTGCTGAACTAAAGATACACAAATAATAAAGGTGAAAAAGAAAATCATCAGATAGGTGTGGACTTCTTTGTCATCACCACATTCTCTGTGTCCTACATCAAAAATATAGATAGACCTCAAAAAAGTAGGTGCCTCCGCATTACGTTGGATTATTTTTCATACTCCCCCAGCATTTTTTGATTTGATTAACTAAGTTCAAGCCATCTGAGTCAGAATTAAAGAAGACATTATTCTATTAAGGGCTTATAGCCACTTCCTTATATTTCTAGGCAATGCTTTAATCATCATAAAGTCCAATCATACCTCTTTCAAATAAAAGGTTTTAGGATTTTTGTTTTTAATGTAGAGACATTTTGACAATTCTAGATTCATGGCAAGGTTTTAAAAGCTGTAAGTGCAATACAAACTATGTGTAAAACTTCATTATTGGTACAAAACTGCACTGCTCTGAGTTGGACTTTGACTGCCGTTACTGTATCGAATCAAGCTAATATCACCCAAGAAAATGAAGATAAATACTTCCATGAAAAAAGGAGATGTGGACTGTACTTTAGCTGTTTGGTTCATGTTTAAAAATGATCAATATGTTGTTGCAAGGATGAGGGGGTTAGGTATAGTAGAAAAAGGGTAAGAGTGGCCATAAAACAGAGTTATTTCTTCAAAACAAGATATGAAAGACAGATAAAATCAAATTAGATATTTATTTTTAGTCGTCTTCCAGGTTTTCACTGACCCCCAGAATACGTCTGTCTTGGGTACTTCTGTACATGGTTCAGGTTTGCCTAGTTCAAACTGTTTGCTATTGTTATCTCCAGCATTAATACAGGGTTGTTCGTTTTGCTGCTACTCACCAAAACCACAATGAAGAGTAATCTAGGATATGTCCCTGCAACTGCAGTCGCTGCCACTCCTGTTTTGCTACAATGAAATTAACAGCATGCTTCAGCTAATGTAAGCTGTAAGATGCCTATACAATGATAACAGCTTTTGATTAGATGGTCATGGATGATTAGCAACACTAAAGTCTGAAATATTGGACAGGGAAAGACACTTCCTTGGGAAGTGTATCTGTGTCAGTTTGTGCCAATAATTGTATCCTCAGTATTTACACACCGAGTTTATCTCTACAACATTTAGCAGTCCTTTCATCTCAGTACTACTCATGTTCCAGTCTAAAACCTTATTTTTCCCTCTGTAGAAGGTCCAGTTAGGACAAGGACACTTCAGGGCAGCTACTTGATTTGCTCAGGTTAGTGTCCTCAAGGCCATCATCTGAAACACAGCCTGGCTCTTTCTGTGGCAAAAGTAGTTTTTTTCTCTTGGAGGATCTGGAGATGGGCCAAAGATTTTTAGAGATTCTGCTATATAATGGCATAGCTCTACAAGCTGTTATCATAAAAGCAAACTTGCTATAGCTGCTAACAAACCAATCTATAATAAGAAGTATCCCCACTTTTTAGCTATACTATACAGTATCACACTCTGGAACTAACGAGAAGCCTGAGGGACTTGTGTAGGGGAAGAAGAAGAAAAAGAAGGAAATAAGCAGGGCTATTTATAGGGTCTGGTTAAACCTGCTTTTCTTCCAAGTGCAAGAAAATAAGACAAATTCATCATTTTGTTAGTCAAGAGACAACTCACACGTTTCCCACTGCTTAGCTTCCACCAGCACACTGAGCTTTTTGGCCTGAGTTAACCAGTGCTTCAGCCTAAGCCAGGTGACCTGTGGGAGGCATGGATAGAGCTTGAATGCTGCTCATGCAGCAGGGAGGCAGCTGCTTGTGCTGCTAATCCAACAGCAAGAATGATTATTCTGCACTGAGGCGCACTCGCCTGAGCCACCTCTTTGCATGTGCAAAGTTCAACTCATTTTCACCCACTCTGAAGTTAGACCTAACCTATACTGGGGTCGGGCATTGCTACAGATCAGAAATTAGTCGACGACCAGGAAACACAGCAGGGTCAAGTAGACCATATTCAAAGGGTTAATAATTTGGGGTGAGCTAAGGAGATGTATGCTACTGTTGAATAGGCACATTCCCCGATATTACCAAATTTACAGAGTAGACAAGACTTGAGGAACTTCATGGAAAAGATGTCATGCCCTTGATATGCCATGCCATGTCCCTGCCAACAATGACCAAGATAGGCAGATATGTGTTTTTCAGACAGGTCCATTAAAACCTCCTGTGAATCTGTGATGGTAAGTTTTCCTTTGTCCTGCAAGCCTGAAATTTTAGAGAATATATCTAGAATGCAAGCTTACACACAGTACAGCTACAGAGAATTTTTTATTAGTTCCAGCTCTAACAGAAACATTTCAAAACACACACACACAAGGAAATGCTGTGAGCAGTAAGATTTGAGGCTGTCATTGAAAAAAATCTCTCACTGCCAACTCTGCCAAATGTCTTTGGAAAACAGGAAAAAAACTGCCTGGGAGCTCCTTGTTATGGAAAATCAGGCTCGCCAGCCTCCATAACAGGGTCCGACCCTAGGTTCCTGCTGAGGCAGAATTTCGAAGTCAGATTGAAGAGAAATAAAATTTAATGATACACATGTGGTAATTACAGCTCGAGCTGGGTGCCTCCAAAGAGGGACCCTGAACAAAGAAATCCCTGGGCAATTACACCCTTACAATCTAACTTCCCCACCCCTTAAGCGATAGTTTGGACCAACAGTAATAGTTAGGTCTGGGGTCTTCCCCTTCTTCACTGGTCCCCTTCATTGTCTCTAGGCAGGCTGCTTCTTATCTTCAAGGTTGGCTACTCCTGCTGTCCGTGCAACTTCTTTATCTCTCCAGCTTGACCCGGCTCTGGGGCCCCCTTTTACTTATCTAAGTAAAAGTTCACATCTTGAGGCCTAAGGCTTCAGCAAATTTAGCTACTAATGCTAAGCAAGTTATGCTAAGCAATTAATTCTAGACAGCTTCAGTCCAATTTTCTCTAACACTCCTAAGGAGGGGGTGTTAGGAAGAACAAAAGCCTTTATGAGAAGGTATGGCAGATGGATAGATTTTAAAACATTCTTTCTTATACATTGCTGAGATATATTACAACTTAAAAATCATTTCTGCCTCCTCCCCTCACCAAAGTTTTACCTTCCTTCTACAGGATATGAAAAAATCTTACTGACTTCTGCAGTTACTTATTTTCTGCTGTAGAATAAACAGATCTACAGCTTAACTTCCCTCTGTCATATCAGTCTGACATGATTTCAGAAAAGGAGTCCGTAAGGCCTAGAACCTCCAGTATCTACAACAGACATGCAGAGTAATCTCTATTCCAGGTTATGTTAGTATACCAGGCCTCTGAGCGCAGTCTGGACATTTGCCCTTTTGTAAAGAAAATAAACTTATTGTCAGAGGCAATTTAGCTAAAAATAAAAACAGGGGTAACAGGTGAAAAAAACGGTTAGGGGGAATAGCTAGAATCCCGATAGCTTTAGGTTAGATAGACACCTGCCAGCTCCTTTTGGGCAAAGAGTAAAAATAATAGAATCATAAAATAAATCAGGTTGGAAAGAATGCTTGCAGATCTTCTAATTCAACCCCCAGCTGAAAGCAGAGCTAACTTCAGAGTTAGGTTAGTTTCTTCAGGGTCTTGAGTTTTGAAAATTTCTGGGCAAAGAGGCTCCACAGTGTTTCTAAGCAACATACTCCAGTGCTTAATCAACCTTGCTGAGATTTTTTTTTTCCTTATATCTAGTTGGAACTTGACTGTCTTCATCCTTTCTTTGTGCACCTCTGAAATGAATCTGGCTCTGTCTTCTATATAAGACAGCCTCTCCTTGTATGTCATGTGCTCCAGACTGACCATCTTGGTGGCCCTCCACACTGCAGTATTCTCTCCAGTTTGCCAACCTCCTTCTTGTATTTGGGGTCCAAAACTGGACACAATACTCCAGATGTGGCCTCACCAGTGCCACATACAGAGAGGAATAATCACTTCTCTCTCTGCTGGATATACTCTTACTAATGCAGCCCATTATACAGTTAGCCTTTATTTCCAGAAGGGCGCACTGCTGTTCTGCTTCACCACCTGGATGTCCAGGCCCTTTTCTGCAGAGCTGCTCCCCAGCCAGTATATCCTCCAGCCTGTATTGTTGCACAGAGTCATTCAGTCCCAAGAGCAGGACTTTGCATTTGCTGAGCATCACGACATTCTTATTAGCCAGTTCCTTCCTCTTGTTCAGATCTCTATGAATGACAGCTCTGTTCTCCAGCATGTCGAACTCCTTTCCTGGTTTGATGTCATGCACCCAACTGACGAGGGTGCACTCTGTTCTGTCATTCAGGTCATTGGTAAAGATGTTTCACAGTAGCAACCCCAGTATTCAGGACCCTAACCAGCCATCAGTTAGACATTGTTGACCACTATTCTTTGAACCCAGTGGTCTAACTAGTTCTTCACTCAACCTGTAATCCACCTGCCGGTCCACATCTCCCAGTTTGGCTACAAGGAAGCTATGGGAGATTGCGTTAAACCCTTGCTAAAGTCAAGGAAAATGACATTCACTGCTCTCACTCCATCCACTGTGCTGGTCATTTCATTACTGAACGCAGTGAGGTTGGTCAGACATAATTTATGCTTGATAGATCTGAGCTGGCTGTTCCCAATGTGTCCTGTTTTTCATTTGCCTGGAAATGGCTTTCATTTGCTCCATAATCTCCCCATGGACTAACATAAGGCTGACTGTTCTGTAGTTCCCTGGATTCTCCTACTTCCCCTTTTTGAAGATGGACATAACATTTGCCTTTTTCCAGTCATCAGGGACCTCTCCTGTTTGCCATGATAGAGAAAGGTCTCATGATGGCACTCAGTTTGTGTTGTGAATTCTTTCAAATTACATCATTAGCTCCAAGTTTGTCAATAACTCAGCCAATAACTTAGTTATTTATTTAAGTCATTCTTCTAAATTACTGCTTTTGTCTCCCAAAAATCAACTGGGAAGACAGTCAATAATGAAAAGCTAGTGAGAAAAAGTAGCAAGTTTTGAGGAGAAGATGTACCATGGTTAAATACAAAGCTGAGAGAGCATGGTTCACAGCATCAGTCAGGGACTTCCAGTGCATTGTGACTAGTATGTGATAAGGTGTGGCATTTCTTGAGGAAGCTATGAGAGTTAAGATACTGGTTATTTGGATTTTCCTCAGAACTTAGAGTCAAAGCCTTTACCTCTAAATGGCCTGCACTCAACCTCTCTAAATACCCTCCTGAGCCTCTGAGTGACATAGTCACTATGTCTACAGCTTAGGCACCAAGGAGCTTTCTCTCTATGCCAGAAACAGGGTCTTCTCAGAGGTTTATTCAAGATGAATTCATTCAGTGGAGTTAATGACTATCAGAAATCTTCACCACTCTTTGCTCCAGGTACAAAATGTGCTTTTTTGATACTTTAAGGTAAACCTAGAATAACATAGACACTGATCTCCTGCAGAAAAGCTCTTCCTCCTCCTATCACCCAAATAGCCTTTACTTGCACTGATGTAGCTGGAGTTCGTCTTCCTTGAACATCTGCTATCCAGTGTGTGCACGGCCTTCCAAATGTGGTTTCACCAGGTTGTTGATGGAAAGTAATACTTCTCTATTCTATTAGCAATACTTTTCCTGATGTATATTAGGTTCCCATTTGCCTTTTCACAAGAGCCTCCTATTGACAGTTCATTTATCCCATAATGGATCCATACTCCTGTAACTTACTCTTCCTCTGTGGTTTTTAGCTGATTAGTCCCATTTGTGACACATTAAGTTCCAAGTGCATAGCCTCCTCTCTTCTACTAATTTTGATACGTTATTGTGAACCTTTTCTCTTTTGACAGTACTTCCCAAATTTGTGTCTGTAATCCATTAGATTCATTATCATATTCCTTTATTTATGAAAGTATTTATATTATTAAATAAGTTTGGTCCAACGAGCGATCCTTGATGGAAAACCCCCTCTGACCATTTAGTACAATCTGCTATAATTTTCCTTTACCCAACTGTTGATGGTTTATTTAGATTGCACATAACTATGCTTCTTTCGCTATATGCAATTCAAACAAGATAATACTATTCCTAATTACCATTTTAAGACAGTGCTAACTTGCCAGGGGCAACTATCAATAGATGTGTTTTTACTTTCAAGAAACTCCATGGGAGCCCAAATTGATACATCTTCTAACTGTATTTCTCCCTGTATTATGCATGCACATTGGCTTGTTCCTGCTTTTTGAGAAACCCAGAGCTATAATATTCTTTTTTCCTTTAAGAATGCAAACATAAGAATCTGGAGACCTGGCCTAACACAATATTGAGCATTGAAACAATTCTGTGATGTTCTCCTGATATATTACTCCTGACATTATGTTTATGGGAAACACTCGTAAAATCTTCTGATTTATTGTCCTTCCATAGTAGATATTTTTGAATTTGTAAAAATGCAGAGAAATTAGATAGGATTTTCATGAAATTATGCATGCAATAGCATTTCTGGTATGAATGAGATATCACCATTTTAATTTTATTTTAATATGTGCTTTGATCCTTTACTTTTGTATTAATTGTATAGTCCTTTTAAGCCCTGGTATTTTCTTGTTAATATTTCAGTCAGGCTCCAATGCATTTATGAAAAAATACGGGAACTAAAGTGATGAAACAGAATCACAGAATCACAGAATGGTTGAGGTTGGAAGGGACCTCTGGAGATCATCTAGTCCAACCCCCCTGCTCAAGCAGGGTCACCTAGAACACGTTGCACAGGATCTCGTCCAGGCGGCTTTTGAATATCTCCAGAGAAGGAGACTCCACAACCTCTCTGGGCAACCTGTTCCAGTGCTCTGGCACCCTCACCGTGAAAAAGTTTTTCCTCACGTTCAGATGGAACTGTCTGTGTTTCAGTTTGTGCCCATTGCCTTGCGTCCTGTCGCTGGGCACCACTGAAAAGATTCTGGCCCCATCCTCTTGACACCCTCCCTTAAGATAATTGTACACATTAATAAGATCTCCTCTCAGCCTTCTCTTCTCCAGGCTAAACAGGCCCAGCTCTCTCAGCCTTTCCTCATAAGAGAGATGCTCCAGTCCCCTCATCATCTTTGTAGCCCTTCACTGGGCTTCCTCCAGTAGTGCCACATCCCTCTTGTACTGGGGAGCCCAGAACTGGACGCAGTACTCCAGATGGGGCCTCAGCAGGGCTGAGTAGAGGGGGAGGATCACCTCCCTCAACCTGCTGGCAACACTCTTCCTGATGCACCCCAGGACACCACTGGCCTTCTTGGCCACAAGGGCACATTGCTGCCTCATGCTTAACTTGGTGTCCACCAGCACTCCCAGGTCCTTCTCCGCAGAGCTGCTTTCTAGCAGGTCAACCCCCAACCTGTACTGGCGCATGGGGTTATTCCTCCCCAGGTGCAGGACCCTGCACTTGCCTTTGTTGAACTTCAGGAGGTTCCTCTCCGCCCACCTCTCCAGCCTGTCCGGGTCTCTCTGAATGGCAGCACAGACCTCTGGTGTATCGGCCACTCCTCCCAGTTTTGTATCGTCAGCAAACTCGCTGAGGGCGCACTCTGTCCCTTCATCCAGGTCATTGATGAAGAAGTTGAACAAGACTGGACCCAGTACTGACCCCCGGGGGACACCGCTAGCTACAGGCCTCCAACTAGACTCTGTGCCGCTGATCACAACTCTCTGAGCTCTGCCATGCAGCCAGTTCTCAATCCACCTCACTGTCCACTCATCTAAACCACACTTCCTGAGCTTGTCTATGAGGATGCTATGGGAGACAGCGTCAAAAGCCTTGCTGAAGTCAAGGTAGACAACATCCACTGCTCTCCCCTCATCTACCCAGCCAGTCATTCCATCATAGAAGGCTATCAGATTGGTTAGGCATGATTTCCCCTTGGTGAAGCCATGCTGACTACTCCTGATCACCTTCTTTTCCTCCACATGCTTGGAGATGGCTTCCAGGATGAGCTGCTCCATCACTTTTCCAGGGATGCAGGTGAGGCTGACTGGCCTGTAGTTCCCTGGGTCCTCCTTCTTGCCCTTTTTGAAGACTGGGGTGACATTGGCTTTCTTCCAGTCCTCAGGCACCTCTCCTGTTCTCCATGACCTTTCAAAGATGATGGAGAGTGGCTTAGCAATAATGTCCGCCAGCTCCCTCAGCACTCGTGGGTGCATCCCATCAGGGCCCATGGATTTGTGGGTGTCAAGTTTGCCTAAATGATCTCTAACCCACTCCTCCTCCACCAAGGGAAAGTCTTCCTCTCTCCAGACTTTCTCTCTTGCCTCCAGGCTCTGGGGTTCCTGAGGGCTGGCCTGAGCAGTAAAGACTGAAGCAAAGAAGGCCTTCAGTAACTTTGCCTTCTCTGTATCCTTCGTCACCAGGGCACCCACCCCATTCTGCAATGGGCCCACATTTTCCCTAGTCTTCCTCTTGCTGCTGATGTATTTGAAGAAGCCCTTCTTGCTGTCCTTGACATGCCTTGCCAGATTTAATTCCAAACGGGCCTTAGCCTTCCTCGTCGCATCCCTGCATACTCTGACAACGTTCCTATATTTTGCTGGGGTTTGCTCTCCTGAAGTCCAGGGTTGCGATCCTACTTGGTGCCCTGCTGCCTCTTCTATGGTGTTATGATGTACCATTTCACACGGCACAGAGCCCTCTGGCAACTCCACTGCTGTGGGGGGTTGGGACTCCTGGAGCTGCACAGTCTCCGAGAATACCCTGTCTATCTCTTGCTCATCTTCTCGGATGCTGTGCAGCCTACTGACCTCCTCCTGTAACTCCCTTACCTGACGACACAACTCGTCAACAGCAGCACACCTCCTGCAGGAGAGCTGGCTGTCAGCCCAGGCCTCCCGGAGAGGCCCCAAGCACTCCCTGCAGCCTGAGACCTGCAGAGCTGCATCTACTGTCAGAGGGTCTGTCAAACTTCCTATAGGTGCTTCATTCTGTGGGTTGTAAACCTGTTGTAGAAGGGCATGCAGTTAAAAATATATTTGCAACATAGTTCATGCTCATTGTGAAATAAGAAATCAGAAATATATCAGAAATATATAATATTGTCTCCTCTTAACATTGTCTGATGATGATTTGTTTTAAGCAGACCTCTGTGAACTCGAGTTATTCATGCTGAGAAGGCACAGCCCTGTCTCTCACTACCAGTTCATGAGGTGTGTGTACAAAGGGAACAAAGCATTGCTATCTCTGAAGGACCAGCTGCAAGAACAGCACTCTGCCATGGCTCATGAGAAATACCTATGGGAGTGAAGCCCTAAGTTTGCCTTAAAAAAAGTACAAATGCCTTTGACTCTGTCTTAGAAACACAGAAAACAAGGAGAATATTAACAGTAGAGACAGCAGATGCCTGCCTGACATGAAGACAGAGAAAGACCTTCAATAGGCTGAGACCAAAAATCATGTCCTGGGAAAGGAAGGAGTGTTCTGGTACTGGGTTTTCTGTAAGACTAAGAACAGTTATTTACTTGAAGGTAATACTTAAACTGTTTCCCAGAAGCATTGTAAGGCATTATGTTTCTCTAATATTGTGGTGGTTGAAGGATTTGGAATAATTTGTAGATAAAGTATTCCTTCAAAATTTGCAGTAGATTATATGGTCTAAACTGTATTTAAATTGAATAAATTTTCTCATTCTAGACTGAGTTTGGAATAATTTCACATGGTGTAAATTCACAAAACAAAAATAATATTTCAATTCAGATCCCCAAACTAACACCTGAATTTAAAAATAGGATCTAAAAATAAGATTTAAAGATTATTTGTGCATCAATGGTAATCAACCCATATGGTTATTTCTAAATTCTAAGGCTCCCCTTTTGTCATTGCTGGGGAACAGATGCTGCAGAGTAAGCCGTGGGCATATTTTCTTGATACTATTGAAATGTGTTTGGAAAATTCAAACTAAAATAAGAAGAGTCTTTTTCTCTCAAAAACTCTTTTCTTCCTAGTCTTAGAAAATGCACTTATCATCAACATCTTATTTGTTAATCTTGTATGCATTCAACCTGGGGAAAATAATAATCTTCAAAAGGCTTATGTGATTTTTGGTTTCAAACATTTCCAACATATGCCACCTGGGATGTATCGTGATTATTAGAGCAAAACTTGTCCGCTTTGAAAGACTGACATTTTCCCTTAGCAGACTTTGATAGGAACAAGTTTAATGACAGAAATCAGAAAAGCTTAACTAGTTGGCCTTTCTACTACAGTGGAAAGGTTTTGTAGTAGAACAAATAATCTTTTTTAATTGTTCTTTGCAATGTTACACGTGAAGTGCTTTAGAATGACTGCAAAACCAATGTTAGTGCTTTACAAGGAAAGCATTCTATTGATGAATGCTGTGAAATAAGTGACAAAGGGACAAAAACCTTAAAAATTTCGCTTCATATAAGTGTGAACGTTAGGAAACATTGCAAAATAAAAACATTGATAAAGTTTTTATTCATGTCTTCCACAAGAAACACGTGGCTTATTTGAATGGTTTGGTTAAATTGCAGTAACATCAAGAGTTCAGGATTTGACAGACTCATATCTGATGAGTACTTTAAGGAGTTTTATTACATCGGAAATGAATTCAGGACTAATGACATTACCATCTCCACTATTGTAGTAAGTGTGTACCTAGTACACTTGTCAGCTGGAAAACCATTTTGCTGTTGAGTAAATATGTATAATACCATGGGAGCAGGGGGCAGTTCCACAAAAAATTACCTTTCTATGCAAGACAGAATCTCAACAGTACTCCTACATATCTATGTATTTGTTACATTCCAACAATGTATGGCAATTGAAAAAATCCTTTAATTTCATTATTTACATTATGTTAATGATGAGATTTTCAACAAGGAAACTCATTTATTGATTTAATTTCATTTAACTTTTTTGCCTCATAACAGGATTATATCATAACAATTGTATCAGATTTTGCCTTTTTTGATGTAAGATATCTAATGTAAAATGGCTAAGATAAAATACAGTCAATCTCACAAAGGAAATCTTTATCAAATGAGCATACTGTCTTTGTTTCAAAAGTTTTACTGGGATTCTTTAAATTCCATGATTCCTGGAATCCTGCTTCAATAATCTTAGTTTCCTAATGACTCAAACATCAGATACCTGTATTCTCAAGTTTTTAAACACTTTACCATTTTGATAACTCAGTCTGTGTTTGATCTGTGATTTAGTTCCATTTTCTCTGCACATATTTCCTTTTTTTGTTTCTGTCATAAACCTCTCACCATTAATGTCTCTGTGGAAGTAAGGTTTGAGAAATTAAGGGAATGGGAAGATTTTGGAGGTAGTGGAGAAGGTAGTGCTGCAGCAAATTTCTAGAAAAAAATAAAATGGGTGTGGTTGTGGCCCATATTGAACCTGAGGAGGAAGCAGATCTATCACATCTGATTGCAAACTCCTCTTGCACTCCTTAATAAGTACCAAAGCTGCAGCAAATCATCCTGGCTAGTTTTCATCCTGTAAGTCAAGAAAAAGATGTAAAAGAACCAGCTGTTTGTTGACAGTAGAAGAAGAAGAGGTCACAGGCTATTGTGCACTAATATGCTGGACTGTGCATGCACTTGTCTGCTGCTTCTGCTATGAGCTGAGCTGCACCTGGCAGAGGAGGGGAGCAGGCAGCTAAAACTGTCAGCTTTGTCTTACACCCCTACTGCAGCCCTGCCTTACATGGCATCTGAACATTGGGAAGAAAGAAGTTGTTTTGTTTTTTTTTTTATCTGTCTATGATTATATGAACTTTGCGATGGCTATGAAGAGGCTGTTCTGGAAAGGATCTCCAAAGCCTGGTAGTTAGTCACAGAAGGTAGCTGAACTGTAAGGGACTTAAATGAGGCCAATATTTCTCTGAGCTGGGGCATTTTGTCCCTGTGTGACACAATAGTGAATCAATACCAGAGGCAGAAATGCAATCTGACAATTTAACAGAAGCAGGCCTATTGCTAAGTAGTTATCTCTCATAATTACTATTTTTTTCCTTAAAACAAAATCAAAGAAGAAACAAAAAACATGAATTTTCCTGTACCACAGGATAAACAACTTTTTTAAAAAAAGATACTAAAACCTATGTGTTATTCTAAAACAAACATTTTAAAACTGGAATACTTTCCCCATTAGAATCATTTTACAACTTAATTTCCTGTGAAAATATTTTCTCTGCTTTTTATTCTAATTGCATCTGAACAGAAGTCAATAAATATATAAATGATGCTTATTTTGTATTCTAAATCATAACAAACTATAATTTCATAACAAAACTGTTGCCATATATGGTAATGAAAATTCAGATTTGATAATGAAGTATGCATGCAAGTTACAGTGAAATACATGCGCAAGAGCTCACCTAATTACCTTTAAGAAATCACTGTCAGGTTTTTACCCTGTAAGGTGTAAAACCACTGTGCTGTTTAAGACCCACTTTACATTTATTGCATATCCCAAACTCTCACTGAAGCCAGGAGGAATGGATTAAAAAATAACCACAGGACCCAAAGGACTTCCATATTGCCTCTCTGGTGAGTTTTAAAATACTGCTAGGTACATCATGTAGTTTATCACGGGAGTCTAATAAAGTAAACATGGCTTGCATTTCTGTAAAATTGAAGTACTGCTACAGAGAAATACATTTCAGCTGTTCTGAAAACACTGTAGCTTTTAATTCTGTAAAAGTAAATAAAATCCATACAGGTTTGCTATGTGAATGTCACCAGTTCCAGCAGGATGATTTATACACATCATTCTGACAGCAATAGTAGGAGGATTTACTATACCATGTTATGATTTTCACTCTGACTAATAAGGAAAAGGAAATAAGACAAAGTTTCCTAAGCAATGAGGAAAAAAATGCATATCTTATTTTGTTATGGACATCTTTTATATCACACCCTTGTGATGTATGCATAGAGCCACATACATTAGTGAGTTGTGTAACAGTCTTATGCCAGCAGAAAAGTTCTGTCAGTATATAGCTATGGCAAAGAGTAGAACAGGAGGTTGGAATTTAACAACTTCTAAGTTAGATTTGGAAACTTTCAGAAATGAGCTAGTGAGAGGGGACTTGCATGATGAGAGAGAAAGGGAAAGTAAAATGTGTTTCAGTGTCAAAGGCTAAACTGTAAAGAAAGTTTCTAATAGAAACCAGAGGCTCAGATACGGAGAAAATCTTCAGGATATATGGAGTGGTGCAAATAGAGGAGACAAGAGGGGAGGGCGAGATCAGAGGTGTAGAGTAAGCATGGAGGAGAGTGCATGAAAGAGGTCAGAGAGTCCACTGGGGATCCTTAAGAGTAGGAAGAAAAGTTTTAATTTGATTTAAAAATACCACAAAGGCTAAAGAAATCTGAGGGAAGAGGTTGACAAGGTACAGCTTCTTGCTCACTTGACATGTGGTCTATAAGTAATGGGTAAGGCTTTAAGAGAGGATGAGCAACATTCCAGGTGAGAAGGACTTGGAGTCTGAGTGTGTTTAAGACTGTTAAAGCAGACACAATGGTAATGCAAGGAAAAATAATATTGAGGTTTTAAGGGTAGGGATAGGCTTCATTATAGTAAAAATGGTATGAAGGAAAAGCACCTGCTAGCTATGAAAGACTCTTAAGGTTTATCATAATAACTAGGTTTAAGAACAAAGTCAGGGTCTGAGACTCAGAACCTAATCAAGGTGCTAAGCAGAAAATAATAGTAGTATGCTGAGACTAAGTAGCCTAAATCAGAACCCTCTGGCTTATCCTGCTGAGATGTGTAAAGCAGTGCAAAGCTTAGTGGGGAAGGAGATGCAACAGGATACATCAGCGTGTAAAAGATAAAATTAAAACACCACTGTTACTGAAGTTCTAGTCACCCAAAATAGAGTCCTGGATCTAGATAAAGATAGCTAGATCCCTTAAAATTCAAGTAGGTGGGTTGTAGAATCACCAAGAATTAGAGGAGAATGCAGCTACACAAAACTAATGAAATAGAGTAATATTGCAGACAAAATCTGAAAGTCCATCCCTCCTGACTCTTTCATTGCTTTGGGATCCACAGCTTTAACAGTCTTGAACCTACATTCACCTTTTTAAAGAACTGAGAAGGGATTCCTCATCTGTTAAATAGCTACGCTACACCAGAGCTTGCAAGACACAAGGTAACTCACAGTACTAGATAATTTCTGCCTGGGCCGAATGCAGATTTTTAAGGGTACCTTTTGCTTCTCTTTCAGTTTCATGCAGAATAACTGGGACAGAACAGGATCTCACATTCCCCCAGAATGTTTAATTTGTTCAATCCCTTTTATCACCACTCCCCAATGTACTAATGGCTAAGAGTTTTTGCAGCCTCAGCATCACTAGTATCCTGTATTATCTTCTGCCTTGCTTGTTAAAGAGAATTATTTTCTCCACATGTCTGGAGTAGGTGCTAAATGCAAAAGAACACAGCTATCACACAGATATCCCAGCTGTTTCTTCATTCACCAACATCTGAGGTCAGATGACAAAAGGATCTAGGAAATATTCAGTTATTTAGCAAAATTTGAGGATGACTGAAATAAAATGGGACATCTGGTTTCTGTGGAAGCCAATAGCATTATCATAGAAGTAAAATCAGCTCCCTTTAAGCCAGATGTCACTAAATTAGGAACAGATCCAATAAAGGATTTAAATACTGATGTGTTATATTGAGATACTGTAATGTTGTAATTTGGATTTTGTTCTTGACAAAGGAATCCAAAGCACAGTTAGGTACATAATGATAACAGTTGTTGTGTGAGAAATGTCTGGTATGTCAGAATGAGATCCAAGAGAGCTAAAGCACTGAGCAAGGAGTTGATTAAAACTAGCTGTCTAAAAGGGTTGAGAACAGGGCTGTATTTTGAAGTACTGCCTTGAAATTCCAGAGCAGGTTCCTTACAAGTACCTAAAGGGAGGACCTCCTCTCAGATCTGGTTACTATGTGTGTGTGTAGTCATCTCCTCATGCTGTGTGTCTATAATTATTCATTAATAATGGAGCAGGGCTCACCCTTTTCTTTTAAAGATTAGCTGTTTGGTCGTGTTGCCTACTTCTTTTACATGCTCAAGGTTGAATATCCTAAGAAAAAGTCTTATGTTCAATATTCTTCTCAGACCCTCATATTCTTGGCTGTAGTCCATCAGAAGATTATCCTATGCACCAATTTAGAGGTTAGAGTAGGCAGAGAGAGAGGAGTCACCTTTTTAACTTTTTGTGTTAATTTTGTGGCACTTTGCAGAAAGGCATATGAGATTTATTGGGTGAGAGACAGAGAAGACAAGTGAATGCTTGACACCACTAGCATTTATCATGGTAGTCCAGGCACTCACCTTTTTCTATGAGCAGCTCTGTTCTGCTGTGTCTGTTAGGTGTGACCCAGCTGAGCAGCTCTGCCGACCTGACTCCTCTTTCCTGGGGGTTTTCAGACAGGAAAGCTGCCGGCTGCTACAGCAAAGCTGGGCTTTGACCAAGTAAAGCTCAGAACTGCTGAGGCACGAGTGACTCTGGGCACACGCAGAGGACAAATTGCAACACATACATAAGAAATTTCAATGTAAATAAAGAAGCCCATATGGTGTTTTAGTACTTTGACAGGTAGACAGCAGCACAGTTGGGTTTTCAGGACTGTGAACATTGTGTATATACACCACTTTTATTTTTATTTTTTTGAATAACAGTCTTTATTGGATTTTGTGCTTAGGCACAGTGCCAATAGATTTTGTACTGTACATTTAAAATCTTTTGAAAATGAAATATGGAGAAAGCAGGTGTTTCTTTTTTAAAAATAGTGATGTATAGTATTAAAAGATTAAGTCAAAATGATGAATACAGGTTGATGGTGACAAGGTAATTTATGAGATATTAATTGGCATATGGTGTATTTCAATATTATGCATTACAGAATAGAAGGAATACCAGCTGTGTATGTTAATATTGATAAAACCATACAAGCAACATGTGACAGCCACAGCTGGATAGCTGTAAAGGAACAGGTGTTTCCTTTACATTATACTGGTAAAAGGCATACAGACAAATGAAATAGTGTTTCCTGTATTGAATATAATCAGTTATGGTTATTTAAATTAATAAAGCTGGATTAATAGAAGATAATAGTTATATTCTTTGCACAAGACAATTTTTCTAAAAATAGGATGAGCCAACAGGCAAGTCAATATTTATCCAGAAGGAATGGACACTAGCAAGAAAGACTGATAAGTTAGTTTGAAGAAATCAGAATGATCATGTTGTGAATATGGGTACAAGTGTTACATAGTGCTGATTAAAAATTCAAGTGCTTCAGATTTTTAGAAGATAAATCTGAGCTATAAGGGATTGTAAAGACCAAAACTCATCCAACAAGACTTGAAAAACCTGAGGTTTACACAAATATTTAGTGCTCTGACATGAAGAGGAACTGGTGACTGGGGAGATGTAAGGATAGTTGGTGGAGAGTATCCATCTCAGGAGAGTCTAGTTCAAACCAGCTAGTGTTTATGCAAGGGACTGTCGCTGAGACACATGACCCTTTCCTTCCTTCATAACCTTTTTTTTGGTAATCTCGGTTAGCCTATTTATTGTTTTATTAATGACTGTCTGTTACACATTCAGACTCAGATTTCTTATCTAAGAACTCACAGGTTAAATACTTTACCAGTAAGCATGGAAAAATAAGAACAACTATAATGAAGCCAGGACTAGATTTTTTTGTTTTAGCCATCTACTGTCCTAGGTCAAACTCTTGATTCCTGAACAAGCTCCCAGAGAAGTTGCCTAAAGGTTAATTCGTAAGTCATCTATTTGAAACTTGCACTATAGACGTGCATAGGATACAGACCTGAAATAGTACTGATGTATGGTTTTTTTGACTTGAAGAACTGAGATGAGGTCCAGAAGATCTGGCAGGGATCCAGAGAAATGCATAATAATTTGAGTTCTTCCTGGACAGATGCAGCCAAAAAGCAGTAGTGAGGTAAAGCACTACTGAAAAGAAATATAATACGACAATCTATATACAAAAAGAACTGCAGGAATACAGTCAGTATTTAGATTATGAAGGCTATAGTAGCTTCCTACAAAACATCTTGGATTTGTTTACTCTTTTTGTCTGGTTTTCTGGCATATTTAAGGAATTTACAATAGCTCAGCCATTCCACTCTTCCTGTAGGGAAAAGCAAAATCACTTTATTAATTCAGGTGTCTCCCTGTGCTGTTAGTCCAGTTTTACTCATCTTACTATATCCTCTGTTAGGTCTAGAAGAATTTCTCACCATGTGACAAATTCAGTAGTACATTCATAAAAAGCTGTAGAGTTGACAGGATTCCCCAGAACTCATCTGGTCCCACTGGGGCAAGTTCAGCAGCACCTAGATGCTTTATGAGCACTTCTCTAACCTATTCCTAAAATCTTCTGAGCTTTAGTACATGGACCTATTTTTTCTTAATAAAAATTACACTGTACTGAAAAAGCTAAATTGAAAGCATTTTTTTTACTATAAATTTTTAGAAGCCATTTCAATTTCAAAAACATATATTTACGTCTTTTCATTTTAGCATTATTAGGTAATAATTGCATTCTGTCCTCTTTGTTCACCATAAACAGCTGCTAACTTATTTATAATGAATTAATAAATCATCTAGATGAAATCTCTGGGTAAAACAAATGGAATTGTTAACAGTTTCCTAAAATTATTTGATCTCTCTGGTGATGAATGACTTCCCTAGATGACAGCAACTACTTTGATGAACTACTACATTTAAGAACTTAAAACCATTCTTTATCCTTGAGAAGATGTAATATAAGTTGATGCTTGCTCATGACTGTAGAACTAAAAACACATGTATGTCATACTGTAGGTCATTTCATTGCATTGTCATGATAGAAAGACTTAACAGCCCGATATTAGTCTGAACAACAACAGAACCCCATTGCAGCAGCACAGCTGTACCGCTATGCTTCAGGTGTCTACATGGCCCTTTGAATGCAGATGCTCCTCAGACTAAATTCTGTTTTCAAGTATACCCATGAATTGTGATCTCATAAGCACAGCTAAAGGCAGGGTATGTGATGGACTTCTTGCCTGGAGGGAGACTACATGATATTTTCGGAAATTGCATTGGATTATATAACTAACTGGTCTTCAGATTATAGCTAGTACTTTAGAGACAAAGCTGTGTTAAACAGCCAACATAATTTGTATAGTGTAGTAGAACTGTAGCATTTTCAGTATTCTTACTATTCAAAAAGGTTTACAGTTTTGTTTTAGACTTGGCTCCTGATCTCAGTGCATATTGCCTTTAGCAACCACTGGAATTATTTTTTCTGCTGTTTTTGTGTGGGAACTAGTGGACTTGTCCACAAAAAAAAAGAAGGTAAAGAAAAAGGAAGTGTTCAGTGTTTTAAACAGGAAGGAAGAGATGAGAAAAAAAGTAATATAATTTCTGCAAAACAAAACATCAACCCTTTTACTTCTGATGGAAATTTAAACTCAAGCTTTTTAGCTCTTTGGATCTAATCTGGCCCAGCACAGAAACACTGTTCTGTATCTGGAAGTTACATAAATATAGGAAAGCAAAAGACATTTCAACTTTGCTCTATCCCACATTCTTTAGTTTATTTAACCAATAAAAATGACACTAGTAATAGGAGATTGTATTTTGCAAACATATTCTGATTCTTTACTGGTTGGTATTGAAAATACCATATTTTCAGAAAAAGACATTTTTGTCTCTCTAAAATGTAGCATCATGCTGTTTTTCTTCTTACTGTTTTGCCTTAGCACCAGCATTTTTCAGTGAAGACAACTGCATGCTAGAGTTCAAACATACCGGTCTGCCTGATGCAAATATTGCTCAGAAATGATCTCCATCACAATGTTAACACTGAGATATTTTGAAACTGGTATATCTTCTTCTACGAATGATAAAGGCTATTTCTAGAACAGTTTAATCTATAAAATGGGCTCAGTAGTATTCTGGTGATGTTAGTATGAGTTTTGCTATTGTCTGAAACTGAAGTGTGATCAAATTTTAGAATTTTCTTTGTCCATTCTGAGTAACAGTTAAAATATTCATTTTAAAATAGGATCACTAACACCTCTTAGTGGTCTCATCTAGACACATAAAAGTGGCACATGTTCAAATCCAGAATTTATTATCAGGATGCTTTCTTGTGAAATAATGTGTGTTTAAAGCTTATGGTTTTATTTTGAGGATTTTTTTAGAATAATTCTTCTCTTAAGAATTTTTGTATTCTAGATGTCATAAAAACTGCACTAATAGTTTGGATATATATTTGAGCTATATTTTTTTCCTGGGCTAATTTATTTCAGTTGTGTGTGATTTGGTCAGTCTGAAAGCCCAGCTTTTAAATGGTATTTTTATGATGAGTTGATATGCTTAATAGTGCAAGAGTGTATGAAAAGAATCTATTAGCATTGACCATTGAGCATTGTTATTTTTTTGTACAGACTATGTCACTAGCCTTGTTTTTAAATTACAATCCATTGACAAGTGAAATGATCCTTTGTCTCTATTGTTACGCTCTAATCAAACAGCACTAATCTTGTTACTACTCTGTCAGCCTTCTGCGGAGGGAAATAATGGCCAGGACAAGCTGGAAGTGAGAAGAGGCAGAAGGATGTCAGAAGGAAACTGCAGAGCTCAGGAAAACGCGTGCTGTAATGAATGGCTGCTGTAGTTGCAGTAAGATTAGAGGATTACTTGGTGTCATATTTCCAGAGGTGTCCCTTTACCCAAAAGGATTGACCATAGTTTGTCTTTCGTGTTTTACTTCTAGGAATGGCAAGCAGCCTAGCTGCCAGTGGATTTTTGACAGACATTAAATTAAATGCCTAAAAAAGGGAGCTCTGTGCACACAGACTTCAGAGGATGATCTCTCTTACAATCTTGCCCAGGCGTTTTTAAAAATACAGAGGAGGAATGAGCTAGTTTAAAGTGGGTCTTCTCCTTGGTGTGCATCTCTTGCATCAGAAATTGTACCCATAAAAAATGCCCCCTCCACATTTTTGATGCAGTTCAATCTGACTGCAGTGCGGCCTCCTTGAGGTGACTGCCTTCTCTCTGGTTTGAGCACCCCCCCGGGCAGATCTCTTGGGCCTTTCAGCTACTATCGCAACTCCATCTCTTAAAGACAATTTCCCTGTTCATGGCAGCTCTATGAATGAGATTTCTTCTCTTCCACCACAAATTCCCTACCTTTTGTGGATGCTTTTTATATCTGCTTGCTTGACAAATATGTAAAGGCAGCAGGCTGTAAGCAGGGGCTTATGCCAGCCTCTGCAACAGTGAAGGCCAGATCTTGCCATTCACCCCCAAAAGAATGACTTATATCACTGAGGGCTGCTAGCTCCAATACAGATTCTCTCTGATTAATTGTCTGAAATAATCTTTGTTTCCATTGTAGCCCCACATGTCCTCCAAGATCCTAACCACCAATGATGTTGAAATCTCCTTCACTTTGCAACTCAGCTCTCACAAATACAAAGAACAGTCTAAAGTATGCAACAAGTAGACAGAAGATCTCTATAATCAGAGTGACTTTTCAGTGATTGTCTTCTCCTTCATGATTGGGATTCATCTGAGCTAACCTGAAATAACAAAACCTAGTTTTCTAGTCACCCTGTGTTTCCTAGACTGACTAGGGAACAGGCACCTAAAAGGCAATTTGTCTAGTGTGTTTTACAGCTATTCTCACTTGCTATTTTTTTCCATTGACTATAAAGGATAGAACAGCTGGCATAGTCTTACATAACTACTAATTTAGATACCTAAATTAGGTAAAATGGGTCCCACCTGAGATGCTTGTCTACTCTCCGTCAGTTGTAAAGGATTTATACATGGATGGATGGGAACCCAAGTTTTTCCTTGTTTGTCACTAAATTTCTGGCACCTAGCAATGGCCTTGTGATGAATGAACATTCACTTCTCATAAAAATTTAATGCAGCAAGATTCACTGTTAATATCTCAGAACTTTAACTCTTGCAAATAAGGTTTTATGGTAGGTTTCTTTTTTGCTGAAATAACATGTATGTTTACTTTCTTAATTCAGTAAGGAAAAAAAGGTACATTTTTATTTGACAATGGATTTTAGAAGAGCAATGAAGAGAGAGGAATAAGTGGAAAATAGCATGTAATTGCTTATGAAAGGCAGAGGAATGTCAAAATATTGGTCATGTTGCCAAACTTCTTAAAAGTATTGAAGGCTGCCAGTGTTCTCTTGTGGGAACAGCAGTGGACTATTCAAATTTATTTCTCAGATAAGCAAGAAAGATAAAAATACAGTTTCTTCTGCAGCTATTTTTTCTGTTTTATGTCATTGAAAACTTTCATTCCAATCTTTCATCTTGAAATGTGCACTTTCCACTCATGCTGCCAGCTTTTGCTCCTCAGCTAGCTCATTTGTTGATACTATTGCTGCAGTTCTTCCCTCTGCTCTAAGGAAGCTGGAAACAAAAAGACTGACAGAGTAGAAGAGGAAAATAAGAAAATTATAGGAGGAAATAAATAGATCAGGCAAGTAAGTGAGGGAAAAACAAAAAATGGGGAGAAAAGTTTTGGGGAAGGGATAGAAAAGGCTTTACAGAAAGCATCGTTGTTGGAGTGGGGTATGAAGAAGCCTGAACAGTCAGCCAGTCACTCAACAAAGAAAACAACTGTGGCTAACAGAAGAGGTTAATTAAGCCATTATGTTAGCCCCCAAACCATAGCATTTTTCAAAACCATGTTTTGTTTGTTTTGATTTGGCATTTAGTGTTCAAGCTCCTCTACCGTCCCAAATACATGCACAGCATGTTTTCATACATTTATTTGACGATGGAATTAATAGATCTCCCCATTAACAGTGGGCACCATTACTAGCTAACTATGTCAGGAAATCATTCTTCTGTCTGCTCCACCATGAATCTGTTCCTGCAACTGCTACATCAGTACTGCCAGCCCCTCATGTCTCTAGCACTCCCCATTTTCCAAACCAGGTCTACCCTCTGTCTTCCTGATGCTCGAGCATGGCTTCTTTAACCCCTAGCCCCAGTCCTGGCTGCCACAAACTGTCATTTTGGGCCCAAAAATGGGTAAAGAAAGAGGCTGGAGCAAATGAGAGGTGCTTTTGTTTACAGGAAGGCTGTGAATGGAGGAAGTTAAGCCGGGGCTGTTCCTGCAGCCCCAGTTCTCTCCTCCTCCCCTGTGAACGGTGTCAGGTTTCTGGGAAGAGAAGGGAAATTACACAGCCTCTTTTCTGTAGGCACCTTGCTTGGTTCTCAGCTTATGGAGGTCACTGAGGGAGTAGATTCATCCAGGTCTGGCTGAGCTCCCACTGGAAGGTTAAAATTTTGTGTGTCATCACCAAACTACCTCCAGCTTCAGTAGAAAATGTTGTCCACAAGAAATTTGCAAGTGTCACAAACCCTGGGAAATGAACGGTTGTGATAGTGGTGAGAAAATACTAAGAAAGCTGTGGTTACATGTTCCCGTTACTTCTGCTGCCCCTTGCTCTGCTGAGGAAGCCTTCTCAGCATAGCACCTGGCTCCCTGCACTGGGGGGAGGGGCAAAGACACCATGTGGTGCCTTACAGCCCGGAGAAGCAGTCGCTGACCTTTGCTGGGATTGGGCTACAGTATTAAGTGCTATGCCATGGACAACATTTTGTCAGCTTTGCTTTTGAGCCTCTTTACTTCTTGTGGCTGAAAACAGCCTCAGAGATTGTGGGATCCACAGAGTATTTGGAAGCCATGTGCTGGTGACCACTGCTATAGGCATTAGCCAGCTCTCTTCTCCCATCTGTCAGAGAGCAAAGGGAAAGGCCACAGAGGGTTTTATCAGTGTAGAAAGAACTCTTTGGCACCATCTATCGCTAAACACTGGAAATTACAAGGATTTTATTTACTTGCCTTTCTACCCATGATTTGGAAGCTGCTATAACTGTATACAGGCACAGGGCTGAGAGGGAAGCTCAAGACTCCTGCACGGTCCTGTTTCCTTCTCCTACTGGACTCCTACAAGGAGGTTGGAAAGACAGTTAAAAAGTTATGTACAGAGCTAATACTCATGAAAGATTCTCAATGGGGTGAATAAAGCTCTTTATTAAAACTGCAGGTGATAGCAGTGGAGCTGAGAGTCCTAGTGTACTTCCATCCACTAAGCAGCTATGTAAACAGAGGTTGCTATAACTGAATTAAATAATGGAGTCACAAGATCAGGTAATGTCTCTCAGGAGACATGCAAAACACCAAACTTTTGAAGGAGTGGGGCATTGGTTGGAGTGGAGAAGCAGCGATGTGCAGTAAAGGAATATTTGCCTATCAAACACATTAACAGGTGTGTAGGGGCCAGTAGAGGTAGACTACATACTGTCAATGTTAACAAGAAGAAAGTTTGATTTACCATTTAGAGTGATGCCTTATTTTTCCCAAGCTGATGCTGTGTTCTCATGCAGCCTCACTTTTTACAGAAAGGGAAATGTGGAAGCATGGCATACTAAAGGCACCCAAGGAAGGTATTTAGCTTGGCCAGAGGAGCTTTCAGCTGGTGGTTCTTTCCTTGGCAGGTCCTTGGCTTTGCTGGCAAAAGGCATGCATTTCTTTAAAAGTCCATTTTCTAGCTTGTCCAAAGGTGAACTTGTGTACTTGTGGCTCCATCCTGTTGCAGTGAGAAGTAGCTTTGAGGGGTTGGAGTTTAGGGGGCTTGTAGTTAGCTTGGTTGTTATAACAAAGGAATGTAGCATCCATAAAAAGACTTTTCCTCCAATCCTGTGGCAACTTGGTTCCTGTAATAACTTTCATTTAAGAGTCTTCTCAAGGGCTTTTGAAGAACCTGGTATATTGGGTGTGCTGCATCACCATCATCTACGTGCTGAGTGACACCCTGCTCGAATGCCAGCAGGTTAGTGAGGCAGGCACAGGTGCCACGCTGACTTGTTCCCTGCAGCCTGTCTCTATCCTCATGCTCCATGCTCTTGTTTGTTACTGTGGACTCCACCATCTCAGCAGGGATGTAGTGAGTCTCACTAGTCTGTGGTGTCCAGGTTCCCTTGCAGAGCCCTTTCTGCATATGGGAGTTATATTGTCAGTCCTTTGGCATTGTGGTTATTTGAATGGCAGGCTACACACCTGCATTTCACATTTTAGTTCCTCTAGAACTCTCGTGTGAGTACCAACCAATCTCGAGGATTACTGGCATCTGGTTTAGTACTGCCCATATATTTATGTTAGTGTTGGAGTCCATGCCATCCTGTCTCCACTGCTGTTGGGATCTGTGATAAAGTCCTACAACTGCACTATTTATTTTACTGCTTTGACACACTACAGTAAGACATTCAGTAGGTCCATTTCACTGGCTCCTGTGCTCAGATCTAGTGATTGCTTACGTAAGAGCAGAGACTCCTAAACAGTTTGATCAAGCCTCTAACCTGAGTTAATAGGTCAGTTTCTTGGCCTTAATATATATAGCTGTGTGAGAGGGAACTATACCCTTTCATGCGAGACAGCAACTATATAAGGTGACTATATAAAGTGACTCAAATGAATCTGAACTCTTGCATTTTGTTATTCATCCATACCTACAGAAAATTCAGCAAATAGTGGTCACTAGTATGCGTTTAACTAATAAGGTCATCAATATCTGTTCTGATACCTCAGAACATATGCAATTGCTTCCTTCACAACCAGTGAACAATCCATAGTCAATGCAAGATATTTTGCTTTGTACCAGAGAAAGTTTGTCCTGAGTCTGTAGAAGAGAATGACATGTAAAGAAGAGAATGTATTTATTGTGCAGCAAATTTCCTTTTCATAAGTCCATAACAGTCACAGCTGCCATCTCTTTTCCAGGCATGCTGTCTTTGGTTCTTGCCTTGAAGCATTAGCATCACGTGCTGTAGCACAATTGAGCTCATCTGTTAATACCTCCATGCCAGAACAGAATGACTAAGTTGTGTGGGAAGGAAAGGTGTTCTGCTTAAGGTTGTCTGTTGCTTCCATTATGTAAAGTTTCATTGTAAAAGGATATTTTGACTATGAGTAAGACTACTTAGATTGACAAAAAGTAAGCGGTGTACTCAAAAGAAATACCTGAGCAGATTAAATGCAGTGTTCTTCAGGTCTTCTCTGCAGACTCTGAGAGCTGGAATGTCAGCTCAGAGACATTCAGAGGAAATCAGTACAGTACTAGACTGGTTCTTTTTAAAGATTTTGAGTATCCAATGCTAATGAAGTAACAAGGAGGCTGCACATCTGGAAAATGGCAGGGTTCAGTGTTTTGGAAATTCCAGTGTATTGGAACAAAAGATTAGCATAATAAAGCTTGATTAATCTAATAAATGATGTTCTAACTAATGCCAAATTTAACTCAACATTAGAGATCTAAATTTGCTTTAGTGTAATATTTGAAACTGCAGAATTTCATACTGGCAGTGTGTTTTTCACCTTCCCCTTGCAATATGCTGTTACAGAAAGAATTGCATTGAGGAAACATACCACAGCCTTGAACAAACCAGAGCACAGTGTTCCCATGACTTCTGTCCTGTTTTAAATGCTGCTTATACAGATGAGTTAACTATAAGCGCATAAAGAGTCCTCTTTTCTTGAAGTGGTTGCTAATTAAGAGAGTGGGACTAAATCATCCTGTCTCTATCTAGTGCTTTTGAGCTTGACATTCTTTACCCTTCTAATTAAGAGTGAACATTTGCAATGAGGTATTGATATTTCTGGGTGTACTTATTAACTCGTAAACAGTTGGGGGGGTGAAAGGCATCAGACTGTCTGCTCTCTTATGCTGGGGAGCTGAAGTACATGGTGCCGCTCGTGCTCAGAAAACAAAATAGTTGGGCACTAACTATTAAAAAATATTATTCTAAATAACAACAAAATATTTGATTGAAGCATCAATAGTTAGAAATAAGATGAGTCATTCACAGGCTGCTATCTAAGTGTCATAGCCATTATATTAATATACAATAAAAAAGAAATTGTTAGAGGAAGGCCCTTCCTTGCACACTCCAGGCCTCATATTCACATGTGCACACACATACACAAACAGGAAGGGCATATGAAGTCTTGCAGTTAGACTTACTTTTCACTGAACAGTCCAAAATTGTCACTCCTGCCATTTTTGTTCGTGCCCTTACTTACCCAGATGACTATTCCTCTTTTATGTTCATTCTAATAGTGTGACTGTGTGTGCAAATTGACTATTAGCAGTTTTTGAAATTTTGAAAGCTGGATGTGTCTGAGACATTGTTAACAATGACAACAGAAATGGGTTTAGATTCTTCATTTACTGCCCACAGAAGCAGTGGACGATATCACAGTTATGACAAATGTGCTTCTTCATTGCTTCCTGGAATACTGGCCCTTGAAACAGCACCCCTCCAAACCTGGCAATTGCTTTGGTAAAGATGTAAGGCTCTTTGGGTTTTTGTTTGTTGTTTGTTTGTTTTTTTCTTTTAATAGCTGCAGTTTTAATTTAACTACTCTTTCCCTAATTCACTCATTTGATTAATACTCTCAGAATATTTACCTTTTGGGGGGCATTTTGCATGTTCTGTTTGGGATAGCTTCTATTTCTGCACACTATTCCTAAGGAGAAAATTGTTGTTTCAAGTAGTTAGGGCAACTGTGGAATCACAAACAAGTAGGCTGGAATGCGTCTGGTGCGGTTATGCAGTCTATTCTTCTACCCAGAGTTGGTCGAGATAACTTTTTATTGTTACCTCCTTCCAAAAATCAGAATTTGTGACTATTATCCCATGGTTTATATAGACCTCATGGGAATTTAGGTTGGAGAATGAGAAGCCAAAAATAGATCTAAGTAGAAAAGGATGAAGAGGATGAGGAGGAAGCTTCTCTTACATTTTCTTATATCAAAAGGACTGCTTGTCTGCAACTCTCTTGTGAAACTGTGTAGCACTAATATCATGGGAGCACAACAGGGCTCCCAGGCCCTGGACAGAAGTCCAGAAAATTTCTGGACAGAAGTCCAGAAAATTGTTGAAGATTCTATCATACATATTACATACTATAATAATAGTATAATATTTAAGATGGCTTAATTTCTCCTTGGAGTTACATTCTGTGCACAGCCACAGCTGTGCTACTTTTGTGGGGAAGGAATTGTGATGGTTGGGCATTAGTTGACTAGTCTTACTAGGTCCTTTCATTACCTGAGCAACAGTTTCAGATATCCTATATAAGCACTAAAAAGGGCACAAGATGAATAGGGATGCTTGCAGCATCTCCTTCCTTTCCATTTCTGTGCAACATTATCTTTATTTTGAGCAGACCCATAGTTCTCAGTTCCCAGACCACTTGATTCTCTGTCCCTTTTCTTTCCCCAGACCTCTGTGTCTGGCCTCTGCACCTGCTTTTGCATGAAAGGCTCTGTATAAAGTGCAAATTTCTGGCAGTGGGAGCAGAGGGAGAAGGATGCTTTTCCAGATGCCTTTGCTTATGTGAAGTTCTGTTTCTTAGTCCTTTCTTGAACTCACTGGAGAGTGGTGCTAGGCATTACTGTGTTGATCATAACAAAATGTCCTCAGATAATCAATGCTCCCCTCTGGTTTAAAAAGGCCACCTCTGTGTACTCTGAAAGCCTTTTCTGTTTTCACTAGGTTAATAAAGGATGAAGCTGTTTTCTGTGATTTTTATGTACACTGTACAGTGAAATGCTGCATTGCCTGCTCATCTCCTTACATGTTATTTAAGAGACAATCTCTATTGATTGGAAACATATAAAGGCATAAGTAACCCTGAGATGAATTTAATGCAGCGATGAAGCATTTAATCACCCTCAACAGCTATCTAGAGTGCTCTGTTACAAAGCAATTTTTTGCTGTTCTATAGCAAGCCATAAAAGGAAGAAAGAAAAATTATTGAATGTTCTTTGGTGTGTGCCATCAAAGTGCTGGGGTGACCAAGATGTTTTAAACTGTCTGCTCTGTGACTTGTTTAACACACGATATATTTCTAGCACCCCTGTTTGGCAGAAACCCTGGACCAGTCAGTCCTGTAAGTATGTAATTCCCATTAGAGGACAGAGGACTGGTATCTGTTAACCTTGGATCAGCTTAGCTCAGTCATACATTTGTCCTCTTACAAAACTGAACTGAGTGTTGATTTCATTTCCATTTCTCTCCCATCAAGCTCATTGTCCTTAACTTGCAAGTTATTCTTTCCAAAATAGCTGATTTCCTCCTCTGTTTTAGGAAAATGCTTAAAAACTGAATTATTTATGTTATGCTGACATTATACTGCTTCACTGGAGAAAGGAATCTGAATGAATATACAGGTCGGGCAAATAAATTATCTTGTGTTACTGGGTGAGGGACTTTGGCTAACACAGAGCAGAAGTGCGATGTTGCTCCTCAGTGCCCTGTAGCTGCCTCTTCAGCCCTTGTGTCTGAGCAGAGGTTGTCCCTTCTTGCTTCCAGGATTTCTGTGAGAACTGATGCTGTGCATGAGGCTGATCTGCTGAGCCAGACTTTTCCTGAGCTTATCCCCAGAAAGCTTGTGTGTGCTGGTCTGTGCAGAACTGGTGTTGAGCCTTGCCAGGCTGTGCACAGGAATGTGAAGGCCCCTTTTTGACCTGCAAGACTGTACTGTATTTGAAAAACTCTATTGCAATGGGGAGAATTTCCCCTTAGCTAACAAGAGGTACAATCCTACCCTACAATCCCTTTCTCATTGCCCTCAAGAGACTGAACTATTTCTGTGCGCAGTGAGAAAAACAGATGTTTTACTTATTAGATCTTTAGTTATCACCTAGGGCAATGTTAAGTTAATCCCCAGATGACTCCCTTCTCCTTTAAATGGAAAAGAAACAGTTCCAAAAGTGAAAATTAGCTATAGAGACTATATAGCTCAAATTTCCTACCATAATTCATGCCAGAATCACCACCTAGCAAAACTTCAATGTCTCCTGACAAAATTAGATTTTTTTTCTTCACTTTGCTTGCTGGTTTCTTCAGAATTAGTTCATACTTACTGGAATAATTTTGTAAATATAATGTTAATGTGATTAAATATGTTCTTAAAAAAAGAAAGGCATACAGTGTGGTCAGAACAATACTCTCACTTCACCTATGAACTCAGTTCTGGGTAGATAGAAGCACATCATCTGTTTCTGACTTGAGAACTCATTACTGAAACTTGGCCTTGTACATTCCTACTTTTTGTTTAGTGTTGACTTCTAAATGTTCCTCACTCAGCGTAAAGTCTCAGTAGATTATTACATCACTTTCCTGAATATAAGAGCCAGGCCTAGAGCGCAGCTCCCAGAGGCAGCGAACAGACGCAGCAGTTTGCGCAGCAGTGTTTGGGCTCTGACTAGAACTTGAGGATCTTGTTGGAAGTTGTGGGCTTTCTGAGGACCCCCGAGGAACTAGAAGGTGGTTGCTGTGAACAGGAAAGGGGAAGCTAGGCAAGGACAACTGCAGGAGGCCTTGACTTCTCCTGGGAAAAGCTCTAGCTAGGAGTGGCTGCTGCTAACGAGCTCTCTTGGTTGCCCTGACCAGAGGGAGTTGGGGCCTTTGATCCTGGTGGCCCTTGATTAGGGCGGGTCAAGCACCCTCTTAGCCAGTGCTAGGGAGAGGCCTATATAAGAGCCAGGCCTAGAGCGCAGCTCCCAGAGGTAGTGAACAGATGCAGCAGTTTGTGTAGCAGGGTGCATGAAGGTACCTTCGTTTCTGTTCCCTGTGGTGTATGTTTCCTTCAAGTATGGTCGTGACACGCCGCAGAGCACATTCCCCAGTGGCTGTTGGAGTTGCTGTGTCAGAGGCTGGGACCCAGACCGACCCTCTGACAGTAGATGCTGTGCCTTCTCAGCATGAATAACTCGAGTTCACAGAGGTCTGCTTAAAACAAATCATCATCAGACAATGTTAAGAGGAGACAATATTATATATTTCTGATATATTTCTGATTTCTTATTTCACAATGAGCATGAACTATGTTGCAAATATATTTTTAACTGCATGCCCTTCTACAACAGGTTTACAACCCACAGAATGAAGCACCTATAGGAAGTTTGACAGACCCTCTGACAGTAGATGCAGCTCTGCAGGTCTCAGGCTGCAGGGAGTGCTTGGGGCCTCTCCGGGAGGCCTGGGCTGACAGCCAGCTCTCCTGCAGGAGGTGTGCTGCTGTTGACGAGTTGTGTCGTCAGGTAAGGGAGTTACAGGAGGAGGTCAGTAGGCTGCACAGCATCCGAGAAGATGAGCAAGAGATAGACAGGGTATTCTCGGAGACTGTGCAGCTCCAGGAGTCCCAACCCCCCACAGCAGTGGAGTTGCCAGAGGGCTCTGTGCCGTGTGAAATGGTACATCATAACACCGTAGAAGAAGGCTGGAAACTGGTCACTGCTCGTGGGAGGAGAAAGGCTCCTACTCCTCCCGAAGACTTGCAGCTGAAGAACAGGTTTAGTGCCCTCCAGGATGAGGAGGAGATGGGCATGGCTGCAAGGGAAGTAACTGGGACAGCAGACCCTGTGCCTTGTCAGAACGCCCAGAAGAAGCGGTGGGTGATTGTTGTGGGGGACTCCCTGCTGCAGGGGAGAGAGGCACCTATCTGCCAACCTGACCTCTTGTCTAGAGAGGTTTGTGGCCTGCCAGGGGCTCGCGTACGAGACACCATGGAAAGACTGCCAAGGCTTGTCCACGCTTCGGACTATTACCCACTGCTGCTCTTCCATGTGGGCACTAATGACACCAAGGGCAAACTGGAGACCATCAAGCAGGATTTCAGAGCTCTGGGGATGGTGGTCAAGGGTCTGGGAGCCCAGGTCATCTTCTCCTCAATCCTGCCAGTGAGGGGGATGGATGAGAGGAGGAGGAGACAGACTTTCCAAGTTAACAACTGGCTGCGCCGCTGGTGTTGGCAACAGGGTTTTGGTTTCTACAACCATGGGACCCTGTTTGAAGATCGACGACTGATGGGGAGAGATGGGATCCACCTCACAAGGCAGGGCACGTGGGTCTTTGCCAACAGGTTGGCCAACCTGGTAAGGAGGGCTTTAAACTAGGAAAGATGGGGGAAGGGGAGAGTTATAGTGCCAGGGTAGCTGGCAAAAGACTGCTCAAGTCAGGATGCCTCCAGCAGGTGAATGCAGCCAGGGAAGTGCGCATGGGACGTGGCTATGGAGGATCCTCTTGTATCCCTCCTGGGAAACCTGCATGCTCAATCATCTCTCTGAAATGCCTGTACACCAACGCACGCAGCATGGGGAATAAACAGGAAGAAGTAGAGATGTGTGTGTGGTCGCAGGGCCGTGATCTCATTGCCATTACAGAGACATGGTGGGATAGCTCGCATGACTGGAATGTTGTCATGGATGGCTACGTGCTTTTTAGGAAAGACAGGCCAGGAAAGCGAGGTGGTGGAGTTGCTCTTTATGTGAGAGAGCAACTGGAATGTATTGAGCTGTGCCTAGGGGTGGATGAAGAGCGAGTCGAGAGCTTATGGGTAAGGATTAAAGGGCAGGCTAGCATGGGTGACACTGTTGTGGGTGTTTACTACAGGCCACCTGATCAGGAAGAGGAAGTCGATGAGGCCTTCTACAGACAGCTGGAAGTAGCCTCACGATCCCAGGCCCTGGTTCTCATGGGGGACTTCAACCACCCCGATATCTGCTGGAAAGACAACACAGCTAGGCGCAAACAGTCCCGGAGGCTCCTGCAGAGCATTGGTGACAACTTCTTGACACAGGTGGTGGAGGAACCAACAAGGAGAGGTGTGCTGCTGGACCTCGTACTAACAGACAAAGAAGGACTGGTGGAAGATGTGAAGGTCGGGGGCGGCCTTGGCTGCAATGACCATGAGATGGTGGAGTTCAGGATCCTGTGAGGAGGCAGCAGGGCACCAAGTAGGATCGCAACCCTGGACTTCAGGAGAGCAAACTTTGGCCTCTTCAGGGACCTACTTGGAGGAATCCCATGGGTTAGGGCCCTAGAAGGAAGGGGGGTCCAAGAGAGCTGGTTAATATTCAAACATCACTTCCTCCAGGCTCAAGAGCGGTGCATCCCTGTGAGTAAGAAGTCAAGCAAAGGAGGCAGGAGACCTGCATGGATGAGCAAGGAGCTCCTGGCAAAACTCAACCAGAAGAAGGAAGTATACAGAAAGTGGAAAGGGGGACGGGCCACTTGGGAGGAATATAGGAACCTTGTCAGAGTATGCAGGGATGCGACGAGGAAGGCTAAGGCCCGTTTGGAATTAAATCTGGCAAGAGATGTCAAGGACAGCAAGAAGGGCTTCTTCAAATACATCAGTAGCAAGAGGAAGACTAGGGAAAGCGTGGGCCCTTTGCTGAATGGGGTGGGTGCCCTGGTGATGAAGGATGCAGAGAAGGCAGAGTTACTGAATGCCTTCTTTGCTTCAGTCTTTACTGCTCAGGCCAGCCCTCAGGAACCCCAGACCCTGGAGGCAAGAGAGAAAGTCTGGAGAGAGGAAGACTTTCCCTTGGTGGAGGAGGAGTGGGTTAGAGATCATTTAGGCAAACTTGACACCCACAGATCCATGGGCCCCGATGGGATGCACCCACGAGTGCTGAGGAAGCTGGTGGATGTTATTGCTAGGCCACTCCCCATCATCTTTGAAAGGTCATGGAGAACAGGAGAGGTGCCTGAGGACTGGAAGAAAGCCAATGTCACCCCAGTCTTCAAAAAGGGCAAGAAGGAGGACCCAGGGAACTACAGGCCAGTCAGCCTCACCTCCATCCCTGGAAAGGTGATGGAGCAGCTCATCCTGGAGGCCATCTCCAAGCATGTGGAGGACAAGAAGGTGATCAGGAGTAGTCAGCATGGCTTCACGAAGGGAAAATCATGCTTGACCAATCTGATAGCCTTCTATGATGGAATGACTGGCTGGGTAGATGAGGGGAGAGCAGTGGATGTTGTCTACCTTGACTTCAGCAAGGCTTTTGACGCTGTCTCCCATAGCATCCTCATAGACAAGCTCAGGAAGTGTGGTTTAGATGAGTGGACAGTGAGGTGGATTGAGAACTGGCTGCATGGCAGAGCTCAGAGAGTTGTGATCAGCGGCACAGAGTCTAGTTGGAGGCCTGTAGCTAGCGGTGTCCCCCGGGGGTCAGTACTGGGTCCAGTCTTGTTCAACTTCTTCATCAATGACCTGGATGAAGGGACAGAGTGCGCCCTCAGCGAGTTTGCTGACGATACAAAACTGGGAGGAGTGGCCGATACACCAGAGGTCTGTGCTGCCATTCAGAGAGACCCGGACAGGCTGGAGAGGTGGGCGGAGAGGAACCTCCTGAAGTTCAACAAAGGCAAGTGCAGGGTCCTGCACCTGGGGAGGAATAACCCCATGCGCCAGTACAGGTTGGGGGTTGACCTGCTAGAAAGCAGCTCTGCGGAGAAGGACCTGGGAGTGCTGGTGGACACCAAGTTAAGCATGAGGCAGCAATGTGCCCTTGTGGCCAAGAAGGCCAGTGGTGTCCTGGGGTGCATCAGGAAGAGTGTTGCCAGCAGGTTGAGGGAGGTGATCCTCCCCCTCTACTCAGCCCTGCTGAGGCCCCATCTGGAGTACTGCGTCCAGTTCTGGGCTCCCCAGTACAAGAGGGATGTGGCACTACTGGAGGAAGCCCAGTGAAGGGCTACAAAGATGATGAGGGGACTGGAGCATCTCTCTTATGAGGAAAGGCTGAGAGAGCTGGGCCTGTTTAGCCTGGAGAAGAGAAGGCTGAGAGGAGATCTTATTAATGTGTACAATTATCTTAAGGGAGGGTGTCAAGAGGATGGGGCCAGAATCTTTTCAGTGGTGCCCAGCGACAGGACGCAAGGCAATGGGCACAAACTGAAACACAGACAGTTCCATCTGAACGTGAGGAAAAACTTTTTCACGGTGAGGGTGCCAGAGCACTGGAACAGGTTGCCCAGAGAGGTTGTGGAGTCTCCTTCTCTGGAGATATTCAAAAGCCGCCTGGACGAGATCCTGTGCAACGTGTTCTAGGTGACCCTGCTTGAGCAGGGGGGTTGGACTAGATGATCTCCAGAGGTCCCTTCCAACCTCAACCATTCTGTGATTCTGTGATTCTGTTTCATCACTTTAGTTCCCGTATTTTTTCATAAATGCATTGGAGCCTGACTGAAATATTAACAAGAAAATACCAGGGCTTAAAAGGACTATACAATTAATACAAAAGTAAAGGATCAAAGCACATATTAAAATAAAATTAAAATGGTGATATCTCATTCATACCAGAAATGCTATTGCATGCATAATTTCATGAAAATCCTATCTAATTTCTCTGCATTTTTACAAATTCAAAAATATCTACTATGGAAGGACAATAAATCAGAAGATTTTACGAGTGTTTCCCATAAACATAATGTCAGGAGTAATATATCAGGAGAACATCACAGAATTGTTTCAATGCTCAATATTGTGTTAGGCCAGGTCTCCAGATTCTTATGTTTGCATTCTTAAAGGAAAAAAGAATATTATAGCTCTGGGTTTCTCAAAAAGCAGGAACAAGCCAATGTGCATGCATAATACAGGGAGAAATACAGTTAGAAGATGTATCAATTTGGGCTCCCATGGAGTTTCTTGAAAGTAAAAACACATCTATTGATAGTTGCCCCTGGCAAGTTAGCACTGTCTTAAAATGGTAATTAGGAATAGTATTATCTTGTTTGAATTGCATATAGCGAAAGAAGCATAGTTATGTGCAATCTAAATAAACCATCAACAGTTGGGTAAAGGAAAATTATAGCAGATTGTACTAAATGGTCAGAGGGGGTTTTCCATCAAGGATCGCTCGTTGGACCAAACTTATTTAATAATATAAATACTTTCATAAATAAAGGAATATGATAATGAATCTAATGGATTACAGACACAAATTTGGGAAGTACTGTCAAAAGAGAAAAGGTTCACAATAACGTATCAAAATTAGTAGAAGAGAGGAGGCTATGCACTTGGAACTTAATGTGTCACAAATGGGACTAATCAGCTAAAAACCACAGAGGAAGAGTAAGTTACAGGAGTATGGATCCATTATGGGATAAATGAACTGTCAATAGGAGGCTCTTGTGAAAAGGCAAATGGGAACCTAATATACATCAGGAAAAGTATTGCTAATAGAATAGAGAAGTATTACTTTCCATCAACAACCTGGTGAAACCACATTTGGAAGGCCGTGCACACACTGGATAGCAGATGTTCAAGGAAGACGAACTCCAGCTACATCAGTGCAAGTAAAGGCTATTTGGGTGATAGGAGGAGGAAGAGCTTTTCTGCAGGAGATCAGTGTCTATGTTATTCTAGGTTTACCTTAAAGTATCAAAAAAGCACATTTTGTACCTGGAGCAAAGAGTGGTGAAGATTTCTGATAGTCATTAACTCCACTGAATGAATTCATCTTGAATAAACCTCTGAGAAGACCCTGTTTCTGGCATAGAGAGAAAGCTCCTTGGTGCCTAAGCTGTAGACATAGTGACTATGTCACTCAGAGGCTCAGGAGGGTATTTAGAGAGGTTGAGTGCAGGCCATTTAGAGGTAAAGGCTTTGACTCTAAGTTCTGAGGAAAATCCAAATAACCAGTATCTTAACTCTCATAGCTTCCTCAAGAAATGCCACACCTTATCACATACTAGTCACAATGCACTGGAAGTCCCTGACTGATGCTGTGAACCATGCTCTCTCAGCTTTGTATTTAACCATGGTACATCTTCTCCTCAAAACTTGCTACTTTTTCTCACTAGCTTTTCATTATTGACTGTCTTCCCAGTTGATTTTTGGGAGACAAAAGCAGTAATTTAGAAGAATGACTTAAATAAATAACTAAGTTATTGGCTGAGTTATTGACAAACTTGGAGCTAATGATGTAATTTGAAAGAATTCTCTTTACTATGTATGGATTTTGATTTAAAGGAGGAAGTGAGTAGAGAAAAATGTAATTATTACTGGGGCTAAATTACTGTAAATTGTTCAGCTAATTAAAAATAAACAACAAATAAATCAACTGAAAGACTGAATCAATAGACCAATGAGTTGACAATAATTTTCTCCTCAATCATGAAATTATCAAGTCACTGAAGTAATATAGAGGATAAACAAATCATGAGATTGACAGGAAAAAAAAGTCTTTTTTTTTTTTTTTAAACTTATGCAATGAGGGACTGCTGGAAGATGTAGTATCCATTACTTTAAAAAAATAACAACCAAAATACTGACCCTCCAATCCTTTCTTACCCAATAACTGATGATCTGTCTGCCACTGTAGCCTTAACAGTTGAAAGACTTGAATGCCCATTCCTAATTTAGCTCAGAGAGTTCACCTAAAAGGGCAGTGAGATAAACTTAGCTAATTGCAGAGAAATAGATTAAAGTAATTTCACTTAATTCAAATCCTAAAATCTCATTGCTGCTAAAATGACTTTTTCCTCATGCTTCACTCACAGAAATTAACAGATGGCTTAAAAATAGAGGTACTTGTTGAAAACTATACAGAACAGCCCTAGTAACATTTCTTTCATTTCAGCTAAACTTATTTAAAAGGCTAAATTTGAAAAAGGGAGAGTTCAGGACAAGTAGATCTTTGAGGTCTGCAACCCTACCTGAGTACCCTTAATCTCAATGGGGGGTGTCAGGCATACAGTTTGGGAACAAGTGGGAGGAAAATTTTGAGGCCAAGAGAGAAGTGTAGCGGGAAAAAGCAGTTGACACAGGAATTGCATGGTCCTGGCCAGAACAAACCAAGGTCAAGAAAATGAGAAAAGAATGCACCAGCCTAAAGAGGAAGACAAGAAAGTATTCAGAGGCTAAGCTGAGGACTGGGAAACCAGAAAGTCAGCTTTCTACTAGTCTACATAGTACCAGGAAAGGGACTGGTCCAAAAAGTACACATGACTGCTGGAGCAGGATCTAGGGATACCAGGAGATATCAGGAGACACAGTCTAAAACCTGATATCAGATAGCCTTATAGGCATGGGAAGTAAACTTCCTGAGAAACTTACTGTGATAATTGCTCAGAGATTGACACTCCAATATATAACCTCATTCAAACTGTCTTCTATCAGTCTATCAAAATTAACGCTTACTTCAATCAGATTCAAAAAATATGTTCCTAGTAACTGCAGTTCCTTAAGATGTGGCCACTCTGAGTGTGTTATATTCCATTCAAGTCATTCAAGAATGATTCAGGTTTTAATTTTTTTTTTCAGTTTTACAGTGTTTGTAAGGAAGAGTACAGAAGTGCCCTACTCATATATGGAAAGGATGGAGCTCATCTCACACTATTTCATCCTGAGAATCCTAGGGTTAAGAATGTCTAAAGGATTCTGGGAAAAGAAGTGAGTATGAATGTGCTGAATAACTATTTTATTTTTATATACCTTTCAGTCATTGCCTATATGGACATTCACACTGCGGGTGACTCATAACTAATCCCTGCCAGTTACCTGGGGATAGGTCTCAGAGTCCTACCAAAAAACAAAGAGTACAGGCCCAAACTAGCCAGTGCTTACCAGTCACCCATGCCACTGAGATATTACAAAACTTGATGACTTGCATGTTGGTGGAGGTAGCAGTTGGGTATCTATCAGTAATTGGAATGCTACTGACACTTCCCTTATCAGTACTACTTACATCTAACTGTATAGATCGAACTTTTATCAAATTCCAAAGAGAGCTGAAGAGAGTCTCCATTGTGGTAGTCTCATACTGGATGCTGACACATCTCATTTATCCAGTTTATGAGTCTCTACAGAGAGATAATCATACTTTTAGCTTTCCCAATTATTAGCAAAAACAACCTTGGGGATTGTCTCTTGTGGAATCATGCAACGCCCTTTTGACAAAGAAAGTGTTGAAGAATGATTCCACTTTGGGGATATGAAGTTCTGGGTAGATCACAGGTAGACTAGTTCTCTGAATTAGATAAATCTCGGAAACTGCAGGGATCCCACGTATACTCTGTCTTTAGAGATAGGGGATTGACCATAGAACTGAAACTTGTTTTTACCTTTCTGGTGATGCTATCAAAAGCAAAAAGACACCTAATAGATGCAATGTTGACAGATTACCAGGGGCTTGTAAAATGGGCTCCCAGAGACTCTCTGGGCTCTTCCTTATCTCTTGAGAAAGATCCCCAGAAAGGGGAAGGCTGTGAGACAGCAAAGGCAAAACATGCATAATGCAGCCTCAGGCCATACAATTCATGAATTCATGGAAGCATATGGAAAAGCCCTTGGAACTGGACTGACCAGAGAAATTGAGAGGACTGGGATCTCCTGGTGCCAGGTCATTCGTTAAGGGAATGACTTCTCAGGGGCTTTCAAGAGTTGGGATCGGAGAACTTTATTGGTACCAAAAGGCATGATACCTTCCAGACAAGGAACTGAAGATGTCCAGTCTCTAGCACTAGCATAGTTGGAAGACAACTCCAGGATCTGATAGTGCAGTAATTTCTTGAGGTTAGTCTCATTTTCCTGAGATGCGTTCAGCCATTGTATAGCTGGAAATTGGTGGCTGATCATGAAATGACAAAAACAAATGAAGAAGTTAAGACCAATAAATACATAAATAAAACCTTTCATGGCCAAAGCAAACCAGTAAGTGATGAAAGGGAAGCTATATTCACAAGAACAGCTGAAGAGACAAGGAAGTGAGAATCATCATGCATTTTGCATTCCTTATTAATGATGTTCTTCCACAGATCATCAAAGGCAGGAATGTTTTGGCAATAACCTATGAATATCACACAGGTGAACAAGCCTTCAGTCTGAATAATTTGGTATTTGCATACCCAGAATTTCAATGTGTGTGTGGACCACCCCTCAGAATTTGAAATTCCACTTTATATAATTTTAATATCAGGATTTTCTTGATATTAAACTCCAGGATTATTGAGTTAAGTCTGAACATGAATTTATCCATCCTATTTGCCCTTTGGACATTACCCTCTAAATTCAAAGCATTTTTAAGTTTAAAAATTTGCAACAAGAAACTACTTTATAATTCTGACAGCTGCTGTTTTGACTATTTTCCTAATTCTGGCATACTGCTGAGTTAAATTTAAATTTAGATTCAAAGTTATTTAGGGCATAAATTTATCTTTTTATTATGCTGTAAATTTCATGTTCATCTATGGTGCTGTCTAGCAAGAGATGACAATACAATTGAGAAGAACGAAAGAGCATCTGAGTAAAGTTGTGTAGAAGTCTAGTCTATTATTGAAGTTATTAAGTACTCATTGACCTCTTCCACTTCTATTCTATCTGCAGCGTTTAAAGCAGGAACTGGTCTGCTTCATCCCAAAAAGAAAACAAGACCAGCCAAAATAGTAGACTTTTCAGTTCAAGCCTGAAATGAGAAATTAAGTACATCTTCAACAGGGACATCTAGGAGTCCAGTACACTGTTGCAGGGATGAGCTACTTCTATTTATTTCCAGGAGCACTGGCAAGAAAAAAATGACACAAATTCTACCACTTTTGAACAGCCTATTGAATAAATACAGAAGCCTTCTCTTCCATCCTCCACTTCTCCCTAAAATATAAGGATGCTAGAAATTAATAAGTGATTTGGACATTTCTTCTTTGCTAACCTGATCTTATTCTCACTCAATTTTCACCTGTTCTCACGTCAATGGGTTAAATAGAATTAACACCTCAAATTAATTTGTGCTGTCTTCTTTTTGTCTTCAGCTGAAAGCCCAAGTTTCTGACACAGAGCAAGCATGACTCAGTTCTGCTTGTGTTTTCAATCACATTTCTTTTCGGCAGTGGTTCAGCTAGAGGATGCTCCATCCGACAACTCAATTCTGCCATGTTGATTCATGGAAGTAGTCCTGTAAACTTCGAAGTATTACATATGAATCAGAATTGCAGAATCAGATGAAATATTTAAATACACCCTTTATATATTTGAAAACTGTTATCATGGCTCCCCTAAGTCTTCTCTTCATTAGCCTAAACAATCCAAATTTTCCAGCATTCTCCTATAAGTCATATCTGCAGTCTTTAATAAGTTAAAACAAAAACCCTCTCCTCATTCTTCTTGTGGCCTTATCAGTGTCGGGATGTAGAGAGGAATGACTTCATATGTTTTGAAAGTTACATTCCTCTTACACACTCCAATATGATGTTCAGTATTTCTGCAACAGTATAGTATTGTGTACAGCTTGTTTTTCTGAAAAAGTGCTTAAGCAACTACTGAATTCAGACTTTTTTTAAGCACATTATGTTACTTTGAGAGTACTTTGAGACTACCACAGTTACAAGGCTTAAGTGCAAAAATTTTTTAAACAAGGATTACTGTTGAATTGGGGTAGAATCTCTCATGTATATATGCTTAATGTTAGGCATTTATTTGAATGCTTTATTCAGGCAGTTCCCTGAAGTACATGCCAAAACATAATTTCACATAAGAAATAAGGTATAATCTATTGTAAAGCAGAGACATTTATAGCAAAAACGTCATTCTTTTATGGCAGTTGATCATAAGCATGGTCCACTATTCAGAAGGACCTAGACAGGCTGGAAGAATGAGCAGACAGTGACCTTATGAAATTCAGCAAAGACAAAATCCTGCATCAGAGAAGGAAAACCCTTTGCAACAATACAGGCTGAGACTGACTGGCTGGGGAGTAGCTCTGGGGAAAGGCCCTGGTGATCCTGTCGTGCAGCAAGCTGAGCATGACCCAGTGCTGTGTCCTGGCAGCAAAGCGGGCCATCAGCACCATGGGCTGTATTAACAGGAGCATAGCTTGTCAATCGAGAGAAGGGATTATCCCCCTCTGCTCAGCACTTGTTAGACCACATCTAGCACACCGCAGCCTGTTTTGGGTTCCCAAAACAGGAAAGACATCAGTGAAGTTGAGCAAGTTCAGCAGAGGTCACCAGGCTGGCTGGTGGCTGGAGCACTTGCTCAGTGAGAAGAGGCTGAGGGAGCTGGGCTTGTTCAGCCTGCAGAAGAGATGGCCTCAAGGGGGGATCTGACAGCAGCCTGCCAGTGCCTATAGGGAGAATATCAAGGAGACAGAGCTAGGCTCTTTAGAGTGGTCCATGGAGGGAGGACAAGAGACAACAGGCGTAAGTTGAAACAAGAGAGGTTCAGATTGGATAAGGAGAAACTTTTTTCCTGATGAGGCCAGCCAAACAGTAAGCATTTTGTCCAGAAAGGCTGTACAGTCTTCATCCTTGGAGGTTTTCAAGACCCAACTGGATAAATCACTCAGCAACCTGGCTCACCCCATAGCTGCTCCTGCTTTGAGCAGGAGATTGGACTAGAGACCTCCCGAGGTTCCTTCCAACTTGAATTTTCCTATGATCCTAAGAACAGATATGCACCTTTTTGAGATTGACTAAAACTCTGAACAAAACAGGCAAATGTCACAACATAGTACTGAATACACAAGTAAAGCACATACTACTTTTTTACTTAACTATACAACCTACTATATTTATTACTTATGCAAAAATTTTCATTTGCAACTGTCAACAGCTATGTGTGCTTCAATATGTTTGCTGAGCTCTGTATTTTTATTGCAGTGAAGGCTAGAAAAACGAAGCTGAGCACACAAAAACCCCGCTTAAAAAGAACTCCTTGGGCATCTAATTTGTCCCTTAATCTGCAATTTATTCCTTGCAAGTTGCACTTTTCTGTATATTTAACAAGCTCTACTTGCAAGGGTAAACAAGTTTCCTATTAATGATGTTTTGATGGAAGAAAGATAATTGCACACCATAAAATCTTAGCAGCTATTTTAATTGCTCCACAAATTATCTTTAAGTGCCAAGCTTGATTTACAGTAGCAAACTACTTCCCCCCTTTAAGAACTAAGTAGAGCTGATTGGAAACTTTAAAAAAATTACATTGGGTGGGGGGGAATATACCCACCTGTTGAAGATGAGCCTTTTTAAAGGAAAGATTTTATCAATTTTTCTTTTTTCTTTTTTTTTTTCTGGGAAAGTTTTCTTAAATTTGAATAGAACTTTTAATTGGATTTAAAATACCAGATTAATCAGATCTTAATCTGATTAAAAATACGTGAATTACAAAAGAGACAGAATGACAGTCAACTGGTAAGCTAAGGCAGGCATAGTGTGACAGAAACAGGTTCAAGACCTTGCTTTATCCAATTGCAGCAGAGTGAAAGCTTGAACTTTGGTCTTGATTATTCCAGGTGAGAGACCTATTCTTGGTCAAGCTTTATTTTCTTACTCTAATGAAGTTAATGTAAAAGACTTAAAATATTCAGTCAGTGAAATTTTTGTTTGCTGACCAGTCCTATCTTTAAATAATACTTAGGCAGCTGTGAGACTGCCTATATCAGTAAACACATATATTTGCATAATTATGGCAATTTCCCCACCCATCATCACCTCAGCATTTTTTAACAGTAAATGAAGTGGCAACTCTCATACAGAACAGGATCCTTTATAGAAAGACCACTGCCGAAAGAAGAAATATGAAAGGAAATATTTTAAAAAGTTGAAACTGTTCCTCTATACCAAAGTTCTACTAATTAGGTGGTAACTTATTGAGTAGGAAATAGAAATCAGTGAGGCATTAGGAAAAGCTTTTAGAAAGAGACAAACTTTGTAGCTGTTCCATCAGAGGATTATATTCCAATACAATTGCAGCTTATTTATTCAAAGATTTGTATGTTAATGGGTTCCAACTCATTAATGAATAACAGTTGTTTCTACAGAACTCATTGTTGACATTTGTCTAAACAACTTTGCTCTGTACTTAATGGAATCTGATCTGCTGAATGAAATCCTTAAATATTAGTACTTTATTGAGTCATTTGTAGTCCTAGGCTTTTTTGAACACAAAATACTGAAATGATCTTGCTCTTAGGTTGGAGATCAGTTGTGTAATTATTTTTTGAATGAGGCAAGTTAACTGGAATGTAAATAATGCCTATAAGGTTTAAGTTGGAAATATATATAAAATTCAAAACAAAACAAACCTGAGAGATAAAAGGAAATGTAGATACTGGAAGTCTAGTAATTCAAGGAAGTTATAGAAACTTTAAACAGGTGAAAAGAATGCTTTATGGCTACCAGATTACCAATAAGTAGATGGAAGAAACACAAAAGAGATATAAAACTGCAAAAAAATTAGGTACCTGATTTATAGCAATTTTTTTCTACAATGCAGTAGTGAATTTTCTACTTCAAAATGATATTGTAGCAAAAAATTCAATTACTACTGTAAATTGTATGCTCTCCAGGTCTTGGTTTAGGGCTGTTCCACAATCACATTTTCTTCCTTCTTTTTAAACAACCAATTTTTTTTGTTCCTTTCTGCCTGTTTTCTGAAAGTTAAGGCACTGACACTTCAGGAAAGAGGATGGCACTAGTTTTTCAAGGTACATGAATGTCTGTATAGTTTTCAGCATATGTTTGATTTTAAGTACACAGATAATTCTAAAGGAAGGACTTCCGCAGTCTGGGTCTGTAACAGAGACAAAAGAGAAGATCACTCAGCTGGATCTATTCAACTGGACCATATTATCAGTTGATAGGGAAAATAAAGACTTTTCAAAGGTGTGAATAAATACCTGGTACAACAACTCCAGTAAAAATCATGGATTTAGTCTCCTAACAGGTATTTATGCCTTTAAAGGGCTAACATATATAATGGCTTCAAAGTATTTTTGAGAAATGATTCAGACATAACAATTTCTTTCAGTTTATAATTAGAAAAAACACCCTGAAAAAATAAGATTTAATGGAAAATTAACAGGCTACTTCTCCATCTTCTTTAATTTACATTCTTCTTGCTGTTTGTTTTTGGTATTGGCCAGAAAGAAAGATACCATTAAGTCAAGAGGCGGCTTTCCTATGTTTTCTCAAATTGGAAAGTAGTAAATGACATCTGAACAGAAACAGTTTTCTTTGTTTACCTTCTTTAAAAAAAAAAAACACTTAAGGACAAATACTCTTGTTATTCTGTGTCACAGTCCTTACTTAAGAGACTGTGAGTTTAGGAACCCCTTAAGTTTCAAACTGCAAGTACCAAAGAGGAAGTGACAAGACATTTCAAGCAGAACTGAACAACAGCTGCTTATAAGATTTAAAACTGAGATAAAATAACAATTCAAATAATAGAAGTTTCAGTTATTATAGCATATGAATAGTAGAAGTATATCTCTGCATAATTCTGTGTAGCACTACAAATTCATACCATGTAAAAGAAAGAAAGACTAAGTGAAATTCTGAAATAGGATTCTAACAGGAAAAATTTATGAAACTGCAAAATTGTAGAGATAATATTTCATGTAAAAGTATTCTCAAAATTTCATTACAATTTTGAATTAAAGCAAATTTTGTTAGGTCAGTACTTTCAGCTCTAAACTCAACTTATGCTTTATGTATTTTCTTTGAAATGATTCACAAGTTCAGCCAGTGCATTCATATTTTTGTCTTTGTGAGTTAAAGAGTGTCTTTGCTAGAAGAGGATTCTCTCTAAACCCTAAATCTGGACAAACTGAAGTCTTGGATGTGTAAAAGTCAGTATTGGATATAGCTGGCCTCTATTTTTAGCAATTAAACTGCAAATTTCAAAATACGTATGCTCCTAAATATTAAAAATCTTTTGAAGTTAGTGGTTTTTGATAAAAAACATCTTGTGAAAAAGAGCCTATAAAAATAGAACTTTTATGACTTATAGTGAAGTTCTAATAAAAGTACAAAATACAAAAGCTTAATTACAAAAAATATAGACTACCAAACAATGTATCAACTGTTCTTTCAACCACTGTAAATAAAAATGTACCCCTCTTTTCCCAATTTCATATTAAGTCATCAATACTGTAAAAACTAATCTTTAAAGTGCTGTGAACAGAAATCTATATAAACTTACAAAATTCACAAGAATCACAGTTTTAACATAGTCACTAACCATATACAAACACATTTCTTACTAGCAACCCCTTTGCGGAGCTTATTAAGGCTGAAGTGAAAAATTTATTTTAATTGTCACTACTTATTATGTTTGTTTACCTTCCAAATTTCTTGCACAGTGACTCCACCTTCACTTTCAGCTCCTCCCTTCTGTAGTATTCCAGCTGCAGATGTTTCAGGAGAAAGCCTTTATTTAAAAGCAGATATTTTCTATTGTAACTTTTAAAACTATCACAGATTTTTGTAAACATTTTTTTCAAAAGTCTACTGTGAGGCCCAATTTCAACTAAAGTTTTCCTTTTAAAGGTCAAAACAAGAAGAATACTCTTCTTTTCCTGAGTGATTTCCCTTCCCCTGAGTCTTAATTCTTTTACTGTCAGCTGCATCCACTTAGAGTTACTATGTCCTTTAGGATAGATGATAAATACTGGAGTTGATGTAAGGATAAGATCAGTGGTGCTACCAAAGATTTAAATAGGTGCTGAAGATGGAACCTGAATATATAACAAGACCTCTAGCTTTGATGATCCCCTCTCACAGCCTGGCTCACTCTTCTCTGCCTCAGGGACCTTATGCTGATTGTCATTTAAATTTCCCCTTGGAAAGTTCTCCTTGGTCATACCTAAGTGAATTCAAAACTGGCAGAAGGAACATTTACATAAAGTAAAGACAAATGGAAGTGAATTGGCTGCAGACAGTTATTCTGTGTATTGCAGAGGATGGTGTTAAGTATGGCTTTGTTTGATGCTGTCATAAATAATTTGGAAGAAGGAGTAAAAACTATTAGTGACATTCTCAAATATAAGCAGACAGAGTACATGGAGAAAAGTTACAAATCACAACTAAGAACAAAGAAGTCAAAAGGAAACAATAATTAGAGACATAAATAGAACACAGGAATTTTCAGTTACTAGAAAAATTAAATGTAATACCCAAGGTTTTAACCCAGGATAAACTCCTGCAAAAGACTGCTGACAGGTGATGCAGTTTTTGGACTCCAAAAATGTACTTTTGAAGCACATTCAGACACTGGTTCTACTTGTTAGGACTCCTTTTACCCCAAGTTCCCTTTACTCTCTTTCCTGGGAGTTCAGGCCTCATGGCTTATCACTTAAATAAAGCATTGCTCTCCTGCTTCCTCTAGGACTTTCTCTGACACTCTCTTCAGGCCTTTTGAATACCTTGGGTAACATTTTTTTCTGGGTAGGATGACATTTAAAGCAAAGGGCACAAGCCTTGCAAAGGAACTTGTAAATTTTTAACAGATACATACCTGGACTATAGACAAAGCACAATACATACACATAAATTTCTGATGACATGAATGCTTGCACAAAAGCTATTTCAATCTCCTCATGACCTTAGAAACCCAAGGATTTTGTCTCTACCAGTGTCAGGGCACAGAACTTAATCATATACAGTGTTGAACCGTCAGAATGGTCCCTGGTACACTTTTGGCCCTGGCCCATTAGCACTGTCCTAAATGATTCCCTCCAACTCATTGCGGGTGCTGGCACAGGCCAGGGACCATTCATCAACAGGTACTTTGGACATGGCAAACCTGCTTGGAAGACTAAGAGAATTTCACTGAATGGCCATGGCCAATTGGCTTGATGGCCAGAGGACAGGCCCCAGCACTGGTGACTTTGCTAGTATAGATGCAGCCTTTGAATCTCAGGCCTGAGATGAACATTTTACACACCTCTGAACAGGAACTGCAGCAAGTAGCGCAGTAAGCAGGGAGCCATTTAATGTTGACATGTTTAGCAAGGTCCTGCTTAGAATTAGTTAATGGGAGACTTTATAGAGAAGGATGTAACTCTTTATTCAGAATGATGGGAAAGTACTTCGACTCACTTGGAAGCCACAGATTAGATCTTTCCCAAAAATGGTTGTCCACAAGCCTTTCTTTCAAGATCTGAGCAAGGATCACTCCTT